>NW_026000211.1:19128870-19217364 GCF_001458135.2 Marmota marmota marmota | reverse complement strand
TATTTCAATCCTGTAGTGCTCCTTTTGATGTGAAAAGCTCTCTCTTGGGTTATTATTTTGGGAGGATGTCAAAGGTAAAGATATTGATATGTCAGCTTCAAAAAATATTATTATTGACCTGCAAAAGACAGCTATTTTAGATCTGTACCCTGAACAAATTCAACATTTTAATTGCCTTATCTCTGGAGCTATTAAAGATAATGACTGTTGGCAGTATGATTTGCTGGGTCACCATTATCAGTATCAACTACAGAAACATTACTGCTTAGCTCTCTTGCAAGAGGGTGAAATTCACAACAAGGCACATTCTGATGACTTAGTCTTGGGAAATTGCTTTAAAGATTTAAATATTTTAATTGCTTAGTGTTAATTGCTCTGTAACTCGTGACAAGGACCTCAGTGCCAGAACTAATAAAGCAGGTTAATGAATCCCAAACTATAGCATTGGAACAATGGGATGATGGATTCCCTCTGGGCCGTTCTTTTAGATACTTATGGATTTGTTTTCGTAAGAAGGATCATAAGGAATTATAACAGGAGAAAAAAATAATAGCCTTCCTAATACAAAGATTTCCACAATGGATTGCCTCATATCTCTCCCCCACTTTCTCCTATCTTTAGTATGGATATTTTGGACATACTAAAAATGACCATTTACCATCACTCTATTCTTTGACATTCATTTTTAGGATCTGAAGGGAACTAGTGATCAATGTATAAAGACCAGGAGGCTTTCAATGTTATCTCTGTTGATAACCTTTTACTGACTTAAAACTAGTTAAGCAGGTGTATCCATTCAGGATTTTCTTTTGTGAGTGGATATGGAGGTTTTTATCTTATCTACTCATTTTGATTGCATGCTTTAGTTATCTATTTTTGTTTCAAGAGAGACAGAGAGAATCACTAACAATACTTCTAGTAATTGAAGAGAATAGGATGTCATATAAAATGCTGAAGAGTTTGTATTTAGTGCTCAGATATTCTGTCATCTAGTGAGCTCTGGAAGTTCTGAGATTCTATTTATTGTTGCTGTGGCTATGGATCTCAGGTTGTGTTGCTTCAGAATAGTGGAACAAGTAGGTAAGTCCATGAAAAGTCTGCTCTCAGGTAAATTTTTTTTTCCCATATAGAAGCATAAATCTTAGCCCCTCTCCATCTCTCCCTGCTCCTTACAATCTTATTCCCATAACGTCTATATCTCATATCAATTGCTTTTGTTAGGGGCATATTTTTTTGACATCTTAGATCGAGACTCTCACTGGCTCTGCTCATCATTCAATCCGCACTGCAAGTCACCCTCCTGCCTGTTGTGTGCTCTTGGGGAAAACCAGTCAACTGTAGGAGGGGATTGTGCATTGTGTGTGCTGAACTTGATAGTGGCTATGGGACTGACAAATTTTCAAGACAGAGGTTATGTTGTTCAATGAAGCCGAACAGCTCTGAGATGGATTTATTGTTTAAGAGCATCCCTGGGAAGGTCATCCTGGTCTGATTATGTGTCACGCGCTCATGCAGTATGGGCGGGATGGCCATCTGACATCAAATGCAGTGGGCAGGGAGTCAGGGAGAGCTCCAGGGTAACTGTTCTGAAGGGTCTGGTGTCAGGGATCACTAATTGTTCTGATGTTCCTTTCCAAATGACAGAGTTGCAGTCTTGGTTAATGAAGTACTTTCCTTCAATCTTTGAAGTAAAGAGCATGGTTAAATGATTAAAGAAGCAGTAGAATTAGTTCAGCATCACCTTTCTCTGGTTCCCACTCTAGGAGAAAGGATGCTATATCTTTCCACCCATCTCAAGTGGGCAGGGAGGAAGCCGCTTTTGCGTTTCAAGCTAACTGAAGAGGCAGGCATACAGTACTCTCTAAGGGGAAGGAGATGGAAAGGAGTCTTTGAGGAGGAGGAAGGTGCGAATATGACACAGCACAGCCTGCTGTGAACTCACAGTCCATGGAGAAGACAGACAAGCAAACAAAACTTTGAGAGCGTAAATAGAAGTCTGCACAGGGTCCCAAAGAGAGCAGATGGACACACTACCAGACTGAGGGTTTTGAATTATTTCTTCAAAGAGTTGTTTTTACAGCTAACTGTTGGTGGAAATGCAGTAGTTATAAAGTCTCAGAAGGGCGGGTTCCAGACAGAGAGAACAACATTTGCAAAGACTGAGGAAGCATATGAGTTCTGAGATTCTATTTTATGATTTTCATTTTGTGAGCTCTCTTAAATCAATGTAAAGATATTTTGTGATCTGACCAAATCCCTGCCCCCCTATCATCTGCCAAGTACTCGCTCTCCTGACACACTTGAGTCCCTCAGCGGGGGACAGATGCCGGCAGATATTCAGTCCCACTGAAAATGGATTTCACAGAACTCTTCTGAAATTTAAACACCATCCCAGGAATAAGGGAGGAGAGAGGCTGAGTTCATCTGGAATGTTTACCTGAAGAGCCTGAGAAGCACTGGATTGAAAGGAGTTTTTCCAGAAAACGGCCAGACTTCACTTGGTGAGAGGCAACCTGGAGATAAAAACTGAGTTCCCTCTGAGATGAGTTTTGCAAATGTGAACGTGTGGTTCCTTTGATTTGTACTCATGATACATGCTTCTCTGCCAGGTTTCTGTTCTTGCAACTTAGAGGCTCACAGGTCACTCCAGTTGAACTGGGCTAATTGGGCTGCACAAAATAACCACACAAGAGACACAAATACCTTTTTCTTTGGGGTTGCTCTGACGGCTCCTCTGACCTTAAGGGTCCGCAGAAAGAGAGAGATCAAGAGCACACGCTGACCCCTTTTATTGAGGAGAAGCTATTCAAATGAGGCAAGGGGTCAGGTTTCAGGGGGCTGAGTCTATCTTCATGATGTCCACTGTCAGCAGGTTGACTGACACCTGGGTAGGCCACACCCAAGGGCACAGTAAGAGGAGGGGACACACACAAGGCACTTCCATGGAAGATCCTATCCTAAACAGGGCAAGGGGTTATATTACAAAGGAACAGGTGAGCATAGCTCCACCCATGGGGCTGTAGCAAGACACACCCATGCACTGACCCTCGAACCCAAGAAGGGTGGGGGAAGCTCTGCCACATTTCTGTGCCTGAGCACCTCAGCACCCAGCTGGGGAGTGTGACTCAGTCACATACAAGGTTGGTCTTCCACACTTCTCATAGATTATTATTTTAAAACGTTTGAACCCCAAAAAGTTACTTGTTAAAAAGACTCATTGAATTTCAATGTGAATTAAAATGGAAAGAAACTTATCATTTAAAAAGCTGAAAAAAATGAGACCCAGTCATTGACCCAGACACTGATACGACTTTTTGAGGTCACACAGCAGATGAGGAGCTAATAATCTTCTGAATAAACTTTCTTCCATCAATCCTGAAAGCCTGAAATGTTTACTTGTATTTTTAAGAGAGAAGGTAAGCCTTAAGAAAAGCTAATCGTAAGTGGCAAAAAAAAAAAAAATAGAGTTACAAAAAGTGTAATATGCAAGGAAGGGGATAATTTTTTAGTTATTTTGTGGACAGAGAACCACAGTTAGTTGGGTACAGTGGCATTATGGAAAATTAAAACATCAATAGATAAGTCCAAAACTTGATTTCTTTTTTTAAAAAAAAAATTTAGTTGCTGATGGACCTTTATGAGGATTGAACCCAGCACCTTGAAAGTGCTAGACGAGCACTCTATCACTGAGCCACAACCCCAGCCCCTCACTGTATTTCTTTAATCTCATACTATATATAGTAAATTACTATATACAGTATTTTTGTTGTTGTTGTTGTTCTTTGCCTTTGTGGAGTTTTACCCTTGGATGTGTGTGTGTGTGTGTGTGTGTGTGTGTGTGTGTGAGTGAGAGAGAGAGAGAGAGAGAGAGAGAGAGAGAGAGAGAGAAATATGTTTGGATTAGAAGACCCCTGAGATACTAATTTTTTTGTCTGCATTACTCTACCTCAATGCCCATGATATAATGATTTGAAAAAAATTTTTGCCATGGAGTCCTATCTTCATTACCTTCAATTGTAAAATAAGATACTAATTAGAACAGAAAAGTGTTTTCTTCTAAGAGCTAATACTCATACTTGATGTGAACAAATGTATGATACAGTTAAATTAGAGTATTTATTTTATAAAACAATCATACTGAAGTTAACATACAAGACACAAATATAATGAAAAATTTTAAGTGTCATTTTAATTTCCTATATTTATTTCTCTTATTGAAACAAGACTAATGAAGAGAGATGTGTTATATTACTTTTATAATCTAAGACTTTACCGCTAGTTTTGGAAAAATCTAGCAAAAACCTGTTTCTATTAAAAAACAGCTTTAATATCTAATTATGTTTAACGGAGTTATTCTTTAATAAAAATCCAATAACGGCACATTATTCATGAGGACAGTACAAATATATCAGACTGAGATTTCTGTAAAACAGACATTTAAAGGTCCCTAGCCACATAGGAGATATTATTCAACAAACAAGTTGCAGTTATATTTTTGAAAAGCTTAACAAATGTTTTTATTTACAGCTGATATTTTTCCAAAATGCAAACTTAGTGACACGAAGATTATACAATATGAGTTTATTTCCCCATAATTTTTAAGTTGGCCAGGAACTAAGGGGAGAGTAAAATAAGTCCTGGGTTAATAAAATAGTGGACAAAACACTTTAATCAAAATTTGATAAATCTATGAAACTTATCAAAATATTTTCCTTTACAGAGTTATAAGTATTTTTATTATCTTATTTCTAAATCCATAATAAGTCCAACTCCAATGTGGCTTAGAAAGGATGCACAACATTTTATTATGTTTCCTTTTGCACTCAAATACAGTTAAAACAAATGGGAATAAAAATAGTATTCCCCTTGCAGAGGACTAGCTTAGTAATTAAATTCTTTTATACAACACTCTCTTTTTTTGTTATCATTTGCAAGTACAGTATACTGAACCCTTATTTAGTGTAAAATGAATCCTAGATGTTGCTATTAAGGTCTACACTAGAAACTAGAATTACAAAAAGTACAAGGAATGAGATATAGGGTAAATTTTCTTTTTTACAGTTTCTAAGTATGCTAAGTGATACTCTATTTTAATTTTCCTTAAAAACTCCACAACTTGAGTTTTGTTTTTTTTTTTAATCCTTGGTCTGACATGATGATCCCTAGAATATAATCCAGGTCCTCTTTATCAGTTGGCTATACAGTGCATTTACTCCAGTTCAGGTATGATGGGTATTGACAACTTCTGACATGGAATAGGGCTGAAGTAATATGAAAGCATTGAAGAGAGACCTTAAGAAACCACTCTGGTCTTCAAATTGTATTAGCAGGAGTATGATCTAAAGATCTTAGGGTGAGAGAGGAGTGTGAACCTTTTTTTGGAGCGGGGGAGTACTGAACTCAGGAGCACTCAACCACTGAGCCACATCCCCAGCCCTATTTTGTATTTTATTTAGAGACAGAGTCTCACTGAGTTGCTTAGCTCCTTGCTTTTGCTGAGGCTGGCTTTGAACTCACCCTCCTCCTGCCTCAGCCTCCGGAACCACTGGAATTACAGGCGTGCCCAGCCAGTGTTAACTTTTAGTCTTATTAGTTTTTATTCAGGTCCATTTACTCTGGAGAAATGACTTGTGAGTTCTTTGCAGGGAGGAATGCAATTTACTTTGTGAATTAATCACTCTAATGACATGTACACATTCAACATAGTAGATTTCCTGAAAGAGAATCATCTTTATTTCAAAAAGCACATTTACTCTTTTCTAAATTATATTCATGTTTTGTGTCAATATCAAAAACACACAGATAACCAATTACCATAGCCAAAATTAAAGTTAAACCATTATTTGGAGAACACAGATCTTTTGAACATAATACAGTATATGAAATTTATAATTACAATTTTAGTAAAAGTCCACATTTATTCTTCTCCACTCTGGAAATATAGAGGATGAAATGGCAAATTTCTTATTTTTTCCCTAAATCAAAAATGGATATATTGGGATAGCTAAAATGCATGGATATGTTAAATGTATTATAATTCAAAGCACAGTAAAAATTTCTAAAACAAAAGTACTAAGTAGTACACTAAAAATGGAAATTGATATCTTACTGCTTCCCTGGATGATCGCATACTCAACGTTTACCCTGGATTTAGCAACTTTTAATATGAAATATTCATTATGCAAATTAAATAGAAATTTTTGATTTTCAAAGAATTTAGAGATATTTTACTGCTTTATCGATACTGCAAGAAATTCTGCAATAATGTTGGCAACTGGAGCTGTGGGATGAGATGTAATCTTGGTCTTCCTATGCAATTTCGGATACAGAGTCGGCAGAGTTGGCAGAGAGAACTTGGGGTAGCTACAAAAAGACATGAACGTTTCTGTTAATTAAAAGACAAATGAGTTTTTATATATAGCAAGAGAGATGAAACAAAACCATAAGACACTACAAAGCTTATTAGGAAATGAAGATAGTATGACCAGCATACTAGGAAACTTTATGTAAGCATTTATGTTGCTTTTACTTATGAGATCTTGTAATTGAGATATATGCCATGCATGTTTATTAAAACATTATCATCTTCAATATTATGAAACAATCATTGCATTACGAGCCTAAGAAAGAAATTGGCGGGGTTTTTTTTTAGGAGATATAAATCAAAAGCCACAAGAAGTATTATATACTAAAGGTGAAATTTAAAAATTATATATTTTCCCTCAAGTTAGTTTTAATATTTAAGCTAAAGTAAACTTTATTATAGTCTCTGAACCAGACTTAACAAATTCTGTTTAAAACAAGAGTCTTAAGTGTTAAAATCATTCCTTATTATGTTTCTTCAATATGTTACAGAAGGCACATGCCCTTATAAAACAGGGCATGTTTCCAAATATAAATTAACAGATATTATATCAGAATACATGTTATGCATTGTCAAAACAAGCTGAATATATTTAACTAGAGGAATATGAAGGTTTAGATATGATAAAAAAAGAATATTAAAATCATCATGCTATCTTCTTTGTAGACATATTGGAAATATTTCTACTTCCACAAAAAATGTTCCAAATTATACGCCATTATTATTTTACATGCCAACACAAAGTCTTTCAATTTCATTTGTTTGGAGCAAATATACTTTTGTATTTATACATGTTCATGTTCACATCTGTCCTTACCTTCATGTTGAAGCAGGATTCTCTCTACCATACTGTTAGATGTAGATACATCTATAGGTCGCAGAAGCTCTGTATTTTTGGCATTGATATCTGCTCCAAATTCTAATAGTAAATTTACAATTTCTGTACTGGATTGTTGAGCAGCAGCATGTAATGGAGTATCCCAATATTTGCCTTTTTGTACATCAGCGCCTACATGTGAATAAGGAGTAATGACAAAAACAATAAAAAATTATTAGATGAGTTAATTCCTAAGTGGGGAAGAAAGAGAAAGTCCTTAAAGAGGTGGACAGAAGGGACCTCAACTTTGTAATGGCTTATGTTTTTATATATACATATATTATATATATTTTATATCTTCTTATCCTTGTATATGCACAAATATCTTTATACATACATATATTAATGTATATTATATATTTCTCATATATACATATAAAATCTTAAACTTAGTATGTTTGGATGGGGAGGTACACGCCCACAGTATATTTTTCTCAAATTTTTTTTGTATTCTTGAAAGATATTGTAATAAAGAGATTTTAAATGATTCAAAAATTAATTGTATTAATTATTATAAACAGTACATGATTAAATGCATACATATCTATTTTCATGATAGATATAGCTCTTAAGATTATTCAAGGGTTTATTACATTTTTTTCTTTTCACTTATTTAAGGCAATAGAGGTCTTTGATTTCTTAGAAAACTCATGAATCTAGACATGTGATCCATCTAGGTAAAATGGATATAGATTTTCCTGGTACTTTTCACTCACATAGATTTAATCAATAAATATATGAAGACACTAAGCCTCTCAAGTGGGAAAGCACATCAATGATATCTGCATGCAAAGTAATTTAAAAAAAAATACTCACACTAAAAAACCCAACCCTAAAATGTGAAATTATCTATTGCATAATTATTATATTCTGGTGTAGAGCCTGGCATATGGTGATCATTTAATGCATGTACAATAAATAAGTGATGTTTAAAATTCTAATATTATAATCCCATTTTCTGGTACATAAATGGTTACAACACCAGGAAATGTCTACCAGTAAAAATGCATAAGTTCTTTTCAATTCTGTTTTCTGAAGCTGTTTGAAAAATTAATGATGTACATGGGAAACAGTAAATTTTCAGAGTTTCTTTATGGCCCTTCTGCTATTTTCAAATTTCAGTATTTTTTAAAGCAAATATAAAACATTTAGTGGGAAAATTACATGCCATAGCAAAGTTTCTATAGAGAAAGCAGACTCTTGGTTATAACAATCATATGAGATAATAATAATCAATCAACAATTACTAACAGCACTTTCTTGATATTTTTAAGCCCATTATAAAATGTTCCTAGCCAAAAACAAAACAAACAAAAAAAAAAACAGGGATATTTTATTAAAGCACAAGTCCAATGGTTATACCAAATTTATGGGAGAACATGGCTAGAAAATAACAGTCTGCCAACTATCATTAACAAAAATCATGTTTAAGATTCTAGGTGTAATGAGAATAAAATAGTAGAAGCTGACTCAGCTTGTAAGATATTTATAAATAAGCTAAGATAATGTGAGTAATATATAAAAGATTTATTATTAAAATATTTCCGAATGTATTTAGGAGATCAAATGACTATCATAAAAATAGTAGCAAGAAATAAATCTTTTATATATTACTCACATTATCTTAGCTTATTTATAAATATCTTACAAGCTGAGTCAGCTTCTACTATTTTATTCTCATTANTTTTTTTTTTTTTTTTTTTTTTTTTTTTTGGTATATTCTAAGCATCTACCACATGAGAGGGACCCTGCTAGATAGATGATGGGGGAGGGGACATAATCCACATCCTAATGGAGTCCTTTGGTGGTAGAGACCACTATGGTCTCAACAGAATAGGAATGTTTCTCAGAGGGCTACAACTGAACCTTGCGTCATTTCACATAAGTAGAAAAGAGTATTAATTCTTTTGGAGTAAACAGGACAAAACAAAGAATCAGGGGAAAATGTGTGAGTTTTTATGGTTGGTAGAATATAAGGCCATCCAAGCAGTTACTATTCCTAAAATTTCTTTTCATGGATTTATTCACAGATATATACATACTCAGCAACATTATATTAAACCTTGAGGATCTTAATTTTATGATCTTTTATAAGGAGGGCTTTCAGGCTCCATTACATACCCAAATGTCAGTTAATGCTGTGTGTGTAAAATATAGATAGCATATTAATCTGTGAGCTTCAAAGTATTCTCATCAAGCGTGAGATTCTTTTATTGGTTATATACTTATAAGGGACTTATAGGGGAGAATGTTTGCAATGAAAATGTTATTAGCAATGAAACATAATTTTTAAAGATGTTTAGTTAGGAAAATAAATGCTTATGTAAGAAACAGAATGGAAAATGTTTTAAAGAAAAGTACCGGCATAAAGAAGTCTCCAGATGCAATGGAATTGCTGTGACATGCAAGCTACATAGAGAGGAGTTCCCAAATGAGGAACATCTTGGTCAACATCTACGCCCCAGGATATCAGTATGTCGAGACATTCATGGTGACCTGCCAACACAAAGTAGAGATGAGTTTACTTTAGCTTTCACTACTCTCCAACACACGTGCACCTCAACCCATGCGTCCCTTAAAATTTAATTTACTAAATGGTAAATGGAACACTGAATGTCAAGGAACTCTCTTCCCTTTTGACTTAATCCCCTAACTAAGTTACCTTTACTGGCAGCCTCATGTGTGGGAGATGGAAGACAGGACTCCAGCTGGGCCTTCGCACCATATTCCAAAAGAAGTTCTGTACAGCTGGCACTGCCTTGCGAGCATGCATTGAATAACGGAGTCACACCATCTATTGTGATTGCATTTACCTAAATCAAACCCAAAACCTAAGAATAAGATTTATGAATTATACATGACTGACTTAGTTATGCATTTTCAAGTTATGTGATTGCTAACCAAAGTAACTGGGAATCTGTGTGCTGTAAATATGACAAAGTATATTTAGTTCTTATAGATCGATAAGAACGCTTTAAAAATTCAAGAGGTAAATAAATAGAAATACAATATGGCAGATAGTTCCCAGGAATAGATATACAACTAGTGAAAAGCATGAAAAAAAATCTCAATTATTTAAAAAAAAAGTAATTCAATGATTAGGTAAATTTCAGTGAGGGAAACAAGTGAAGAAAAAAATGTAATGTTGATGAAAGTTGGGCTGAAGCCACTTTACTAGTGGTTGTTTAAAATGGTAAAATTGGTCATTCTATTTCTGAGAACTTATCTGAGGAAAATTATTCAAAAGATGAGCCATTGTTAGAGGCCTGAAGATAATCCTCTAGAGGCATGAAAGCAGAAAATAACCTAAAGAATATTCTATATTATTATGCCGCATGCCACTCATTCATAGGATTGTTGGAAGTCCTTTTGAGAGTGAAATGAGAAGGAAAACGCAATTCAAGGGCTTTATTTTTATTCTATTATTTTTGAAACTACTCAGAAAGAATGACAGAAAAGCAAAATGCTTACATTAGCTCCAGCTTCCAGAAGAGCTCTGGCACAGGCCACGTGATCTCCCAGGCAGGCTTCGTGTAATGGGGTGACGTGGTCTATAGTGACTGCATTCACATTATAACCCTAGGCATGGCAAATAATTTTGAAAGGTGAGCAGAGAGTTGTAGAAAAATCATCTCTCTAAATGTCATTAGAGAATGCTACATTTTAAATATTAAAGAATCTCAGGCAAATCAGTTTCCGGTTTAGTAGGCATGGCCAATTTGAATGCCATGGAGTCAATCAGTTGCCAAAACGCCTTAGCTCTTCTCTTCTAGTTATTTATGATGTGAATTACAGGGATTGTGAACTAAAGTCACTCCACTGTGATCTAGAGCACTAGAACTCACCTATGTTCTGTGCCTGTTATACAATCTCCCTCTATTTTCCCTCTCCCTAACCTTTTCTGTCTCTAGTAATCACTATTCTATATTCAGATTGAGGTTTAGCTTTTTTACATTCAGTATTTGTCTTTCTGTGTCTGACTTATTTCTCTTAATATAATATCCTCCAGTCCCTCCACTCTATTACAACTGACAAGATATCATTCTTTTTATAATCCAATAATATCCCAATGTACCACATCTTCTTTCTCCATTCGTTTATTAATGGGCTTCTAGGTTGATTCTGTATCTTTGCTACTGTGAAAAGTGCTGCAATAAACATGAAAGTGTAGACATTTCTTTGATATGCTGATTTCATTTCCTTTGGAGCAGGAAGTTTCCAAATATAGAGTAATGATAAAGAGATGGAATATTAATTACTCCTGATTTAATCAGTATACAGTATATGCATGAATTAAAATTTCACACTGTACTCCATAAATATGCATGATTATTGTTATTCAGAAATTGTTTAAAATATTTAAGGAAACGAAAACACTACCTTGATTTGCTTATTATATACTGTATACATATATTGAATTATCACACTGTAGCCCATAAATATGTACAATTAAAAATTTTTAAAAAATCTTCTTAGCCACAATGTTGTAGTACCATCATGCCTTGAGATAATAATACCTTAAGCATTTTGTTCGATTCTGGTATTTTTTAAAATTTTACTCTCTTAACTGTTTTGGGGGTGGTTTTTATTTTGTTTGGATTTTTTGTGTGTGAAATTAAAGACTATTGATAAGCTGGATCACTTGTTTTTTTTTTTTTTTAAGAGAGAGAGAGAGAATTTTCTTTTAATATTTATTTTTAGTTTTCGGCAGACACAACATCTTTGTTTGTATGTGGTGCTGAGGATCGAACCCGGGCCGCACGCATGCCAGGTGAGCACGCTACCGCTTGAGCCACATCCCCAGCCCAAAGGATCACTTGTTTTGATTAGGGCTATAAAATTATACGTCAGTCCAGACCGGGGGGAAAAATACTGTAAAATTTAATAAATTGTTTTGTGAATTTCTATCACTAGAAAGATATGGCTAAAACACAGACTAGGATTAAGAACTGTGACTATAAAGCCAGTTAGACAGTTTAAAACCTAGCTCCATTAAGCAGTAACTTTGCAATTTGGACAAATACCTTATCTTTTCAAGTTTAGGGTTATCATGAGAATTAAATGAGGTAATGCCTCTGGGCACAGTGGTGCAAGCCTGTAATCCCAGTGGCTAGGGAGGCTGAGGTAGGAGGATCTCGAGTTCAAAGCCAGACTCAGCAACAGCGAGGTGCTAAGCAACTCAGTAAGACCCTGTCTCTAAATAAAATACAAAATAGGGCTGGGGATATGGCTCAGTAGTCGAGTGCCCCTGAGTTCAATCCCTGGTATGCCCCCCACACACAAACACACAAAAATGAGGTGATGTTTGTAAAGCAATTATTATTATAGCACCCAGTGTATAGGAAATATTAGATTTTATTATTTATTTTAAATATTAGAATTTATTTTTCAGTCAATACTAAATACTTTTTAATTTTAGCTCCATTAAACCGACATTATAAGACTAAAATAGTTAAATATTAGGGCATGAGATCCTTTGCCATCTTGATGTCACTAAGTAATTCATTATCTATTGACACTAATACTAAGCACTACTATTTAAGGAAGAATTTCAAGACAAATACTCCTAACATATTACAGATTGCCAATATTCTATAACTAGAGATTACTAATCTTTAATACCAGAATGGACACGAAGCATCATAAAATGAAGGCATAGAGAATAACACCAAATCTTTGTCGTTATTGAGTGGGAATTTTTAAGATCCTTTAATTATCCCTGCAAAAATTTCAAGTTGCTAGCCAGCAGATTTGGAGAGCTGCCCTAGAGTGCTGTAGAGTGGCCAGATGACACAAGCAATTGAGAAGGTCGAGGTTCCCTTCCACATGGTGCTCTGGGGCAGCCTCTCTTTCTTCTTGGCTGGCCTGCCTGTGGATAGGAGATACAAGTTGAGAAATACCTTAGGACTGCCCTCTTCTCAGAGAACTGCGTGACACTCTGAGGGATTACCATTTGGAATTACTGACCTTTTGATAGGGCATTTTTTCCCTCTCATCAAGTGATAAGCAAAACAAAATAGTCACATGGTTGTCACAGAACTGGTTGGCACCAAGGGAGCGTCTCACGCATATCTTCATTTTGCAGATGTGAAAATGGAGCTCAGATAGACAGTGGGTCAGCCCTAGTGCCACCCCAGAATGCAGGTCTCCTGAGCCCCAGGCAGTGCCGTTTAAACTGGGCCACAGGACTCTTCCTTTCTCAGCCAGTCCTTGTCCTTTGACACTGGGAAACACTAGTACAGTGACTCCTAGAACTGGGTGTATATTTAAATCTGAATGGAATCTTAAAAAATAAATGCACAGGCCCATGCCACATACTCTGTTTCAAGAAGGAATATGTTTTTCACTTTTCCTCTGGTGAGTCTGATGAGCGGGCAGGTGTAGAAATGAGCATTCTGTGCCTCCGTAGACAACTCCCCACATTAGATTACCATGTCACAAAAAGATTGTTTCAGAATCTAGTCTGATCACCTTTGTGGTTATTATGTGACTAAGTCTCCAATTAGCTATACACATTAGACAGAGGTAAGCATATTTAGAATAATTAATAAATAGCCGGGAGCTGGGGATGTGGCTCAGAGATACAGCACTCGCTTGGCATGTGATTCTCAGCACCACATAAAAAAAAAAAAAAAGGTATTGTGTCTGCCTATAACTAAAAAATAAATATTAAAAATAAATAAATAAATAGCTGGGCGCAGTGGTGCAAGCTGGTATTCCCAGGAGGCTGAGATAGGAGGATCGAAAGTTCAAAGCCAGCCCCAGCAAAAGTGAGGTGCTAAGCAATTCAGTGAGACCAAGTCTCTAAATAAAATACAAAATAGTGCTGGGATGTGGCTCAGTGCTCAAGTGCTCCTGAGTTCAATTCCCAGTACCTCCTCCAAAAAAAGAATAATTAATAATACATACAATCATTTATTGCTTAAATTTCTATCAATGAATAAATATATACTGTATGAAAATTTTAAAATGCCAAAACAAATGATTATACCAAAATATTTATAAAGTAATTTCAAAGATAAATGAGAAACTATTTACTAGCCTGACACCAGTTAAAAAGGTAGTAAATTTAAGCAATTTTAGTAGTTTTGAATTGATTTGTTTTGACAGTGTTCTATGCTGATGGGAAGGGGGCATGTCTAAGCTATATGTAATATTTTACCTGTGATAATAATGTTCTCAGAGCAAGAAGACGACCTTGACTTGCAGCTTCATGTAGTGGTGATCGATCTGCCCAGGAACCTGTCAAAAAGAAAGAAAACCAAAATTAGTGAGTCAAAGCAAAGCCTAATAGGCTCAATCAATTCCTGTGTCATAAATTATTCACATTCAGCATTCCACAAGGTGACCCGGATACTTATCCTACCTGGTAGGAAATTTGATTTTTACCAGAAGTATCCAAATAAGTAGTTTGCAAATCTACAGGGCCATAATGTGTGTTCTGCAATTGACCTACCTCAGACTCAACTGCACCAAAGAGGACAATGATTAGGATACCACATTGGTCACCAAAAAAATAACCTCTATATCATGATTTTTCAGACAGAACCAGATTTATTTATTTATTTATTATTTTACCAATGACAGCAGACAAAATATTCACTTCCCCACACTCCCAACCTGCCATGCCCCTGAGGTACACAATATGTTGCCAAGGAGGCAAATGACTGAGCCCTAAGTATGAAATAATGGAACAGTCAAGGTGGGCCCTAAAGAGAGAGCTCACAGGCTGGGAGGGACACAGGGCCACCGCAATTGAAATGGTGTTGATAGTGGAGATCATGACTCTCCATGTGCCAGGTGTGGATGACCCCTCCACCCCACGCTTTGGTGATACCACACTCACTCATCATGAGCTCCTAAGTTTTTGACTTATATGTTTTTTTGCACCTTCGGTCTCTTCATGTGAGAAAGCCACCTTTCCTTTACCATAATACTTTTTGGCAGCCAGCCACTACCCAAAGACACAGCCTCCACTCCCATTTCCTCACACTGTGGCTGCACAGTTTTTGTGTTTTTTTTTCTTTTTAAATATGCCAAGTTGGTGCACAGTGAATTCACTGTAATTTAAACAAGACCAGCACCATTGGTTCGATTTACTAGACATGAGAAATAATATTAGAGGTTTCGATGTAATTAAATGAGCAGGTTATGCACGCCAGAAACAAATTTCACTCAAAGGATACTACTGGCTAATAAAGCAACATTAGCTAGAGAGAAAGTTGTCCCAACATAAGATGGTTATGGTTGGTATCTGCCTTCCTGTCTACTACCTCGTTTCCTCCCTTTTTAAATCCACAGGATGCAATAAATTAAAATACTTTTAACTGCTGATTGATTCTAGCACAATAAATAAATTCACTTAACTGGTACTCAGAAATATAAGTTTTATGAAAAGCATTTCTAATGTTTGTTTAAATAGTCTAAGTAAATTATTGGAAACACAGCTGCAGTAGAATACTGTACTTTAGAAACCGTCTCCTATCCCCACCTTTCTGTGCTTTGAAACAATCTACACATGATTCCTCCTATGATTCTATTTTATAGTCTTACCGCAGAGCTTTGCCACCACACTGTGGGTGATACTTAAATTAATTCTATTAAATAAAATGCAGGGCACATATCACAAGGTAAATGCAGCCACCAAGTGAGCTTGGTGCAGAGAGCAGAAGTTAATTGCCAATCACCAATCTTTTTACGTCTAATGATACCATAGGATTTTACTAGAAATACAAATCCTAAGGGAGAGGAGGTAGAGTACAACTTCTTACCATTGATTTACCAGTAATGATCATAATAGCTAATGTTGAATAGCATTTACTGTGTTCATAGACTAAACCCTATGCACAAGTAAATTCTATACACAGTAAAATCACTATGTGTAGTATCTCATTTAGTTCTCACAATGATTTGAGGTACATAAATTACTACTTCTATTTTAAAGTTGAGGAAACAAAATCTAGGAAAAAATGAAGTAATATAGAAGTCCACATATTCTAAGCACACAGCTGATAATCCTAGCCAAAACCCTGCTCACTGATCTGGACATTATTTGTCTGTGGGTTTATGCAGAGTGATTTACTGTAAGGAAAGTAATTAGCTGCCTTCAAGGTCTTCCTGAAACAATGGTGATACACAGAAACCAGAAGTAGAAGGCTCAGCCAGTAACTTGGTGAAAGTGAATTCCTGGGAACTTGGGTCTAGAAGGAGTAGGACTCAATTCTCAGGGTTTTGCAAATGCCAGAAAACTAGTATGAATCGTATTGATTAAGTATAATTTACAATGTGTAAAACTTTCTCTGTAAGAATGAAAAAGATCTTCAAAAATCTGTTGATTCACTGAGTAGAAACTTAGCTGAATACTTTTCAGTCTTATCACACACATCTAAGGATCTGAGTTATGGAGTGTCTCTTCTCTGAGTTCTTTCAGATTTCCAGAGTGATTATTTGACAATGTTTGAATTCTTCCTTTAGCCTCAAATACTTTAAAGCTTATTTTTAAAATAACCTTAGTTTTCTTATCATTCTGAAACTTCTGGAGTGCATATAAGAAAATTGTCTTCAGCCATTAGGCTTGTCTTTATCTCATGGTTATATGTGGGTCAGAGAGACCCAATCTAAGGATAAGGCACAAGCACAAAATGACCTGCCTTCCCTGACAGGAGTTGTCTTGAATGTATTTAGATTATTATTCTTTTTCTTTTTTTTTTTAAACAATATCTGGCTGTGTTGTCCAGGCTGACCTTGAACTCCTGGGTGCTATCAATATACCTATTCAGCCTCCCAAGTAGCTGGGACTACAGGAACACATCACTGTACCCTGCTGGATCATAGTTTTCAAGTGTATGCAATTAATGAAACTAATACCTGTGACAGGTTTCTGGTTGTGATGTATTTTCTCCTTCAAAAGATACTGAAACTATAGCTATTATCAGCTGGAGACTTTAATCTTGTTCAGAAAGGGTTCCTCATGCAATGGGTGAAAAAGTTCTGGAAATACCTTAAAGTGCTATTGGCAACCTTTGCAGTAACAGCTTCAGAGCTGAGCAAAACTAGTTTCTTCATGGATAACCTGACTAAATAAAAACAAAAGAGTATTGTTATGGTTTGGATGTGAGGTGTCCCCCAAGAGCTCATGTGTGAGACAATGCTAGAAGATCTATGAGAAATAATTGTGTTATGAGAGCCTCAATTCAATCAGTGAAGTGATCACTTAATGGGATTGACCAAGTGGTAACTGAAGACAGATAGGGTGTGGCTGAAGGAGATGGGTCTTTGGGGGCGTGCCTTTGGGGTACACATTTTGTATCTGGCGAGTGGAGATCTCTCCCTCTCTCTCTGCTGCCTAATCATCATGTGAGCCATTTCCCTCCACCACACTCTTGTGCCATGATGTTCTGCCTCATCTCAAGCCCTGAGAAATGGAGACTGCTGTATATGGATTGAGACCTCTGAAACTGTCAGCCCTCAAATAAACTCTTCCTCCTCTAAAATTATTCTTGGCAGGTCTGTCAGTCACAGCAGTGAAAAATCTGACTAAAACAAACACCTAAATCAGTCCTTGCCATGTGTCAGGATCTGCCCTAATTGCTGGTCCCAAGCTTTTTTGTTTAATACTCCCATTTTTTGTTTAATGGACCCTTAGAGGTAGGCACAATGATTATCCCTATTTTAAAGGTGAAGGAATTAAGACACGGAGAAGTTAAGTAACTCACCCAGGGTCACACAGCTTCTAGTTATGGATGTGAACTCCAAACCGTAACCTCTTAGCTCCGGAGACATTATATTTTAAATTATATATAATCCTGCCTCTCAAAAACCACACATGCATGCATACACAGTATGCTAAGCATTTTAGTAAATAATAATACTATAAATCTCTTTGGTAATTTTATTGGTCTATTTCATTGGTCTATTTTTTCCTTCTAATACCCACTAAACAGCATTTTTTTTTTATTCTTAGTAAAGGTAGGCCATTGCTGTAATAAGATGAAGTTTACTGAGATAGATACTACAACAGCAGTAGAGGAAATTTTTTACATTTTTTTGAGAAAAAAAAGTCATTAGTTTCATGGGATTCAAATTAAAGGTATCTTTTATCATATTTGATATGTTTCTTATTCAGGAAGCTTCAATTATGTTCTCAGTCTTTATTAATCATCTCTTAAAACTTTTAAATATGGCCTGGTTCACCATACTCCTTTTCACTATATTTTTTCCACATTCCAATTTCAGGATAAAAAAGCATCAATGAAAATTAAGTGGTATCAAGTCTTTATAAAAAGAAATAAAAAGCAAATTCCTAAGTATACCCTAGAAAGGGTACAACTCCTACAGAGTTTCATACACACGTTTATCTTGAGTGCCAAAGTAAGTGTAAAATTTGACTAAAGTGTAAAACTTAATACACTATAAGTCTCAAAGGAATACTGAATTACATTTTTTTGTTTATAATTAGATACATACTTTAAAGTGTCCGCCTAGCATTATTACTTGCTTATCTAGATAAATTAGTAAGCCAGATACTGACTTGAGTCTTCAGTTGCAATAGGAATTACCAGTATTAGTTTTTGTATAATTTTTATTTGCAGTGTATAATAGTGCTGTCTTATATTCAAAGCAGAATTATAATCATGCACACCATTAAATAAATATTTGTTGACAGGATGAAATTTGGGGGCAAATAAATAATTTATAAAAATTGGGAATATTATGTTCTCACTAAATAAAATGTAAAATACATCATCATAAATAATGTTCTTTGGGGGAATGACCATGTTTTGAGTTCCAGCTTCTAAGATGAAATCTGATGTTTACATATCATGCACATTTATTTTATCATTAAAAATCTTGATTTCAGAGAGAAAATATAAAGAACTGTAGAATATATAACCATTTTCATTGTGAATATTTAAGCAAGGAAATGAGAATTATAATACTAATTTTCCAAATACATTAAATTTGAGAAACCACTAGGTTCAGTTTAATCAGCAGAGCAATAGCAAATTAATAAAAATTTAAATAACCAATGCTTAAATATATGTTTTAAATTAAGTAATCACTTGCAACATTTGTAATGATCAGGTTTTCCCTTCCTGCATAATGACTTAATAAAGTTTATCACCTTTATCTCTAAAAACTATATGCAGAATATACAACACTGAGTTATTGTCACTGCTGTTACTTCACTGTCACCAGCTAACGTGATAATTAGCCAGAGGTAGGGATTGGCAGAAGCCAACAGAAATGGACTTTTTGATTCATTTTGGATCCATTTCTTCAGTATATTATGAAGACTTTTAAGGGACAACAAAGCTAGCAATATTTGCAGCCGAGGGCTACTTGGTATTCCTCCCAGCCAGCTCTCCGCCTTTGCATTTTAATGTGTTTGTTCTTCAAAATGATTGTAATAGTCTTCTGAACAATTTTTGCATTACTTGCCAGTGTTTCAGAGGGACAGAGAGAGAAAGAAAAGGAAAATGATCATTTTGCAAACAGTCACAGAGGCCAAAATACATCTTTTCTTTCTGAAATAATAAGAAATAAAGCCATATCAGTCATGAAAGGAATAATTTATACAGCATCTCTGCCACCCAATGAAGAAAACCTTTTGCTTTGAATTCTGCTTGTTCAACTCCCAAGCAATCTCACCTCATTTTGCTTCTTTGTAATTTCTTCAAAAAATTTCTGTAATCTGGTAATATGAGAATCAAAATATACTTGATACATTTTCCAAGTTCTGTTTTGAAGTTAAGTTTTCAACCTAACCTGTGTCTCCCCTTCAAAATCTGAAATTTAGCAACTGCAGGTTTCTATTCAAATATGCGCAATAATAAATATCTTACCTTTCAATAGAGATATGGCTTTATATCAGACTAATAAGCTTTCTCAAGATCAAAAAAATATAATTCTCTCTATGTATAACTGTTTAGTAGATTTACAATTGTGTTAGATTGTAATACAGTATCTAGGATAAAAGAAACAAAAGCCCTTCCTTATAAAAAATATCCAATTTAACTCTTTATGATAAATTATTCACTATGAAATTGTTTTACAAATTATCTGCAACTTTCATCACGTTAATCAAATGCCTACTGCTACAGCTCTGTAGCTACACAGGAGGTGACTTGGCCTATATTTAGAAACACTAGTTCCCAGACATCTGGTATATAATTTACAGGGTGAGAGCCTGTGCTGTTTTGTAAATATCACATTGCTCTAGTGAAAACATTCATAATTTAAAATATGCGTAGTTTTGTAAAGTTCTATATCATACCTAAATCACCATCTCCCCATGGCACTTCAAGCCAGCCACTGTTGAGGTAGATCCGACTCATGTCTTTTTTTATCAGCACAAAAAATAAAATCACTTGTCATACGGCCATCTTAAGGAGCCCTAAGCTCCTTGTAATATGACCGTTCACCTCCAAAAGGAAAAACAGCTTTTGAAAATCTGACTTATTTTCCAAATTGAAGCTACACTTTTCTGATTGATTGTTCTCCTTTATTTGACAAATTACTGATCCAATTTATTTTTCCTCTTTACAATATGACCCCTTCACCCCTGCAAGGAAATAAAATCATTTCAATTCAATCTATGTCTGTGTCTATGGTGAAACCATTTCATTATTAAGAGAGCCTTTACTTGTTCTAAAGCTTAGCACCATCAATGGAAGCAAGATGTGAACACATTCAGCAACTAACAGCACCCATGCTGAGGTATTTTGGGGGTTTTGTCACCTTTTCCTTAGTGTTCTCAAAATAGGAAACACAGGACACCCATCTCAAACAAGGAATTAAAGGAGGTGGGAAACAGTGACATTTTCATATAACATTTTCTTTTCAGTGAAAATTGTTAGTACATTTAATAGCTCTCTTAGCTCTAAAATATTAAATCATATGTTCTACAGAGTGGAAATAGATTTATTATGAAGCAAATGCAACTTAAGTTCAAGCCCCCTAACTTGCATGGATCCTTTCTTAAGACAGTATGCAATTTCATGTCTTCTTTTTCTTACAGAAGTCCCCCAAATGTATAGCATATAAACTTCAGGCCCAACAACATTTGGCCCATCCTTACTCCCAAGTTTACAAATAAGTCACCAGGCATTTATTGACCTGAGCTTTCAGAGAGCCAAATTAATAGAGCTACAGGAATCCTTAAGGAACATGATTAGTAAGGGGGAAGTAATATGTTTTCAAAGCCAGTGACTGTCGTTTTCTTTCCATTCTCAGCTCTTTGAATGCTCCTCAGAAAAAATGGTAGGCCACATGTGAAATCACCAGATTGAGCTGTTCTCAGTTGCTACAGGAAGATACCCAGAATTATACAGACATGCAACTTACTCTAATTTCTTATCAATTCATTGTTTATGAGCCCTTCAGACAGAAAAAAAAAATAAAGATAATATACTGCTGTAGTTTATCTAAAAAAATTAAATTTTCAACAAGCAAAGATAGTAGTTTCTTCCATGAATATCCAAAATTCAATAAAACAGAGTTTTAAGATCCTTTTCAGAAAGTAAGTTTGCTTTTGGAGGGAGATCATTCTGTCATTCCAATTACTCATTATTGATCATTGGTGTTGTGAGCAGAATGTACTGAACTTGGTTGAAAGATAGATCTGAGTTCCCATCTTAGGGTAGAATGATAACCAGTTGTGTGACCCTTGACAGTTAACATTTTGGAACTAAATTTTCTTAACTGTAAAGGTAAAGAAAATTCTACTTCATAAGGTTGTGGTCAACATAAATAAAGTACTTACTTAGCAACAGTATCAAACACATTAGAGATATCACATGTACAACCCAGCAGAAAAATGAATAACTTATTTAGGACTGTGAAATTTTACCTTATCCTTTCTTCTTGCCTACAGTCTGTAGGAGACAGAAATAGGTAGGGAATGGTCCAAATTTGGGGACATTATCACATCCATATGGACAACCATACAATCTAGAGCTCTTTCTTTGCTATCTCCCTGGGATAGGGATGTATTTTAGTGGTAGAGTGCTTACCTGACATGCATAGGCCCTGGGTTTGATCCCCAGATCAAATGAACAAACAAAAAGAAAATCCTGATCTTCCCCCAAAGTTCAGTTCTCCTATTTTAAATTTACTTCTGAGCATTTGCCTATACATTTTGCTGGCTTCTCAACATTATTTTTAAAAGCAAACTCATCAGTTATTCTTTTTGGCTTCTCTGTTGGTTCTAACAGTGTTGTCATTCCCTCTATCACCTGACAGTAATAATACGGTTTTACACTTAAGCATAATAATTTTCAAGGAAACCTCATATAGATTGACTGGTTCGTGTATGAAAGGAGGTGGTTACTATCGGCCCAGCTATTCTTTTCCCCCTTGGATCCTCCTTGTCCCAAGCTCAGTCCCCACATCTACCTACACGCACTCTTGAGGAAATCTCTTCTACTCCATTGATACAAATATTATCTACATGATGATTACCCCCGTTATATTTCTGCAGACCAGTCATCTCTGTTCTTGAGACTTTCAGTTACAGTTCTACTTGTCAACTTTTCCACTTGACAAGTAGACCTAACATGTCCCACACTAAACTTTTAATTTTTCTTTTGTTTTTAATAGGCAGAATTCTCTTTTGTATTTTTCCATATTTTATTGGTTCATTACTACATATTCATATATGCACATGATATAACAATACCATTTGGTCACTATTGTTTCCTACTACTTCCATTTTCCCTCCCCTCTTTTCTTCCCTTGGTCCCTCTTTCCTCTATTTTAATAGTCTTCAGTCTATTTTCATTAGATCCAACCCTTTCTTCTCCTGTTTCCTTTCTAGCTTCCATGTATGAGAGAAAACATAAAACCCTTGACGTTGGCTTTTTTCACTTAACACATACTCTCAAGCTCCATTCATTTTCCTGAAAATAACATATTTTCTTATTTTTGGCTGAATAAATCTCCCCTGTGTGTGTGTGTGTGTGTGTGACAGATATATATCTCACATTTTCTTTATCCATTCATCCATTGACAGACACCTAGGCTGGTTCCATAGTTTGGCTGTTGTGGATTGTACTGCTATAAACATGGGTCTGCATGTATTGCTGTTGTATGATGACTTTGATTCTTTAGGATAAATACTGAAGATTGATATAGCTGGGTCATCTGCTGGTTCCATGCCTAGTCTTTTGAGGAAACTCCTTATTAATTTTCATAGTGGTTGTACTAATTTACATTCCCACCAACAGTATAAAAGTTGACCTTTTGATTTGATACTCCCCAAATCTCCTTGTCTCCTCAATGGCAATTTCACTCACTCAGATGTAAAAATCATTTACATATTTCTTATTTTCTCTCACTCCATAGGCCAACACCAGTAAACACATTCTCCTCTACCACTCAAATGTATTCCAAACTATAACTGTATCTCAACCTCCACTGCTGCTATCCACATCACAATTATTCTCACTTTTTTTTTTTTTTTTTGGTACTGGGGATTGAACTCAGGAAAACTTGAGCACTGAGCCACATCCCCAGCCTTATTTTGTATTTTGTTTAAAGACAAGGTCTCACTGAGTTGCTTAGTACCTCGCCATTGCTGAGGCTGGCTTTGAACTTCCTATCCTCCTGTCTCAGCCTCTGAGCTGCTGATTACAGGCACGTGTCACCATGCCCAGCATCACCTGACTTTTTATAAAAGCCTCCTAACTGGTCAGTGTGTTTACCACTATGCCCTTCCAACAGTCAGTACCAAACACAGGAGTCAGAGACTCTTTTTAAAGTTTAGTCAGTTAAACTCCAGTGGCTTCTGTTCTCATCCAGGTTATCACCCCAAAAATACTCTGAATGGCTTGATTCTTTTTCTGCTTAGGTTAGACCATAACCTCCTAAATGATTTCCTGACATCAGTCTACCTGCCCTTTCTTGTGTATATACTGCTTCTGAATTAAACTTCAATAAGCACCTAGAGTCCCAGATGGTCTATATGGTGCCATATGGTAAACCAGGGAAAGGCACCCCTTTCCTTTCACAGCCCCACACTGGGTGCACATCCAGCCTGCACAATAGCATATGGCTGCCCTGAAATCACCACTAGGACCTTTGGATTTTCAGGCTCAAAATTGCTCATGGCTCCTGACTATGGTCTAACATTCTTTCCCTGTAATTAGAGATTGTCTATTTTATATGTTAGATCTTTTTCTTTTCTTTTCTTTTCTAATAGTATCTTCACATATCCCCTGTTTAAGCTAAATTGGACTGTTTTGCATGTTCCCTCAAACAACTTTTTTTTTCTTTCTAGCTTCATGTTCTCTTTCCTCCACTGGATTCTTTTTCCTGTGTTTCACAATGATTTATTGAGGTGTACCTGTGTTTTCTATCTGTTTTTCCTGCTTGGTTTATAGGAGATTCTGAAGTCTGAACAGCTGGAGTGGCTTCAAGATAGTTTCTTCTGTGTCCTGAGGCTCCAGTTAGGAAGAAGTTACATAAGTAGGGAAAGAAGGAAAGAGAGAAGGGAAAGAAGAATAAAGTGGTGGGAGAGAAAGTATGAGAGGGGAAGAATAAACGGCAGAAAGAGAGATAGAGAGAGCAATTCAGATAGACTTTTCATATTGGTCCTGAGTAATAGGAAGAATCTAGGTCTATTGCTAGGTCATACCCCTGAGAGTTAACAAGACCTCAAGGAATAAGACAAGGAACAAGGAACAAGACAGGCTCTTGTGTCTACATATTCGGGACAGAATCATATGACTTAAGATTGGAGTGGAGGCAACAAATTTGTTGAACTTTTTTTCCAAAGGAAAAATAGATGTATCAAATTTGTTTATCAGTAGGAAGACTGTAGAATGAAGGCCAGTTGTGCTACCTAAATATATTAACATTCACTCTAAATTTTCCACAAGCTCTAAGGGAGACGGGAGAAAACATTATTGAAAAGATGAAGTTCCCAGTCAGCCTGGTAGAATGGGAGCTGAGGTCATATTTAAATTGGATACTAGGGGCTGGGTTTGTTGGCTCAGTGGTCCAGCACTTGCTTAGTATGCACAAGGCCCTGGGTTTGAAACCGCTCCCACCCTCTGCTTCAGCACTTAAAAAAATTAGATACTAACAAACCTGTCATATTTTTAACCATATCAACTTTTGAGTAAAATTCTTTCCCACCAAAATGCAAAATAGTTTCTATTGAGTCTCCAACCTGCCCATGTGGCAAAGCCCATCTCAAAAGCTTTCTCCTCCAAGAAACCTTCTGATAGTTCTATAGAAGAGCTTCCTCCTATAATCCTCAGGTCCATTATGTGTGAGTACTGAGAGAATGAGGCCTTCTAGTGCTGCAAGTATACAGTCTGCAAACTCTTGGATTGTTTAAAATCACAGCTTTCTAATACTGGTAACTCCAAAAAACAGGGGCTGTGGAGGAAGGCATATGTGGGTTGGACTCTAATACATATTGACTGTTAACATTCAATATGTTTTAAAAATTGCTAAATATATGGTCTTTACATCTATAAATGAAATCAATACCACCCATATTTTCTACTTGTTGTAGGGGGTTATATGGGCCCATGTGTGATGTCTAACACAAAGTAATATCCTTAATAAAGTCATTATTGTTTCCATGGTACTAACCTTCCAAGAGAATAAATGACTTGCTTCAAGTTACAAAGAATAAAGAATAAATGATGGAGTCAGGAAGTAAACTCAGTTCTTTTGAATGCCCAATGAAGTTTCACGAAACAATATTCTCTTCAATCCCAGAACTCATAATGTACTTAGTGAACTGCTAACCCATAAGGGTTCCATAATGAATAATGAATAAGCAATGAACTAAACAAGTGAAGCAGATTACCTGTTAAAAATGAGAAGACTAGGCTGGGGACATAGCTCAGTTGGTAGAGTGCCTGCCTCGCATGCCCAAGACCCTGGGTTCAATCCCCAGCACCACAAAAAAAAAAAAAAAAAGAAAGGCCTGCAAAATTTTGTTTTCCACATTTTCATATAACAGAATGCATATCTGAAAGAGTAAAAAATATACTACAACACAGAAACGATATCTGCTTGTTATGGTGATTATAAAGGTGATTTTATGTATCAGATAAAAAGTGGCGAATTCACAAGAAATCATAATACATATTCCTAAAACAGCCATTTTAAATATTTTGGTGTATCTTCTACCTAACATTTTTATAAACACACAAATTTTTAAATCAAGATGCAGCCATATTATTCATTTTCTTAAATCTGTTTTTTTAATTTAACAATATCTCATAGTCATTGTTCCATGTCACAAAATGATTACTTTATGGTATGTATTCCATTGTATAATCGTACCATTATTTATTTAATTGATCACCTTTCAAACGTTTAAGTGACTTTTAGTTTTAAGAAATCAATGTTAATTGCTTATTTTGTGAATATGTCTAATTATTTACTTAGAGTAAATTCCTAAAATTTTTATGCATGTTATCAAGTCACCTCTAGTAGGACTGGGCCTATTTACATTCTCATTAACACTGCTGGGAAAATTTGAAAGTAAACTAAATCAAAGTTTGTTAAGTCTTGTCCTTTTGAATTTTTTTTTTAAATCAAAGGATGAATCATTTCTGCTTTATTATATTTTCAATAATCAAGCAATGTAAAAAAAGATTACATAAAATGGATTGTCTTTACACAAAATTAGACTTTGAACGTTATTTTATAACTTATTTTCAACATCCACTGTCTCTGTGTTGAAGATGTAGGAGAATCACTCAGGAAAATTCATTTCTTTTCTTTTCTTAATTTTGTTTTGCCAAGTCCCACAAATCTATCCTTCCTAGTATCTGTGGCCTACTGCATAATTAGGCAATTTACCCTTCATTTGAAAAAAATGACAAGATTCTCTTTATTTCTACAATAATTGCCTGTATTCCTCCAGGACTTTAAGGGCCAGGAGGTGATGAGCCTATTTATCTCAGCTTCTCAGCATCTAGAGCACTTCCTAGAACACAGCAAACCAAGCGTTGGATGAATTGTTAATTTGTTTTCTTTGTGGTAAACTTATTTTCATTCATGCTAGTGTGCTCTCAGTTATTGTTAAAAAACAATAAAAAGGAACTGTGTTTGGGCTTAGAAGAGAGAATCCAGTTGCTTTTTCGATCTTGTAAAGAAATGTTAATATTTGATCCTATTTTAAACTATGCTTTGTTTTTAAAATTTATAATCATTTATAAATAATATTCTTCAAACCGCAACTATCCCATAGCCAATATAATTATTCTTATTTTGAAAGGGGAGATCATTCATTATCTCCAAATCTGCGTTTCCAACATTTTTGTCTTCCATGGCCCATACTGATGCTCTACTACAATTTACTGTACTTTTCCTTTTAAAAATAATTCCCTTACATAATTCCTCTTTGGTACTGTGCATATTTTTCTCCTCTTATAATTTTCTATTATTAAAGTTAATAACTTTGTGTCAGAGCATTTTAAGGAAGCTGTCCTATTCATTTTCTTGCCTAAATCGTCCCTTTTAGCTGCTGGTTTAATTCACATGATTTAAAATTTCCATAGAAGCAGTCTTTTCCCTTGCTTAATATCCTGCTTCCGTTTCCATACCAATTTAGAAACACCTGCTGAAACAGAAAAGTGAACATAAAAATCTAAAAGTTTACCATCATCCAGTCATAAAAATGAGACAGCAGCTGCCTTTTCCATACACTGAAAGGTGAAAACAGTGCTGTCATGTGACATGCCACACGTCTACATTTCAGAATCCCCATTCTGGAAAGCACCCACAGTTTAAAGTTAGTATTTGCAAAAACAGGTCTATATATTTTATTTCCGGTCACCAACAGATTTGCAAAGGCTGCTGTACTAACCTTGACTGGTCAGAATACCCCAGCTAGCTTTTCGTTTAGAAGAATATTCCTCTATACTGGCTAGCCTTCTTTTCGTGAGGATCTGCTTAATGGAGTTCCTTTCAACAGCAATATCTGCGGACATAGTTTGGTTGACGTCTCTGCCTGTGACAAGCAGGTATCATGAGTGCAAGTGCTCTAGCCAGAAGGAACATTAGCGTCTGAATTTCTACCTACTTTTTCCTTCTTCAGACTTTCTCAAAGGTGCCTGTGTGCTGACTGGAGAATGGCTTCACAGTGAACTCTATTCAGAAACCCTGGGAGCTGGGCTGGTTGATGTCATGTGGGGGATGGGCCAGAAATGCTGTAGCATTTTCTATTTTTAAAGTGGAGACTCCCTACTGCCTAAAGTCTGTAACTATTTGTGTGATATAGAAAGAAAAACATGGGTAAAACTGCTTTTCCTGGGTGAAACTGTATAGAGTTGAGCTTTGTCTTTAAAATATAAATGACTATCTAAATCATCTACAAATCATTCAAATGTGAAATGGCCCATTGATAGTTGCTGCAAGAATATCACAGAAAGCCCCAAAGTGATCAGTGATGAGGTAGTCTTTTTCCTTCATCCTCAAGAATAAACACTATGTGTGCATTAGGGTCAGCCAGTAGCTAGCTCGATGTTTTAATTTTGTAAGGATCTAAGTTTAGCTCTGGCTTCAGTACAAAAATCACAGCCCTTATTTATATAGGCACAGCTCACAATTGTGATTTTTGGGGGGAGGTCATTTCTAAGCCAAAAGACATCAGCAAGCAGTTTAAGGGCAGCTGAGATTTTTCACCCTAAAAGGCAGAGGAAAGGGTAGCTGGAGAGAGGAGAGGAAAAACCAAACATGTGCCTGTTATTTTTTGCTGCCATGTAGAGCTGAATTAAGCACACGGTCCATGATGGAGTCAGGAACAATGACTGAGCTGTGTTGGTCTCCAGGGATTAACTGAGCTGGTGATCAGGTTACTGGTATTAACATATTGAGATTTGTCTGGATGAAATATGGCGACAGATTCTGTTATCTGTTACTTTTTTTTTTTCTGTCTTTACTTTTTAGTCACTGTTTTCAATGCTCTAGCTTCTGTTGGTATGTATGTACAGGGAACAAAACTGAGGAGTAGCAAGTTGAGTAGTAGAAAAGAGCATTCCACCTACAAAATGATTTTCCCTGTGCTACCTTATTAATGTACGCTGCTCCATTACGTTGCTGCTGTTGACCTCAAAGACAACATCACTAATGAACACCAAGAATATGTTTTCCTCATCTTGAATTAAGTTCTACTGTTTGTGTGACTCAAGGCAGGTAAATTAACAATACCTCAGCTTCCTTCCATAAAATGAAGAGCTTTGACATAATCATTTTCTGGCTCTAACATGCTTTGGTTCAAATTTTATCACTAACACACAAATGGTAATTTAGTATATGAGTTTTAAGCACATTATAGTCCTCCCAAATTTAGAGCCAGCTCAGCCTGGTAATTTGCTTAGGTGGCATATTCCCAAGTAGTTAGAAAAGACTTAGAAAGGGGGAGTTAAGAGGATCACAAGTCCCAGGACTGTCTCAGTAACTTATTGAGACCCTGTTTCAAAAAATAAAATAAAATAAAAAGGCTGGAAATGTAGCCCACTAGTACAGCACCCCTGGGTTCAATCCCCAAGTATCTAAAGAAAAAAGACAAAGGGATCTATTTAGGTCCAGTACATTTACTTGAACCAATTGTCATTAACCATTGACTCATTGTTCCCTAGTTTGTAATTACCGAGGGAACATGATAATCTACACTAGCTATACAATAACACTAAATTATATTTTTTGTTTAAAATGAATTAAATCAATTAAAAGAAAATTAAATTTTAAGCTTATCTGACTTTTCAGCTTTATGCTTTTATTATGGTAAAACAAATATAGGAAGCTTTACTATAAGTATTGGGAATGATTTTTGTTTTTAAAACAATTTTAGATGCCTTGTATTATGATGATTTACTTCTGTGTCTGTATCTCCCACTAGACTGTGCACTCTGATTACAGGGACTGAATCTGTTTCTCCATTGTTTCACAGTGTAACTCTTAGATAGGCACATTCAAAAAAGCATCAGTTTAAAGAGTAATTCAAATATGGGACTATAGAGCTCAGTAGCTCAGTTGGTAGAGTGCTTTCCTCACATGCACAAGGCCCTGGGTACAATCCCCAGCACCACAAAAAAAAAAAATGGAACTTGAAAATATTTCAAGAAGGATTTTCATAGTTGTTGGTGATGATAAATGAATTTCCAGTGCAGTGGGGAAATAAAAAAGAAAAGAGACTATTGGCTTTGACCTTGACTACAGAGTTAACTGAGATATGTGCGAGACTGTGGGTTGGTAAGTTTTATTCTCTCAAAAATTTTAAATGGATCAAAAGCAAAAGTAACTTTCAACAGTGATTCCCATAAAATTGAAGGAAAATGTCATGGTTAATTCACTCGGGAAAAAAGGAACAAAATGTTGTATAAATTGAGTATGCTCAAGTGCACGACTTCATAAAAACAATATACAATGAAGTGAACAGGTTTGGGGCAGAATCCTTTAAATGCTGGGTATCTGTAATTAAATAAAGGTGCACTGTGGAATCTTTAGACATATAGAAGAATGTGGCATCTTCCCTAGTGTACAAACAAAACAAATTGGATAAATTACAGGATATCATTAAGTCCTCCTGTAAATGGGACAGAAGTTTTAAAGAGAACCCATATCACATACGACATGAGGGAAAATAAACAAAATTAAATGTCATAGGAGATATTATTATTTTATATGTTGCAGAAAAACTTCAAAGATGTGCTATAGATCAGAGCTGGACTGTTATTACTACTTACGAAGGCTGGAATAAAATGCTAAGCCTTTTAGGAAGGATAAGGGATATAAAAATCACAATGAGAGGAAATATGGTTGGGATAACAAGAAAACTACATATAAAAACATATCAGGGCCTGAACATTGTGTGCAGGGGGTTGAGATGTAAACAGGTCTTTTCAACTTTACCAACTTTGGTACAATGAAGAATAATTTCCCTTTAGCTGTTGGTTAAAGATGATTTCTACCATATTCAAAGATTTGTTAATACTGACAGCTAAAAAACTTCTCAAAACGTGACACACATAATGTCTACACACAGAATGGAAATAACATAATACAATTTTAATCCCAGGGCCTAAATGCCTAAAACATGAAAGACTACCTAAGCACCATCTACTAAAGTATAGTGATTTTCAGTTGTGTAATCAATGAACAAGGTGGTGAAATATTTACTCATTCATTCACCTCCAGTGTTCATTATGTGCCTACCAGGTGTCATGTCCTCCAGACACAAAGATGAAAAGACAATTGTTGCCCACTTGAACACCAAACTTTAGTGAGGGATTTGAGAGGCATTGTAGAATGCACAAAGCTCAGTCATAGTAAGCAAACTCATAGTGAAATGCTCATAGGTAGGTTGCAGGACTGGCCTTAACTGCTAAAATAGACAGTAAAATATCTAACTTCCATATAAGTTTTACTGGAGTTAAGTAATTTTTTAAGAAGGGCTCTGAATCAGTGATTCTCAATATAGAGGGCATGGCATTATCATAGATAATACATTTCCATTACTAAAATTTTTATAAACAACAAAATAATCTGTGGAAGAATAAGGTCAAAACTATTTTTAGTATTGTTATTGTTATTTTTTTTTTTCAGTTCTGGGGATGGAACCCAGGATGCTATGGAACCCATGCTAGGCCAGCCACTGAGCTATGGCCCCAGTCCTTTCTGTTATTCTTAAGATATCCTTGAAAGTATTTGGCTAGCATGTAAACTGTGAAATTAACAGTGGAAAGATATCAAACAGAAAGATACCACTGTAAAAGAAAAAAAATAAACAAGGAAAATCTAACCAAAATATTGATTCATTTTTCAAAATAGAACTTTTTTTACCGACTTTGCTAAATATATATTGAGAAGAAAACACATATTGCTTTAAAATACATATGTAAAATATACACAAGTATATACATTTATCTACACTAATTTTACTTTTTAACTGCACTACATAGAAATAAAACATTTTAAACTTGCATTGATAAGACCATTTTTTATAAATGCTACTTGGTCAGGAGTTTACCTACATTTGAATTTAGGACCTCAGTAGAAATGCTCAGGGAATATACCAGTTAGGAGTCTCAGCTCTCTAATCAAACCACCAAAATAAGGTCTGTAGTCCAGCTCATTCAAATACTAATTTGCTATCTTGGGAAAGCTAATTCATAATTTTGTCCCTTAGTCTCCTCATCTAGAAAATGGGATGACACTAGCACCTGCTTCACAGGATGTCTGAATTGCTAAATGATTTCACAAACAATATATAAATAGGATCAATGTCCAGTACACAGCTAGCTCCAATTAATGTTAGTTTGTCATGGCGTTATTCATACTCGTATACAATGTAGATATTAATGCATTATTCACATGTTCTTCATTGAATATTGCCTTCTTACCAAGGGATAAAGTTAAAAGGCAAATTTAAAAACCGCAACTCAAGCACTCCAGTTATTGGTAACTTCAGATATTTATGGTTCATTACTTGCTTGCTAACTTTGAGACAGTTCTTGGCAGACTATGTGTAAATTTGCCTCTTTGTTAGGGAGACCAAACCAAACCAAAGAAAAACTCCAAACAGAAGCAAACAAAAACAGTCCATGCAAAGGAAGTAATAAGAAAGCAAAGACTAACAGAGCCATAAACTCAAAAATATGTAAAAAACTGTGGCATTGGTGAGTATATTGGTTGCAAAGAAATAAATGCTGGTAGATACAATATATAATAGCCCTGCCATTATGATGTAAAATAGAAAAAAATAGGAAAAGTACTTAATATATTAGAATAAAGAAATTAAAACTAAGGATCCACAATAGAGGGAAGGGAGCAGAGGGTGGAAGGAGGGAGGGGGAAGGAGAGGTACGGGGGACTGAATTAGAGCAAGATACATTCCATGCTTTTATAATTATGTCAAAGTGGATTCTACTGTCATGTATAACTAAAAAGAACCAATTAAAAACAAAGTCTAAAGGATCAGGAAGAAGCCACAGAGTTTGAAGTATTCAAAGAAGTAATACTCTTTTCTTTTTTGCCCTGGAAATTTAACCCAGGGATACTCTTTACTACTGAACCCTTTTCATTTTTATTTTTTTAGATAGGATCTTGCTAATTTACTCAGGCTGGCCTTGAACTTGTGATCCCAATTCACTGGGATTCAGGTGTGTACCATGGAGCAATACTCTTGAAGCACAGAAATCTCCAAAATATCCTTATTAACAGTCCCCAGGTTCTTGTCCATGGTGATAAAACATCTAATCTGAACAATCTCTCTCTGCAGGTTTACTGAGCTGAAGTGAATATGTAAATTCTAGAGTCCTGGACAAAGAACTAATGACATTCCGTAAATGTATAATAATGCAGTATCATGTGTTCCACTGAAAGTTTATTAATAAATTTAATTGTCATTACCCCCAAGACTTTCAAATGTTGATATGGAAATATACATAGTCCAGTCCATTGCTTCATCATGTCAATTCTCTACCCTCAAATTTCCCTTGATTATGTCAATATTCTTTCAGTTGTAATATCACCATTGAGTTAAAGGCCCAGACTAAGCTATTGGAAATATTGTCATCATTGCTAATGGTTCTCCCCACATCATTCTGGTCACCATCTGATCCATTTCCTTTTTATTGATTAAACAAAAAGTCTGGGATTTTCTTCAAAATAATCTGCAGGTAACTTTTGCAGGTTTGATTATATTCTGCAAAACAAGATTGTATCTCCTACACTTACTCTGTCTGCTCAATTTATGGGTCAGGATGCTATGTAAAACAGAAAACCTTATCATGCTATATTTCTTAGAACCTCATGCTAGATTTGGTTTGCTGATAGTTATTTTTTGTAGCTATATCAGTAAGTGAGATTGATCTGTAATTTTCTTATGGTGACCAGTTCAGTCAGGTATCAGTAATGTATCAGTTTTTTATTTATTTATTTATTTTTTTGCTTTCTTGGTGTGTTTCTTCAGTTTTTTTTTTTTTCAGTTGTACCTGGACACAATACCTTTATTTTATTTATTTATTTTTATGTGGTGTTAAGGATCGAGCCCATTGCCTCACACGTGCTAGGCAAGCGCTCTACCACTGAGCTACAACCCCAGCCCCATAAGTTAAGGTTTGATCACTCTGAATGTTCAGGAGAAGGGACATATTATGCCAACCATATCTTGTTGCATTGCAGGATCTGGTTAAATCTCTGCCCCTGGTACCAGCAAGGAAAACTGATATCAAGTAGAGGAGGGTAAAGCTGGAATGATGCCTATCAACATTTCCATTCTCAGGGATGTCGATCATCTGAGGAGAAGCTGTTGTCCTTCATCACAGAACTGCACTTGTTCCTGGCCTAGGACTCAGGACAAAAGGGGAGACCTGATAGAGCAGAACTAGCTGTGGAGCTGGGTAGTACAAAATGACATGTGCGACCAACCACAGCACCTGGTGCCCTATACCAAGCTTCAGCATGTACAACTGGCAGCTCCTCACACTGCCATCCAAATCTTATATGCACTTTTCTTCTGGTCAATTCCACCCAGAACAACACAGGAAAGGGAAGCAGTTCCGGCATAACTAAGTTGACCAGCACAAAGCCATCACAGGTGGCTAATCCACAAAAAGTGCCCCAGCTAGAAAGATTTTAAAATAGAGGAATAGGTTAACAGAAAACACCACACCCCAACAGGAGAAGGGAAACATGTGGCTCTTCTTCTCCCCTTCATGTTCTTTATTCCATTCTGTAGTGCTATTTGGACCTCCTGCTCTCTCCCTAATTGCCCAAATCTGTAGAATCTCTATCTGTTCTACCACTGAGAACAGTAAGAGACTTTATTTCTCCCATTTGTGCTGAAAAAGTAACTGTTCATCTTTATGGAACAAATAAAGCACCCAACATGACCTTGGAACTTTCTCCTAGTACTGGGAACGTGCACAGTGGAGCGGACAAGAACCTTTGCAGATAGAAGAGTACTCCAGAGTGACTGGGGAGCAAAATTGCCCACAGTGTACTCCAAATGACCTTGGATGGCCCTGGAAAGAAGTGAATAAATAAAATACCATTTGCAAGGACACAGAGAGTGAGCGCTTTAAAATAATTGTCATTGCATGTTATTTTGTGACTTGAGGCAGCTGTTCTGGGCAGTTCTGTTTATTACATTCTTCAAGTTCTGGAATGAGGTAGCTGAGGTCATGGGTGCAATAAAGTCACAAAAGGTAACTTGGGTTCGCTGTGCTAAAAGCTTCTCTGGGACAAAAAATGATTCACCAGAAATCGAAATAGCATGAAAGAATCAGCGTTTCAGAACTAAAAGTGGACATAGATGTCATCTACTTTAGTGATTTACAAATGGCTTCAGAGAGCCTTATTAGTTCAATAGAGCCACCGCAGAGTGTGCTAGCAAAGTGTGGGGCTGTCTTCAAACAGTGCAGTTTCTACTCCATCAGCTTACAAATTGAGCCTTCAAATCATTGCAAAAGAAAGGGCCAGTGGCTTTTAAGACAGAGATTGAAAATCCCCTGATCCTAACTTCTTTCTTTTACAGAGTCAGAAACTGAGGTTGAGAGAGGGTAGACTGTATCCTCAAAGTCACCTAGGGGGTGAGGGGCAAAGCAACACTGGAACAGAGATCGCCAGCTTTTACCTTGTGCTCTTTCCAATGTACTCTTTTGCTACCCAACACCACATGCAAACAAATCTGAACCAGTGGATATAAAATAAGGAAGGCAAAAAAATCTAATGATCAATAGCACCTACACCACAAGATTTTTGACAGGATCAAATGAGTTTTGCAATGGCACATTTTAGAATAACCCCTGGCACATGTATAGAAACAAGGTGTTCTCTATTCTCATGACACTTTTTTTTTTTTTTGCTTCTTATGTATTTCTCTGCTTTTCCACATACTGTTCTATCTCTACCAACTGCCTGCTTGAAATCTTAAAAAAATTCATACAAGAAAAGAAGTCAGCAACCTTTGTTCTCTAGTCTTGGGGCAACAGCTGTTGGGGAAAAAATCTGATATGTATCACAGATAAGGGTCTAATGTAAGAACAGTTTTACCCATAATTTTTCTCCTCTCTATAGTTCTAGCCACAAATAGCTTTATCACCACTAACCACGTGTTTATGGAAGGTTTACACACTAATAGCAGTTAGAGTGTGTTATGCTGATATTTTTCATGAAAATTAAGTGTACTTGTAAAAGTAGCAAAGAAAGTCAGGGGTCCCAGAGATGCCTCAGCAACAGTGTTACATACCAGCTGTGGTACATCCATATTGGCAGAACAGCATGGGTGTCCTGCAGGACTCTGCCTTGGCTTAACCCACTGGGAGAGGAGGGGGATGTTACTTTCTCATTGCTTGTTGTTATATCAACAATGGGAAAATTGTTCCTGGTACTGGACACAGAGCATTCCTCTCAGTGTGGTCCTCTAGAAGCCTGTGGATGAATTAGCCAGTCGTGTGCATGGCAAAGGCAAGACTTCTTAATTTTACTTGTTCAATCATTTCTATCACTTTGCTAAATAAAACACATACTACAAAATTTGGGGCTCAGGTGTGATGTACATAGTGGAACGAAGGGTCAAGATTTAAAGTTCAGAGGTCTTGTTTTCAGCTGGTTCTGATTCTCAGTTTTCTATCAGCCATACCCCTTCCTGTGACCCTTGCTAATACTTGACAATGTTATGATCTGCTTTAGGGAAAAAAGATAATAACTGCACCCTCCTTCCAGTTATTATTCAGGTATCTGGTATTTGTGGGAGTTTCTGTTTGCTGTACACACTTTGAAGTACCATGTTGAGTGTTCAAGTTCAAATGAATAAAGAAATAACATTTAATAATATTTGAAGATTGGCTCAGAAAGTATAAAGCTTTAAGAATTCAAATATATTCACTCAAGATGAAATATCAAAGGTGAACAAGCAGTGTTCCTCACCAAAGGAAAGAAACTTTGAGTTAAAAAGGATTAAGAAGATACTTGAATATATTAACAGCAATTAACTGATCCCAGTTAAAAAGAAATACAAAAAATATTTCTTTTATTTGGGGAGGGGACAAAGAATGATTTCATGAGGATAAAAGGTGTTGAGAAAAGTGACAATAAGACTGATCGAGGATGAAGGCATTACCTATAGATTCAACTTCAGGACAGTATTTACTGACTTTATTTGTTCTTGGAGATTCCCAGAGTCGCTATCCATTAACAATTATTTGAATGCATATGATTTCACAACATTGAGTCAGACATGATTAGAGTAACCACCACCCTGCATTGAAGTTGAATGTGGTAATAAAATCCATTTATTTAAGTTGAATCCTCTCACTTTCTCCCTTCCTTGTTTCCTTCTTCCTGTATTACTTCCAACCTTGAATATTTATTATGTAGCTTCTGTTTGCCAGGCACTTTTCTAAGGATGAAATGAGTCCTCGTCTTGGTGAGATTTATAAGCTCTTAAATATACCAAACTTACAGTATAGCATGTTGAATTTGTTCAGGCTATCATAATACAAAACAAAGAAGCAAAACCTCATGATGGTAAGTCAGGAGTGATATGAGAAGCAACCTCAGAAGACCCAGGCTTACATTTTTCACTTTCCTCTAAGTAGATCAATAATCTGAGTAAGCTCCTCTATGTTTTTAAGCTTCTGTTTCCTTCTCTGCAAAAGAAGTTCAATACCATTGACTTAGAGGACAGTTATAAGGATGAATATGGGTAATATATGTGCAAAAACTTCATGAATTACAAAATAAATATAATGTTTTATCAATAGGAAATGTGAGGTGGGGCATGCCAAGTCAAAGCCTAGGTTTGGGTAATATCAAGGGCCTGGATAATCACTCTATTAAGTTCAATTATAAGGAATTTAAACAAGGGATTCACTCTATGCTGAAGAGGATGTTTATTTCTTTCCATGTTTCATTTTCTCCTCTGTCTAAAATATTAACCACATAGTATTTACTAGAAAGACAACACATGGAGTTACCTCAATTTAAGAAAATGTAGTACATTAAATGAATAAATTGTTTATTTTAGATGGGACTCCTTTAAATAAAAAGTTTATATAGTGTAACAAAGATTCAGTAATTTAAGCCATTTTATATACTACATATAAAGGACAGCTGTACACATATTCTGGCATATATATTTGTTTGGAATTTTACCAAATTTTAAACATAAATTTTTACAGCATCTAGCATTTAACTACTATGAAAAACAGCAATTCTGTTAAAATACTACTGTTCTAATATCATCACATGGAACTGGATTTCTATCACCTCAATGAACAAATGGTCAGTACCAATATCTGTATTATCCTTAAGAGTCTACCAAAGGGCTGGGGATGTGGCTCAATGGTAGAATGCTTCCCTGTTATGTGTGAGGTTTCAGGTTCAATCTCCATCACTGCCCAAACAAGCAAAACAAACAAACAAAAAAAAAAACAAGAGTCTAGTTAAAAAAACAAGATAAACTGAGCCACATCCTGAAAATTTTGGAGGTTGTCACAGACTGCTGTTACTCAGATGTGCTACTTTTAAATTTGGGAAGTCACCATAATACATTCCACTTTGAGAAAGTTCCTTGTCGTTCATCATATTCCTGCCAAGCTTTTAGTAGTAAAACTTCAATTTTGACTCTAGGCTGAGATTTGCACTTACCCATATTGTAGGAAAATACTAGCTTCTCAGATTTTTCAACTCTCAACCTTAATTTTCCTATTAGTTCAATTGTCACTTTTCCCCAATTGTAATATTTATAATTTAATGGTCTCAAAGTGAAGATTGAAGACAAAAATTATTTTAAAAATAATCTTCTAGAAAGAGGCATGCCCACTCCCCCAAATACTTTGTAGTGTCATGATAAAGCAGCAATGGCCCAGGGAGTCATAGCTCTAGAAAGGACACTTTCAAACCTGTGCATAAAGCCCTAGGTAATTCAAAATATGGACCAGAGTTGAGATTTATTGATTACATGAGATAATTCTGTATCCATATATAATGTTCATTTTAAAAACATATTTTTATCCTGTCTCAAAAAAAAAAAAAAAGAACTTTTGTGAGTTCATCTTAGTGGACAAATTATATTTTGGCCACTTCCTGGAGAAGTGACCTGGCAGAAAAGAGCAGAGAAAAAAAAAAAAAAGAAAAAGCCAAATAGCTGAACTGGCTGACTCAGCTCTTCACTAATGTTGTCATTATTTTTTGTCTTCTCTTTTCAGCTGCTGGGGATTAAGAGAAAAGAAAATAAAAGACCAAGAGGCTTTTAAGAAGCATGGCTTGGCAGAGGATGTTAATATCCATCCGGTGCTTTGGTATGTTGGAGGTTAAGCAGCTCCAACTCTTTCTATGACGATGACTGTAAGAAAGAAGCCAGAAATTTGCCATTACATGTCATTGTGACAGGCTGCTACAAATTTGTCCAAGAATTTCTACAAAGAAAAGTTCCTTTGATATATAATATGGTAGAAGAAATATCTCCAAGTAATTTTATAACTCCCAACTTCTGAAGTAGGTGTCCCACCATAACATTCTACCTAGGATCTTGGCTATAGGAGTCAATAAGCATGGCTTTGCTCTAATCCTGTAAGGCCTTACTTTGTTTCATAAAGTATACCAAAGAGAGTATCTGAATAACATGAATAACTTAGTCTTTTAAAAAACTTTTTGTTGTTGTTGTTGATGGACCTTTATGTATTTATTTATATGTGGTGCTGAGAATTGAACCCAGTGCCTCACACATGCTAGGCAAGTGCTCTACCACTGAACCACAACCCCAGCCCATGAATAACTTAGTCTTAAAGGCATAAAATGCATGGATTATTTTGGTTGTCTTTTATAAACATTTTAAATAGTTAAAAACCTCTGCTATGGAAAAAGCCAGTAGACAAAGTACATGGATGGTACAGACCTGATGAACTTGGTTTAGCTGCTCACACTTGGTGTCCTCAGAGTGAAAGATCATGGAGTGAGAGAGGTCACTGACCAAGAGCCAAAAAGCTCAGCCCCAACAGGGTCTCATTGGAAATTCTGCTCCTTCCTTAACTTTCCAGAGCTCCAATTCTCTACCTAATGGACAGCCATGATGCTAGAACCCAGCCCATGCTTAGTAGATTCATCCTGGTATTCTTACATGTTTATAGCAACTCCTTGGCAAACACAGTTAATTATCTTTTCTTATTGATGATTTTCTGTGTTACTAAATTGTGGCCAGTTCTATTTTGTTTTTTAAAAAATTTATTACATAAAAAGCTAACACAGAGTGTGAACTAGATGCTAGACACTGTGGGGAGTGGTTGAGGTAATAAATTGTATCTCATGTAAGACTGACATTAATCCTTTAAAGTACCAATATCTCCATTTTGCTGCTGCTGAAATTGAGGCCTACAGAGGTCATGCAACTTTCCTAGGATCACACAGCTAAAATGTGCCAAGCGTGTTTGAATAATGTGTGTCCCAGTAAGTCATTAGGTTACATGCAATGTGATCTTAACCTCCATTTTCTCCTAGATAAGGGTTTTTTGTTTTTTCATTCTACAAATATTTTCTGACTTTCTTCAATATCCAAAGCGTTGTTTTTCCTGTATGCCACAGACAGTTATTTCAAGGACCAATTGACTTTATGTCTAGTAAACTGTCATTTCCTGCTCCAGAATGACAGCATCTTTGAAAGATCTGCTTTAGCTGTCATACCGTTACAATTCAGTCTCCATTCAAGTATTTAGCATAAATTGCATTTGCCCCATGAACTTTAGGTTAATTCCAAACTACTTCTTCCCCTTTTTACTTAACTACTTTGCCTTTCAAATTAATCAAATAATAAAAATATTCATTATAGTGCTGTAAAACCAGATCTGTGATTATAAGTGCATACTTCTTAAAATGAAGCTTTAAATGATCATAAAAATCTCTATCATTAAATCCAATTAACTTTCATAAGCAAAAATTTAAAAAAAAAATAAATAATATCACTATTGCCTGTGAATCCGAAATATTGTGCTTATTTAAACAGATTTCTCTTTCTTACATATTCTTGAAGTATCTTCCCAATTACATAATGCAAGTATTATTTAGGACTTAACATTCATTATTCTTGTGTTTTCTCCACACAAACCAGCCTTGCTTTGTTGACTTCTCTGAATAGAACTTTGCTCCTACCCTATTTTTACTAGATGAGCAATTTCATCATAACTATGTGCGGGGTGGGCAGGGGTTGAGAGAGAAAATGAGATGTTCAAATTTTCATTTGTCTTTTATTTATTTATTTTTTTCTTTTGTACTAGGGATTGAATCCTCGGGCACCAAACCACTGAGCCACATTCCCAGCCCCACTTTCTTTTATTTATTTTGAGACAGGGTCTTGCTAAATTGCTTAGGGCCTCTCTATTTGCTGAGGCTAGCCTCAAACTTATGATCCTATTGCCTGAGCATCCTGAGTTGCTGGGACTTTGGCCGACTCAGCCCCTTGTCTTTTAGTTCTTGGAATGTCACTATGAAGAAGTACTTGTTCTTTCTCAGAAAATGGATCTATGATTCTGTGTATCTCAACTCAAAAGGACCAGCATTTTTTCCTTTTCTACATTTGCCCTTCTGGATCATAGTTCAAGCAGGAAAGAAGACATCTAGCTTCCAGATTCAGAAATACATTTGGTGCAACATTTTATTCTAAAAAGTTAATTTTACTTAATGGGTGATAGAAATGATCGTTTCTTAGTGAGTGAGGTAGAATTTGGAAAACATGAGTGTTCACAGATCTTCTGAGTGGTCATCAAAGATGGGTTTGGTTGTCACTGAGGAGCTAAGTCAGTCCTTACTCTTGGTGGTCATTACTTAACTGCTGCTGGAGTGTGTTGAAACCTTTTTGGAGAAAGATGACTTCCTCTCACATTTTGGTAGCCTTACCTGATTCACTCTAATAACAAGGGACTTTGCAGCATTATGATAATGAAGAGTGGATTTTCAATGGATGAGGCTTGACTTTAATTTTATCATTATCAGTTTTCATTTAAAGCTGCACACTTGACAGCTGAGGCAATCCAGTGCTTCTATTTAAGAACACGAGTGGCATTTCGGTATTAAATTTCAGTTTGTTTGTACCGTGCCCATAGTTTAAGACTATAAGCCTTCTGGAAAAAGCCTACGTATTTCTGAAGGTTTCTATTTTACTCAGTAGGTAATGGTGACATGGAAATTTTAGCTGCCTAATGGAGACAGGATGCCCTTGTGCCATATCACATAGTTATGCACATTCCTGACAGGCCCCAAATGTTAACTGTTCTTCTAATCCCTAGGAAAGAATGTCAAAAAGATGTTCAGTATATGACTCATAGAGTGAAGGTCTGGAACGCGATGCACATAACTTAAATAATATTTTAAATAAACTGGGACAGTTTAGTTTTAAACATTATTTTATCTCTTCCTTTGAAGAAAATTTCTCCTAACATCCAACTTATAGAGATTCATGAAAGCAGAGTTGATCTATATAAAGAGGAGAAAGAGGACCATGAGAACTTTTCCCCTCACACCACTAAGACTGTCAATCCCCAAGACTCTTCTAGAATACTCTTACATCTATTTAGAAGACACATTTTCAAAATCCTGTCCCACAGAAACCAATGGGGCTTTGTAGGACTGAAAAAAATTTTGCTAATTATTCTAAAATATCTGCTCTTAATCTAAATTCCACAGAGTGGGCTTGTTTACTCACAGACCACAGGGAAGTTTCTTTTGGAACTAACAATTTGACAATTATGAAACCCTTTAGCATCTCCCTTCCTGACTTGATAGTATTTTGAGTATTTTCATTCTAAAAAGCCAATGATCTTCTTTATAGCATTGCAGGGGGAAGGCTAGCAGAAATGAATCATTGTTCCCTATGCAGCTGGTGAAGAGGAAATGCCAAAAGTTCTATATATAAGGAGTAAGAAAACCCCTCTGTTCCTTCCTCCTCCTTTCCTTTCCCCACCCTTTCTTCCTCCTTCCTTCTTCCCTCACTCCCTTCCTTCCTTCCTTCCTTCCTTTCCTCTTTCTCTACCCTTCCTCTCTCCCTCCCTCCCTTTCTTTTTTTCTTTCTTTCTTCTTTCAACTATTTGAGGGTAGCTTTGAGGAAGAAGCATTCTAAATACTCCACCTATTTTTTATACCTTTATTTATTTTATTTGTATGTGGTGCTAAGGATCAAACCCAGGGCCTTGCACGTGCCAGGCAAGCACTCTACCACTGAGCCACAATTCCAGCCCCTCCACCTATTTTTTAATAACATGGTTTATCTGTTACTGAGAATAATCTTTCTCCAGTTTAGAAAGCGTGCCAAAATTCTTGCAGAGATCCATGAAACTGCCATGGAGCCACCCAGGATGTGCACCACTGAGCCAGTGTCAGTGAGGTATTCCATCTTCTCCGACATGTAGTTGATGAAATGCACATAATGGCGTATTAAATAATTACATCAAGGATTTTATAAAATACTTATAGCAGTAATTATTTCCATCATTGGCTCATGACTCATACACTGAATTCAGTAAAAGCATTAGAGTGTTCTTTACTAGGAACTTTTGGATGCATGATTTGAAAAAATGTGAAAGATGTGTCCATTAATACACAGTTGACCACTCAACTGTGTATCTTCATCTTTAGCAAGCATGCTCCAAAGGGACCAGACTTCTTTAATTCCACATTCTAAACTTTTTCTTTTTTTTTTTTTAGTCTTTGCATTCAATTTTGTTTCATCTCTACTTCTTGCGTAAAAACCTGTGCCCTGACTTTGAATTTCTGCCTTCAGTTCTGCCTTCTCTATGAAGTGCCTTATATCTCAGCTGAACTCAGTTTCTTCTCTTCCTGACTTAGAACAACTGTTGCAAAATTTGACTGACTTCAATTCAACACGTATGCTTTTATTCTTTGCTGTTTGGTTGTTTTACATGTGCAAGGTTTGACTCACCTCATCCAAGTTCTTCTCCTTTCACTCAGAAAGCAAGCCATCAGCAGCAAATATAAATTTTTGTAACTTATTATGTTTCTAGAAATTATATATTGTATACATATATTATATTCACATATATTAATATGTGTACATATAGCACTTACCTGTCAGAAATAAAGCCGCTATAAAAGTAGTATTTGTTTACTCACAGACCATATGGAAGTTTCTTTCAGAACAATTTGACAATTATGGAACCCTTTAGCATCTTCCTTCCTGACATGATATTATTTGAATATTTCCATTCTAAAAAAAAAACCAGTGGTGGCTTTTTGATGGACTGAGTTAAATTCAGAACTATGTCAGTTGCATCAATGAATAAGAGAAATAGCTCTTTTAAAATATCTTACCATTTTCTAAAATAGATAGCAACATGGGAAACCAAAAGTTAACAACTAGTTTTCACTCACTCACCATCCTTATTATATGATTTTTTTTAAAGACTTGACTATGTCCAGTCAAAAATTCTGAAATTTTTACCAAAGTATTTGTAATTTTTCAAAAAGATTTACTGATAAGCAATGAATATACTTGTCATTTTCCCAAAACTAAAAAAATTTTAAACAAGACTCTGAGCTTAGGTAAAGCTTTAGGTAAGAAATATTAGTTTAAAAATAACAAGTGAAAAGTGAGTTAATAAGGATTGAGAGAGGAGAACTGGAAAGTTTTTGAGCATTATGAACAAGAATATGTGCACAATTGAAGGGGAAAATATGTATATTTTTAGCACAGCTTTTTTTTTAACTGACATACCCCAGGAAGAACAATTTTTATTTTCTCTGTACTCTTACAGCACCTTTTTTAACCTTGTAAAGTAGTGTTTATCATGTTTTTCAACTATGTGGTTTTGATTTCTCTCCTTCTAGGTTATACACATTTTAAAGACAAGGATGTGAACTTTGGTAAATTTTATCCTTAATACATAGCACAGTGCCTTTGACCTAGGACATATACAAATAAATGTTGTATATGCTGCAAGTGATAAATGAATAGGTAACTGAACAACTAAAGAAGAGAAGAACAAAAATGTTTCAGAAGAATACTTCTAGAAAAACAGCTTCTTCCTAAGCTATTACCAATTTTTTAATTCAAAAATTCATGCATTTTTTGAAATATAGAGGAAAAAGAAAGGTATGACTAAAATAGGAGAAAGTCATTTCTAAACTCAGAACTTTATTCCCATATTTCATTTTTAATTTGCTGGATTACATGGTCTCTTCTGTAAAAAAAAAAAAAGTGCTCTGGTATTTCCAAAAAAATAATAGAGTCTGGACAAAATTAAAACTTTTTTAAAAATTAGGAGCATTTTTGAATGTAATGTGATGCATTTTGTCAGACAAAAATAGTTCTATTGGTTTCAGTTATTCTTATGTAGAGTTGTTTCACCTAAGTACCGAAAATGGGTCCAAAATATGTTGAGGCTATTTTTGTACATTCATATAATGAAAACCATCAAAGAGGTCATCTTGCAGATTTGACTCCTGAGATTTTGAGAAATGTTCCTACCATAATTAATCTTGTGCACAATCAATATGATAGCACCAAAAATCATATAAAGTAAATTCTTCCTTAGAACGCCTGAAATCACTGGCAATGGCCTTCGAGTCAAATTCCTAAAGTTGATTTTAATCCTAGGATGGACTTTAGTGATGGAGGGGGAAAAAAAGATATTTTGTCACATAAAATTATAGAAACTTTTCCTACCCAGGTCACACTACTCCCCCAAACTAAAAGTTTTTTTAACTTGAGGTGGCATGTTTACACTGTATCCTACTTCCAGGTGTCAATTGCAGTTGGAACAAAAAATAATTATGCGCTTAATGTCAACCTTAAAACCTAACTTACAAAAATAACAAGCAAAAGTGTTCTATTGGAATATTCTACATATATTCTATGTTCCACATAGAATAGTCTCAACCATAAAAGGAGTGCCTGGTGAGGCTGGTGAGGCCGAGTGTCAACAGAATGCTTCTCAAGCGGCCCCATAGATACATATTACCTTGAGGAATTTTCCACAATCCAAAATTTGGCCCAGGGCCTTGCAGACTCTGAAACCTGATCTATCAGCAAAGCTGGTAAAAATCTACCAGAGATAGATAGATTTATAGCTCAAAGAGCACAGGATACTAAAGATTGGTATCAAGATGCTAACATACTAATTTACAATAAGCACTAAAAGTCTCAGAAGGACTAGAACTCTCTGGTGGGTAAGTCAGCACATTCATTTTTAGTGAGGGAAAAAATCATAACCAGAAGGCTACCTGGGAACAGGAAGTGGAGCAAAGAAAATACACTAAATAAATCAACTGCAAGACTAGAATTCAGATTCTAGTTCTACTTTCTGTTTACCTTGATTTGTCACAGTAGAGATAAGTAGGTGACCTTATATACACACCAAGTAGCTGAAGGTCTACCTCCCCCAGGTGGCCTTGCCTGGGAGCTGTACATTGACCTGGGTGACTGATCAATTCCTCTTCTGACTGTCATATTAACATCTCCTTCTGGAGACCCTCAGTTACCTACAGTAATGATTGCTCGCTCTGCTAATGCTCTTTAAAGTCATCATCAGATTCATTCTTTTTTCTTTCCTTTTCTCTCTTTTTTTTTTTTTTTAACGGTTATTCTTGATTTTCTGTTCACACCAATATCACCAAATCAATTTAGCCTCATCTTATGGCAAGGTTCTAACTGACCCACTTACTGCAAATCTGTCCCATTGTCTAATCCCAAAGATGACTACTATATTAATCCACCTTAAATTATGGTTTCCTACATTTTTTTTTCCTATCTTCCCAACTTATTCCTACCAAAAACTCTTAGTGACTTCAACTGCTTTCAAAGTCAAGTCCAAATTGCATAGCTTGCCATTCAAATTCTTTCATATCTGGGTCCAAGTAATTATTTCTTTCTACTGCATGAACTTTCAGCTCTAGCCAAACTCTTTGTTTCACAATACACCACAAGCATCCCCAAATCCATGCTTTCACTCATTTCTGAGGTCAACTCAACATTTGTCTCCTCCGTAAAGATATCCCTGAAAGTCCACATCTGAAATTGATCCTTTCATTCTTTAATTTGTTTGCCATTTAGTAGGTCTAAAAGTGAGTATCATATGTGGATGTCTCATCTCCTCAATAAGGATATAAACTACTTAAGAATAATAACAATACATTTTGCGTTTTTTGTATCCTGTATCTTCAATATCTTGATATCAAAGATGTCCAAGAAACAGATGCTAAAAACTGGCCCCATCTGCTTGAAGGTAAAACTGCCAAATCCTTTCAGAGCCTAAGATGGAATTTGGAAAGTATTGCCCTTAAAAAAAGAACTGCCTCTTAATATCCTTGGGATATTTGTAGTTCATAGCTTTGGAGTAGTTCTATGCCTTGAGAGTGATTTCACCAAATGAACATCTTCCTCAACATCTATATTTGTCCTCTGTACTATTTAATATTACATTGAAAACACCTCTCAATTCTATTGAATCCCACTGTTGTTCTCAAAGTATAGTGCTGGCTTTAAAAATAGACTTGACCTCTGATATACAGAGACATTTAACAGCAAGATACCAGAGATGGTTAAATAGAAAAGCATAACAAAGAATAGGTCCCTTTAATATGACGGTGGGGTTGATAAATCTTCAGAGGTTAAAAAAATAGGTTTGTAAAATTTATTGGAATCACAAAGGGATCAAGAAGGAAATGTTTTAAGCTATTTTAACTACCACATAGCTTTTCGGCATTCTGGTATATAATCATACCCAGGTCTCAGCTGGTTGGAAATTTCTTTTAAAAACTACATTTGTCTGCTACCGTGAACTGTAATTATATTAGTGCTGAGAAAAACCAACAGCCTCTGTTATTTCAAACCAAAGTAGTTCTGCCCAGGGGGAGGACATCTAGAATGTCAACAAGGTCTTTGATTATGAAAGACATGAAAACATGTACATCGTATTTTACTCCATGGAATTTGGCAACTGCTCACAGATATTTTGGGGAGCAATCTGGCTAATCCTTGAGAGTAGGAATGAGAAACCTAATTCAAAGTGAAATGAAGGTGATAATCTTTCCAAGGAAGAAGGAAATTGCTGGATTAAACAAAGATAACTGAACCTGAATAGTCAACCTGAAGATACAAACAAAATAAAATTAGTTTAATTATAGTAAAAAAAAAGGGAGTGGGGTGGAGAGAGAAAGACAAAAATTTATGATAAATGGAGGAAATAATTTCCTGGGCAAGGAAGAATTTTTTCTTAGCAGTAAGAGACTAAGAGTTTTTGTAAGTACTTGATTTAGTCTTCTAATACTAAAATAAATACTAATTGTGCTTGAGCTGAATAAAAATTACATTTTCTATTGTTAAATATATAATGTATGATATTGGAAAGTAGAGTTTCGTTAAAGAGGTCTAACATTAAAAACAACACAAAGCTTTTTATAACTTCATTCCCATTTTAGATTTCCAGGAAAAAATATTTTCTACTAGTGAGTATTGATTTCCTTCCTGACTCTGCGTTGAGACAAAATCCTAGAGGTCTAATATATCCTAAGATGAAATCAAAAGAGTTAATGGGAACACGGGAGCTATTTCCTGTATAAGCCCACTAAGATCATTTTAAAGGGAGATGTCTTTCTCTTTGTTGTTATCTCTGTTTCTCTCTCTCTCTCTCTCTCTCTCTCTCTCTCTCTCTCTCCATGCTGGAAATTGAACTCAAGCATTTTGCTTGTACTAGGCACATACTCTACCACTGAACTACAACTCCAAGCAGAACTGTCTTTTTATTTGTAAATATGAACAAAAAGGAGTTTTCAAAACATCCTCCAAAACCCTTGCCAATAACTTTAAAAAAAAATTCTTCTTTTTAGCAAGTATTCCAGTGTTTTATGTAAGTTAATACTCATTGTGCGTATATAAGATTTCACTATGAAGTAATGACCTATAGGCTGCCAACAAGAGTAAATTTTATCACCTCAAAATCTTACCTGTTTTAAGTTTAATTTTCTGTGTTTGCTGTTTTCACACAGAAGTATCCCATTTGTCAATTGAATTTGTTATTTTCAGTTGGATGACATAGTAAACAAGTCTTATTTAAATATTTATGCCTGTTTTGAAGCAGAGTTATTAGGTAAAGGATTGAATTTTTCCTATTTCCTCTGGATTTCATGTTTCCTATTATAATTTCCTATTGGCATTATGATTTTCCTCACTTTGAGTGAGTATATATAAATTCCTCACTTTCCACAAAAGTAATCTTCTTCAGGAAAAAATACTCTATCTACTTCACACATCACAAAATATTTTCCACTCAAGTTTCCATATATTGATAGAGTAAGATAGATTTTAAGATGAATTATGGAACAAATTGACAAGTAGCGTTTAAGAAGTCAAACTTTCTACTCTAAGTGCTCCTTTCTTGAATTCTATATTTTCTAATTATGTGACACTAAATTTTGATAATGAAAATTTAAATTGCTCTAGAGGTATTTGGGCTATAAAATGTTCATGCATGCTTTGATTCATTTCAAATCAGAAATGAGTTGAAAGACTATAAGAAATTAAAATGTCATTTTTAAGCTCACCATCTGAATCACTTTTACTTAATAGAATATTGGTCCAATAGAATATAAATGGTTTTATGGCCTTTAAAGCATATGATTAATATTGCAGTTTTTCATTTCACCACACATTTCAATTTCTTCTAACAAACATGGATGCGCTTAGCTGCACCCATAGAAAATTTGCTAATTCATGTTCCTATCCTTTTATAATCAATTTTTCACAAACTGAGCAAAGCAATAACAATCCCTTTAGGAAAACACATGCCATAAATCTTCCTTTTTTGTGTTTTGCTTTAGAATTGAATTATAAAATTGTGTGAAATAAAATCTTGAAATCTCTTTTGAATAAAAATTCTTTTTACTACTAAATATTTTATTTAAACTATTATAATGCAGGTGCAGGTCAAAGCACACTTGAAATGCAATCAGTTACTTTAAAACCATGACTTGGGAAGAAAAATGTTTAAAGTTTTTAAACACTTATTAATAGAAAGACATATATATATATATGAATAACAGTGTATTTCCATCAACCAATTTTGCAAGGATACCTTGATTTTAACCCAAACATGCACACAGAAAAGTAATTTTCTTCTTCATGATGCTATGAAATGAGTGACAAGAATTTTTCTTAACAGAAGTTTACAAAATATTTACTTTGAAGCTGTCCATAAAGAAAACATGTGATGTTTTCTTGGATTACAGATCAGATGATCGTTAAATTCAACTTGAAACCGGAGAGCGAATCGCAAACGTACCTTGTCCTTGGGTTACTCCATAAAACTCAGCTGCTATCCTCGCCGCTTCCTTGCGGTTCCCTTTCACAATGTAGAAGTGACTGAGGATGGCAAGGCTGATTTTCACAAAAAGTTTAAAACAGAAAAGTGAAAGTATTGTAAAGTAGACATTGGATAACTGTTGAGCAAACGGTCGACTTTCTTCTAACACCGACATTGCTGCAGAAGAATCCGCAGCGGACTTTAGTTAGATCCAAGTCTCAACTGTGCCTGGCTCTAGTCCGGGATGCTCCTGAACAGCTGGTCCTAAGGGAAGAAAATATCAGCTGGTAATGATGCCCACGGCTCAAAATATTTATACTGTCCATAAAAGTTCTTCGCAATCTCCCATTGGTCTGACAATATTCCATGGAAGCAGCTGCATCACGTTTCACAAGACTCCTGACTTTCCGTTCTCAAGATAAAATGATACTGCCACCTCTCTGCCCTGAATTTCAAGACCTAGATATTGAAATATAATCATGCCTATTGTTTCCTTTTTTGCTATCTAGTCATCACGAACAATTCAAAGGTGTGTATTTGGGGTCCCCGTGGTTCATGTAGATAGTATCACAATATTGAAAAGTCCTTTGATTCAAAGCTTTAAAATGGTACTATTTATGGACCATGAGCTAAATCAGCAAATAGGCCATAACTTGGATCTTAATGCCTGCTCATCCAGTTAGTCAATTGTATTGTTTTTCATTGTTGGTAGGAAAACGTATTTTTCTTACAAGAAGTTAACCTGGATCCTAGATTAAGAATTTGACGCTGTACCTTTATTCAGTGAATGCTTTTAAAGTATCTTCTACAAACAAGCATTTTTATACATGTTTGGGGGAGACAAAGATGAATATAATAGTCCCTGCTTCAAGGATCTCATAGTTTGTAGGAAAAAACAGACAAGAAATCAGAAAAATACAACATAGGTAAGGACAAGGTATTCTGTGAGCAAAAAGAGGAAGACCCTAATCCTAATTAAAAAAAAAAAAAAAAGTCAAAAAAGGCTTCCTGGGGGAAGTAGAACACACAGAGGAATTATTGTGTGAATGGGTATCTCATCAAGAATGGCTAAAACCACAAAACAATATACTTTTTAGGCCTACAAACTTTGATAACCCCAATGGATTTATTCATGAAAGAAATGTAATTGTATGCGCAGGTATTGTTAAGTGAACTAGACTTGAAAAAAATAGAGTAAAATTATTATGAAAAATAATGTAGAGTGGCAGTATTTTGGCATTTAAGTAAAAACAATATCAAAGTATAAAATATGTTATAGAGGGATTTTACTTATTTATTTATATGAGCAGGTTTGGAGCCTGTTCCTTGTTGTATTCCCAAATTCTGAGAATTTTCAAAGTAACCAAGTTACAAGAAAACAGCAGTGGCTCTTCTTGAGAAAAGGAGTACATCTATGATGGCCGCAAATGAGATGAGCTATGTCCTTATCTGCCTTGGTATATACTTGTTATCCTGTGTGACTTCTCTAATTAGGTTGACTTACATGAAATATTCCTATAACAAGGGACAGATAGCTGTTAATGAATTTGTCAAAAGAGGTAGGCTGCTTCTTTCCCCAATGAATGAATGGCTCCCTGTAAAATAAATCAGACTAACACGGTAGAAGAAAATCATCAAACTCTTCATGAAAATGGCCCTTGGTATTGTTTTCAATACTAGCTGAATGGTCCAGGATGCCATTTCATATGCACTTTGGAAATCAGTGAAAACTGTCTTCAAAGTATTGGAGATAAATGAACTGCATGTTCCTCTCTCTCACCAGTGTTGACACTGTGTCGGGTAGATGAGTACAGATGACTACACTGCAGTGAGTGTTCCCTCTGGCACAGTGATGCCTGACCACACACTGGAGAGGCATTCCTGTGGACAGCTGGGTCGTCACAATGCTCTGAGTCACCGTGTGACTTCCACTCCAGTGCTTTAGAATCAGAAATAAACCCGCCTTAGTCACACATCTAAGTGCCTGGCTAAGGTTTCACTCCTTTCTCTTTACCAGTAAGTGCTATTATAAATAATTATCTCCACATCAGCTCATCAGGAGCCTGGATTCTTTGGGGCTAAGAAACACTTCTATTTCACTAAAGCTGCTGTCATTGGTGCATTAAGTATAAATCTTTGCCAGAAAAAAATACTACTGTACAATCTTCAGGATTTCACATCAAGATGTTGGCTTTTGCCAGGCATGATGGTACACACCTGTAATCCCATCGGGTCTGGAGGCTGAGACAGGAAGATCACAAGTTCAAAGCCAGCCTCAGCAAAAGCAAAGCACTAAGCAACTCAGTGAGACTCTGTCTCTAAATAAATACAAAATAGGGCTGGGGATGTGGCTCAGTGGTCAAGTACTCCTGAGTTCAATCCACAGTACCCAAAAAAAAAAAAAAAAAAGTTAGCTTTTATTTTCATGAATTCCTTGACTCCCACTTCAATTTTTCTGTGGTGGCACTCTTCTTCAGCTAATTGTACCATCGATAAGCCTGTTAATTAAATTTAAGGCCAAATCAAATAAGTCATGGTAAATGAACTCAATCAAATACAAATCAGATGCTATGTTTTTGTATTTAGGAAACTTCCAAATAAATAATATATTCAATAACTCTGTTAATACTTACAAAACACACAAAAATTATTGTACATCTATTTTCCTGACATAAGCATTTTCTTTTTCTTTCTTTGTACCAGGGATTGAACCCAGAGGCACTTAACCATGACTGAACCACATCCCCAGCTCTTTTTTAAAAATTTCTTTTTTACTTATAGATGGACACACTATCTTTATTTTTATTTATTTATTTTTATGTGGTGCTGAGAATTTAACCCAGTGCCTCATGCATGAGAGGCAAGCACGCTACCACTCAGCTACAACCCCAGTCCTTTTTATCTTCAATGAATGTTTTTTACCTTTATTTATATGCGGTGCTGAGAATCGAACACAGTGTGTCACACATGCCAGGCAAGTGCATTACCTCTGAGCCACAGCCTACCCAGGTCTTTTGATATTTTCTTTTGAGACAGAACTTCCCTGAATTGCTCAGACTGGCTGTGAACTTGTGGACCTCCTGCCTCCTGAGCCACTGATATTACAGGTGTATGCCACCCCCTGGCCTGAATTAGTATTCTCTTTAAAAATAAAATAATTATTAGTAATTTAAGTAATTATAAATGCTCTTATAATTTACCATTTTGAGAGAATATTGTAGAGGGATTTTAGTGATAAATGTCATACATCCCAACTTTCCTAATAGTTCAGTTTTATTCAATGAAACCTAAATGTAGAAATTGAGCACAATATTGTGCTTACTAGAATGAATGGCCTGGGGGAAATTTAAAATATAGGAAGAAATAATTTCTTGAGGGTCATTGTATGATATATACACACATACATACATATATACACAAATATGTGTGTATGTATGTATATGTGTACACACATTTCTATTTGATTACATCTTAGGAGGGCCTTGCTGTTATTTATGTTTTAAAAATGGAAAAGTTGAGCCTATAGAACTTTAGTGACTCACAAACAATGATTATGGGCCACAATACTATTTGAACACTGTTGTATCTCTAAATCAGATGCTCAAGTTGCATTTAACGTTTTCTCTGTTTAAGCACTTACAATTTGATTGAGCAAGTACAATTCAAACCTATAGAGATTGAGACAGTCACACAGATTCTCACACAAGTGTGTGCATGCACACACAGTAAATCAATATTATGCACCTAAATTAGTGAGGCAGGCTATATACATGCTATGATGATTAAGAGAGACAGAACTTTGTATGTATTCAACAAAGGAGAATGTTTCATAACGTGACTAATATTTTTGGACCATTCAAAGCTAAGAGTTGGTGTGTGTCCCCCATTAAAATAACAGAGAGAAAACCAAAAGGGCAGTGAAAGGGCTGTACATTAAACATACAGCGTCTGAAGTAGGGTCAAATGACAAAGCAAGAGCTCAGAGGATAAGAATAAAGAAAAGAATATCATGTCTGGCCAGGAGTTCAGGGATGACATTTAACTCAGTATTCTGACAGATAATGGAGTAGGAATCAGGACATCATTGTCGAGAGGGTAAGCCTTTAAAGCAATTTCCAAAAAGGAAAAAAAAAAAAAAAAAGGCTCCGTGGCTTCCTCCTGATCTGCCCTTTCTATGCACTGTTTTTGTTTCTTACAGGTGTCAGAGAAATCACTATTAGGTCTCCTGTCACTCTTCTCCTTTAACATCCTAGGGTATTACAAAAATTGGCCATTTATATATTTGAGAGACTTAGTTTCATGTCCCTCACAAGTTGAATAGAATAACATCTTTCAAATGTGGCTAGATTATCCTGTAAATTCTCATTTTTTAAAAAAAAACATTTTATCACCTGAGATTGTAGGGCTTCTTTGACTTAACTACAGTATTGATCCAAGTTATTATATTGAAAATGTTAATGTAAAATAATACATAATAATTATAATTTTAATAATAGTAATTGCCTGTTACTATTGCTTTATGATCTATAAGTCATAGTATAAGCAAAATGTGTGACTCCACTGAGATGATTACTTAAAAAAAATAAGAAATGTGATAATTTATTCTCTGGTAGAAATGCAAAGTCTCTGATTTAATTTTTAAACCTTAATTTCTACTCCTGCCAAAAAACACAGGGACACATTTCAAACAGCAAGGTTGATAATGTTCAGTACCAATGCAAGGATTGCCCCAGGTCCAGAACAGGGCTGCTGAGAATGACTTATTCATAGTGAATACAAACTGAGAAAAGTCATTTTCCCATAAATGTGAAGGTCAATCAGCTAAGTTATTACTGGCAACCAAATAGGTCACAATTGGTCTTAAATCATCATTGGGGAAAACAAAACAAAACAAAACAAACAACACTTCTTTTGGTTGTTTTGTGAAATCTCTGAGAGAAAACAAAAGCAAATGAGACCCTTAGATGTTTAGAATACACTGGAGCCTTAGATGTTTAGGATGCATGGGAGTTTGAAATAAAAGCACAAGTGTTTACACGTCAAGTGGAGTTTCTTCAAGGATATTAATAACTGGCTTTTAGTCTTATCTACATTGGGTATATTGTGTTTATCTTAACTTATCCAAAAGCTGTGCTCATGGAAATACCTTGCTTCAGAAAGATAAACCAAAGCAGATTATCATAATTCCTGGTACAGATTTAGACATGACATCATGCTTCTGACATAAACAATATTTGCAGCAGAAGTATAGACACCAAAGCCTTAGGTTTCTATTAGTTATCCTTAATTATTCATGAAGGACACACTGTCATAGAGATAGTAAATGTCATAATAATTATTATTTATGTTGCTTGTGGGGAGAGTATGGATAAGACTATTCTACTTTGTTTGATAAACCTCTTGGGAATGAATGCTTGTGTTTGGCCAATGGCCATAGTTTTTGTATAATGGAACAAAACAATAATTTCTGTTAGCATTATGATATTCTTTAAAAAATATTTATCCACAAAGTTGTCATTAACAGCTTTCCATTGCATTCAGATTCTTTGGGGAAACTCTATCTCCAAATGACAAAACAGCCTCTATCCTAAAAATGGAGTCCTATAAAACATCACACATTGTGATCTGCCCTACCTGAATATTGCCCCCAGGTTAAACAGGCTCTAGTTCTCTATGTGTAGTCCAGGAAAACTTGACTGTAAGCTAGTAGCTCTTCCTATTTAAGTGTTCAATAGCTGGATTCTATTTCTATTTATTTTTTTACTATTTAATATACACTTATTAAATACCCATTATGTGCCACACACTGTTCTAGACATTTCACCTACTACAAGGTTTATTGAAAACCCTGTATTTCTTTTATTTTTTATTTTTTGGTTGGTACTAGAGAATGAACCCAGGAGCACTACACCACTTATCTATATCTATATATTTTGAGACAGGTTCTTGCTACATTGCTGAGGTTGGCCTCGAACTTGCAATCCACCTCAGCCTCTGGAGTAGCTGAGATTACAGGTATGTGCTACCTATCCCAGTCCAGAATTTCTTTAAACTTCATCTCCTGGCTCCAGGGAGGGATGCTTAACCAAATGAGGCCAATGAAAGATATATCTGATGGAGTTTTAGAAAAGGTCCTCTTAGTCTGTAGGGAAGGAGAAGATGAAAGTCCTAAGCTAAAAGATCCTAGGAGCTCTCCTTGATAGTAAAGAAATAGCTTGCTGAGGAATTAAGCCAATACAAAGGAAAGTGCAGTCAAGATGTGGAAAGGCACGATCATGGTACCCTCATTTAAGCACCTGTATCTAGTTGAACTTGAAACAGCTGGATTTGACGCCTTTGTGAATTTGACAGTAATATAAATTAATAAATCCCTTTTACATTGTCAAGCCAATTTGAATTCAGAATTTTCTCACTTGTACAGAAAATGTCTTGATATATTTATATTTTCTGGAGTACTTATATATTTCTTTATAAAATACTTATAAAGAAATTATTACTGTTATCCCTTCTAACAGATGAGAAAACAGACCTCTAAAGAAAACAAGTGATTTGCAAGAGATTATACATCCTGGAGTTGATGTATGAGGATTCCAACCCAGATTTTTCTCACTCTAATTCTTCCCAGGTTATTTTTCAAACATTAGAGCTGAAACATTCATGTTGTCTGGTTTACCACTGTCCTCCTGTTGGACCACACCCTGTGATTCACAGCTCACAATTGTGCCATGTGTGGTTTATAAATAGCTTTTGGCTAAATGCTTATGTATTTCATTTGGCTGAAGCTAATGGACTCCACTTATATCTTTTGTGACTAAGAATTTGTTCTAATGATCTCATTTTAACTAGCAAGATATTTAAAAAACCACATAAAGGAAAACCTTTTGGTATGCCACATGTTGAAGATCAAAGCATGGGACCACATTAGCAGAGGAATGATGTCACAATGATCCTTCAAGATCTTGCAGCAGAGAAATTAGATAAGTATTTTTAGACACTTAGAAATTAATAATTATCATTTCCACTAAGTGATAAAACATCATTTACCCTAGAATGTGGCGAATTGGCTACTAAAATTGGAGTCTGTGAATGACCCCATTTAGGATCTTAAGATTAGAGTTTCTCTAATATCATAGGTACTGCCTTGTGTGCTGTTTGTTCAAGTCTATTCATAATTTCAGTAATGAACTTCAGAGAAAAATCACATTTTAAATATATTCTCACTAGACTTAAAAAATTTTATACTCTTCTTGTAAAAAAAAAAGTAATACTAATATGTAGTTCACCTTTTCCCAGTGACTTATATAGTCAGCTTTGTATTCTCTATATCCCACTTCGCTCCAGCCTTCAATCTCATAGAAAATGAGCCTCAGAACATGTGAGGAGGCCATAGTCATCACCTGCCAGTGGACCAAAATCCAGCCTCTATGTAGCCTCTGCAAGTCTCTGGTGCTTCTGGCCTGGAAAAGCAAAGGAAGTACTATTCATGTCTTGGCTGGTGATAGTCATAATGTGCTTTCTGACCATCTTCATATTTGTAGGCAATAATATAAACATGGACACAGGGAGCATGCCAGCTTCCTGGGGCAGGCACTATCTGGCTGATTCACTTCCTTAATCCCATTAAACTCAGGTGACAAGAAGGCAAAATTAATTGGTCACCTGTTAATAGAGAAAACGAGCTGGTTTCATCTTTCCCCTGATTAGTTTAGTAAGATGAAATTGTATGTGAAAAGGACATTAAATATCCAATCTTCCTCTATCTAATATTAGATAAGTTACCCAGGATAGTAGCATGTAACTTAAGTTCAAGTACTACCTTTACCATGGTTAAGTAATCTTAAATGAATCAATAATATCCTTGAGCCTCAATTTGCTCATCTGTTTGAAAAATCTCATATGCCTATAATCCCAGCAATTTGGGAGGTTGAGGTAGGAGGATGGCAAGTTTGGGGCCATCCTTAGCAAATCAGTGAGATCCTGAACAACTTAAACTTGTCGTAAAAATAAATAAATAGAACTGGGGATGTAGTTCCATGGTATATTTCCCCTGGCTCAATCTCCAGTACTGAAAATTAAAATAAATTTAAAAACCCCACAATTAAAAGATTTACTTCATATGTTGTGAGTTTTAGATGCAATAATTTATATAAAGCACTGCCATAGGTACAAGCTCAGAAAATATTAACTATATCATAATGATTTCATTACTTTTTTACTCAAGTTTTTAAGTTAGACTTTTGCATACCAGGCACTAAAATTTTGCTGTGTGCTTGTTTAATGAAATGTGCAACTTGCAGTAACACTATACCCACTGCCTATTGTAGACGTGTAGTTACAGAAATCTATCAGACCCCCCGTGTTAGACAGTGTGTCCATTTCTACAACCAAATTAATAACCAATATTATATGCAAAACGAATGATAGATCATTTATTTTCATGATTATGAAAGATGATTATAACTTTTAGGGAATTTAATCTCATTACATATATATTAAAATATTTTATTATATATATATATATATTTATACTCTTCCAGGGCTCAGGACAAAGATACTTAACAGTTTGGGATACACGAGGAAGATAGCAGATATAAAGTTTAGAAATGAAGCTGATTTCATACTGGAATTCATGGCTTCTAGTTTAAGAAATTAAGTTTCTGGGATTACAAAACCTTTACTGAAGATGTGACAATAGCCAATTAATAAAAATGGTATCAGCAACATGTATTTTATTATATGTTTTTATGACTCTAATCTGACCCATGAATTAATTGAAATTATACCAGTAGGTAATTGAACATAAGGGAACCTGCAAGGCCATCTTAAAGCCGAGTCATTCGCTCCAATGAGCATCTAGGAACTGACATTAGGTATGTCCCAGGAGAATCAAGGTAAGTTGGCAGAGGTGCTATTATAAGGTTCTTATTAGTTGCTCTAGTAATAATCTATGTTGACATGGGCATTTTTTAAAATTTCCCTGACCCTGTTTTCTCATTTATAAAAACAGAATAAGTGTTATCTCACAGACTTGTAAGAGTGTATGAAAATTTGCCTTGTATTTTGTTTAATTTCTTCTTAAAGGTAACTCCTCAACTTGTGAACCCCTGATTTTATTGCCCTCCCCCATCCAGTAATAACTCAAACTCTTACTGCTACTAAAGAAGTGCAACCTTCTCTGACTGGCAAGTCAAGATGTGGCCCCCTTCTTTTATCTCGGCTTCTTAAGTACTTCCCATGTGCCAGGCACTGTTGGGTACTGAGGACACAACCATGAGCAAGCAGGTGCTTTGATGATGTTAAACTTGACATCACCTGACTTAGTCTGGACTTGGAACAAAAAAATATTTAGTTTTTTAACAATTGTTTTTTCTCTCAATTTTGCTAGTTTGCTCTTTGATGCCTAGAATGCCAAATCAACAAAAAAATCAAGAGATTTCATGTAACCACTAACCTCAGCATTAGTTTGTCATTTATATTGTCTCCTTGTCTTTCTCATTTGGTGCTAGAAAAATTCTCAAGTCTCTCTCTCTCTCTCTTTTTTTTTTTTTTTCTTGCCTCCACTTAAGAGTTGAGTTTTGCTTTTTCATGGAAACTGCCTCCTGGATTGGTCTGGATCAAACTTTCTATGGAGAGCTCCCCCACCTGGTCTTGGTCTGTAATGTCACCAGAGGCAGTAGTGAGCCTTAAAATATTTGCCAAGATAAATATGCATTACAGCGAAGTCTATGAAACCAAGATCAGAAATTATAAGGGAAAGCCAACTTCACAAGAATACTGAGGATACATGAGGTCACCTTTAGACCTTCCATATATTTGTCATATGCATTTGGAAAAATCATAGAGAAAATGGAAGATAGCTCTCTGAATAAGTGAGCACATTTTAGTGCAGACTTGATTGGGGTCTGAAGGTATTCAAATTGCTTCTTTGTTTAATCCTTGGCTTGCAATGAGTCTTTTTTGTTTGACAACATTGCTACTCAAAAAGGCACATTTTATGTTTTCTCAATTTTTGTACAGTACTGTACTATAATGAACATCTGCAGCATTTTTAGTGAACCTGGTTATATACTGCAAGGTTATATGAGGACACATTGAAGGAACACCCTGTTTAAATATGAATACTCCAGAAAGACAACATTGCCTCTGGAACCAGGTAGTATGGGTTCAAATCCTGCCTCTCCTCCTCTAGTACTGTGACCTCAGAAACTTAGCTTCTCTGTACCTGCTTCATCATTCATGAAATGTGAAGGCTAATAATACCTATCCCAATGGGTTTTCAGAATTATTATAAATAAGTTAATATTTTAAAGTATTTGGTGCAGTGTCTAGCACACACTGAGATCCTTGTAAGAATTTGTTAAATTTTAAAATTAAAAAGTGGCAACTAAAACCAACTAATGAACACTAAGTGGGGGATGGAGATTGGTGTAAGAAACTCCAATAATATAGCTACACCTTAAATTTAAATATGACTGCCCTCTCATTTCCTATGACAAATTAGATTCAAAGGAGCAGTCCTGAGAATGGTCATAAAAGATACATTCATATGAATTAAAACGGGAAACAATATAAATGTCCATCAGCAGGAATTGGATGAGTAAACTATGGTTTCTTTAACAACATATTATAGCTGAATAGTAAAAGAAATAAGTTACTGATATGTGTGAAAAATGGGTGAACCTCAAAAACAAGTTGAACAAAAATGTATATTATATAATTTTATTATATGAACTTGAAGGTCAATAATATAAATATATAATGAAAGAAATTAAACAACTGATTGTTGGGGTGGGGTAAAGCAGGAGAGCTCACTGGAAAGGTAAATGATGTGACTCTCCAGGAAGATGGGAATGGAATCTTTACTCAAGTGATAGGAACTCAGTAACATACATTTGGGAAGAAAATACCAGAATAAAATCTCAACTGTTTTTTTTTTTTTTTTTAGGATCTGTGCATTTTACTCGATGTAAATTAAACCTTAATAAAATAAAAGCAACACAGAAAGAATAAATACATCCTGGTAGTTTCTGAAATGGCTGTCTAATTAGTTTAGAACAAACCTCCCTTTGGATACAACCACAATTTCTGAATGAAGTATAAATTTTTCTAGGAGCATCAACAAGCTATGAAGAAAGTGAGAAATCACTAAACTAAGAATCTTGGAACAGAGGAAAATCCAAAGAGAAAGTGTGGAACATAGGACCACATTTGCCCTAGTAACAGTTTCCCATCAGGAACAGATGGCAGAGAGATTAAGCAATCCTTCCAAAAGTCTCATAGAGAAAAAAGACCTAAAAGTTGAAGTACAAGGTCGATCAAGATTAGGATCATGGCAAAGAAAATGGAAAAATAAACTATGGTATATTTAAGAACACACTATATTTGAACAATAAAAATAATAAGTTACTGATATGTGCAGAAAATAGTTGAATTTCAAAAACAGCAAAAGTTTTTAAAAATGTGTTTAGATTTGATATCCATAAGAGATAATTATCTTAAATAAGGATAAATGAGAAGTAAAACAGTCCTTAAACGATTATGGATTATTCAGTCTATGTGATCTAGAAAACTTTAATCCTTCAAATTGAATTAAGGTGCCTCAAGATTGCTAGAGATGCATGGCCACCTAACGGAAAGAAATAAACAATGCTTTCTAGAGAAAAGAAATATTCTAGCCCTTAAATTATTTCTATACATATTTTTCAAAAGTGTCTAGCAGTCATTCAAAAATAAGGAAACACAAAAATACATGTCAATACATGTGAGGGCCAGAGCAAACAGAAACAGGGCTGTAGACATGCCAAATGGTGAAATTTTCAGAACAATAATATGCATCAGCTATTTGACTAATCTTATAAAGACAGAAGTCAAACTTTAACGTCTTAACAAGAAGCCAGAATATTTTAAAAAGACATCACAGATCTGAAAGCAAACTAAATCCTAGAACTAAAAAATGGTATTTAAAATTAGTAACTCAATGACTGGGTATATCACCAGATTAGATGGAATGAAAGGTTAGTTATTGCTAAAGATAAGTCAAAATAAACTATTCAGGTTGACAGAGGCAGAATAAAGAACAAAAGGACTAGACAATATAATTAGAAAACTAACATTTAATTGAAGTCTTAGGTAGAAAAGAAAAAGTGAATAAAAGAAAAATTTGATAGATGATGACTGAAAATTTTCCAAAACTAATAAAAGACATCCATCCATAAATTTTAAAAGCCCAGTAACTCCCAAGCAGGCTTAAATATATATATAAAGCAAACACCCAAATCTTTCCTGGTCCAGCAGGAAAGATATAAAATTTTACACTACTTGAGGTATAAAAAGTTAGCAAATCATTGTTTCATGACTGTTAATAGAACATAGGAACCTCCTAAGAGAAAGATTTTATTTCAAGTGAAAGAATTTTATATTCATGGTACAATAAGCAGCATTTATTTAGTGTTTATATCAATTTCTCTTTCTCTCAGGGACAACATGAAGGGTTACAGGTATGTGCTACACATGCATGAGGTTTGTGTCATAACTGAGGAACTGCACACTTTAGGAACACAGATCTTTTATAATGGATGGTAAATCTAGCTTTACCTCTACTTTACTCCATGCATTAAGAACCTAGACCTTTTATAATGGGCAGTAAGTATACCTTTACTTTACTCTTCATTATTCTGTAGAATAAGCCACTTACATGTATCACCCAAGCTATTTGCTATACAAATATCCTGGAAAAGATAATCTAGAAAAAAAGGCTCAAGTGCTTTGGCTTACAAGAAGAACACATCTATAAGAATTCCACAGAGAGTTATCTTCAAACAATATCCAATCTTCCTTTTTATTTCATTTTGCCTTATTACAATCTTTCCCATTGAGTCTATCAATCTTTCAGCCACCATTATTAGTCTGATCAACAGAGGCTAGAACCAAATTTTTTGAATTTGTCTCAGACAGAGTATAGTAAAGCTACTATTTAAGCAGGATGAGGACAATCTGCAGTTTTAATTTCAACCACTCCTCTCAGAGACCTGGACCAAATCAGTTGGACAATTCTCATAAACTCAGCACCCACTTTCCAGTGCTGAGGTGGTTTCATTGATCATCTGACTGCCTCAGTCTGGCTGCAGCAAAATAACGGGGGCGGGGGGGGGTGTGTGGGTGTGGGGTGGGGGCGAGCAACTTGTGTAGAGTTGATAGCAGCCAGGAGTTGGGAGCCCTTTATTGTAGGACAGGAGGGGTATATATACAATCCACACAGCTTATCTTAATTAACATAAACTAGATACAGCAGTCAACCAATAAGGAATCTCCACACTTAATGGCTCACTGGCATTACTTCACAAACCACTCCCTCTGGCAAAATGCCAGGCGCCATCTTGACTTGTTTACAGACCCTAACATCTGACAAGTTAGAGACAAATTTTGCACCAACTTTTCTGCAAGAAGGACTCTCACTATAGGGATAATTACTATCAGAATATGCATAAGTTTCTCTGGGGAGCAATTCCAAGAAACCAAGTCAGTCTCATTTCAGAGAGATCTTTGCATTCAACAGGACTTGTGATCTATTGATTTTCTAAATCATTCCTTAGATGTAAGCCACTTTGTTTTCAGGATGGAGGAAAGTTAATGTCTGGTTTCCACTCAAGATGTGCAACCCTACCATAATCATGATGTCTCTGGAAAGAAAATATTGTTTATAATTATTGGGCTACCTACATTATGTGCGGTTAGAGAGACACAGACTGACAGTGCTTCTAACAAAACAGCTTCCTGATGTATCTTAGGATTCCTGTTTGGTTTGATAATTGAGTCTGGTTCATAATTTTTATGAGACTGACTGAGGCCAGTCAGTGCAACCTATCCAATTTATTCTCATTACAGTGGATGGCATTCACCCACCCTTGGAAAAGCTGAGTGATGAATTAGTGATGGGAATGCAGAAGACTTCTGGATGTATTGACTGGAGCACAGAAAATAAAGCTGTGCCCCGCTACTTCCTGTAGACTTCCCACTACAATTAAGGAGATTGACAATCAAATTGTGGTTAGAGTCATTTGGCTGAAGATGCCAGATTCACCATCTGAATGCTCCCTGAAACTGAAAACTCTCCAGAAGGCCATGTTTCTCTGTGAGGAGTGGATTAGATGAGCAAATATCATTAATGCAGGGACTACAGTTGTAGCTCAATAGTACAGCATGTGTTTAATACACACATTCTGGGACCAAAAAGAAAGAAGACAATAAAGGAAGGACCATTAATGTCTCTTCTTTACTAAACCTCCCATGTTCAAAAGTATTTCTTCTTCATGTACCCTGCTCATAGTGTCCCCCCAACACTGCTACAAAAATGGTCATAGCTTATTCTCAGAGTCAAAACTTTACACTTATTTAAATTATCTTCTATTTACACTCAGACATTTTGTCCAGAAGGATCAAATTCAATGGGGATAAAGTAATTTTTATAACACCTGGATACCCATCATCATCCTCATGATCTAGGACCTCCAATGAACTAATTAAATAAAGTGGCATAAGTACCAGTCTGCAAGAGCTCCTTCTGGCTAGGCTACTACCAAGAGTGTTGATTACTGTGCTGGCCTGGATTGCTATGAGGCAGAAAGAAAGGTGCATCATTCTCAGCAATGGTCAAGGCAGAATCCCTAAGTTTCAGGATCCAGATAACTCTCTACCCCATTCACTCTAGTTATTACTCAGGAATTAGAGGAAGGAGATGCTCCTTTCCTGGAGACAGACACATTCAGCCAGTATTCTGCTGGTGTGGATCAGGAGGAGGAGAAGGAGGTAAAGTCAGAAGTTTTTCTTAGTTGATCTTTGAGGTAGCTGTTTCAAAGTTCATCAATATTAGCTTTCATTACATAGTGAGGAATATGAGGTGTATCAAATACCTTCACTATCTATCCACTGTTGAGTACCTTCTGAAGTAAAAAACACATATTGTCAGGCTAGAAATGCTCCAGAAAGATGAGCACATTATACACATTACACTACTTTCAAGGAGCTACAGTGGTCAACTGACTTGATTGTATTATTGTCTGAAAGCCCCACCCTCCAAAAAACTCATGTTGAAATTTAATTGCCAATGTAATGGTATAGGTAATTGGGGCCTTTAAGAGGTGATTAGGTGATAAGACCTCCACCCTTGTGGGTTTAATGCCTTAATAAAAAAGGTTCTGGAATAGAGTTTCTCCCCCTCTGGAGGATGCGGTGATCAAGGCACCATCTTGGAAGCAGACAGGCTCCTACCAATCACCAACCTGCCAGCACTTAGACCTTGGACTTTCTAGCTTTCAGAACTATACGGAATAAATTTCTGTTTATTAATAATTAATCTGTGGTATTCTATCACAGCAGCAAAAGCAGATTAAATCAGAGAGGTAAAACAATATCATAAGCAGAAAAACATATTAACAGTGGCAAGGGTCCACAGACAGCACCAGGGGAGGGTCAAAGGTCTGCCAGAAGTGAGCAGGGACTCGCCCCATGACAGGAAGCCTTATTCACTGGATGACACACAAATCAACTGCCGACAGAAGCCACATATCTGAGGCAGTGATAGCTCTGCATCAAAAATATATAAAGTTCTTTGTTTCCTGTGTATCATGGTGAACATACTGCATGTTCAGAGTGATGATGAATCTAGGCAGCCATGTTTGAAAACTGAGTGACACAGACTTAGCAGCTTGACTCCATTTCAGCTCGTTTCATCAGAATTGGCCCTTACCATGGGCGTTGACATGAGTGACCCAGATGGCTCACTTAATAGTTGTGATTTGTTTCCAGACCTTGTGCCCCAAAGAGAAGTACCTTGAATGTGCCACAGTGCAGTTTGCCAAGTGGCAGACCAAACAGCCAGGCTATTGGCTGCAGCCCAGGAATCAATAAACTCTAACAAGGTTCATCAAGGTGACTATTGGCTAGAATTCTGAAAATGGCATTAAATTCCACCCACTGAGTGGAGCAACCACATCCACTTTTAATTCTGCGTTGTTGGCACCAAGGTTGAACAGACTCAGCAGCCCCAATGGTTACCATCTGGTTTCAGCTTAGCCAAACCATCAGTGAACCAGGTTATAAAATCAAGCACAGCTACACATGTATGACTTTCACAAACATCATGTTGAAGAAATTATTCTATATACCAAAAACCAAACAAACAAAAAAAGGTTAAAGGTACTATGTAATTTCATGTATAAAATAGCTCATATAAAGGTAAAAGTGAAACTTTGTGGTTAGAAACTCATAGATGATAAAAGCATAATAGAGTTCATTATTTAGGATAGTAGTTACCTTTGGAGGGAGGGACATGAGATGTGAGAAAACATGTTCTATTTCTTGAACTTGGGTGATCACTTTGTAAGAATTTGTTAAGATATACATTCGTTTTGTGCATTTTAAATATATTCATTTTTAAAAAAAATGAATATATTCACTAGTATGTTAATTAAGGAATTAACTTAGTTTAAAGGAGGTGAGTCCAAAATCAAGGTCACTTGCTTTGTGAGTTAAAATTAAAAAAAAAAAACAAAAAAACACTTCAGCAAAATTAAATTAAAATCCAAACATGATTTTTCTAATTTCTATTTTGCTTAGTCTCTGTATAAAGGATTCCCAGGAAAGGGGTAGAGTTAAAAAAAACTGCAACAGCCCCAGCCGAGGTTCTCATTGAAACCCTTAGGTCCTCAAAAGTCACATTTCAATGCCAGGTGCTTGGTGTTCCTCATTTGTTGAAGAGCTCAAAGAGATCATAGGACATGTGAGGTTATCAATAGCCCTGGCCCCATACCCAACAAATACAAAAAACAAGCCAGTACCCTTTTTCTGGCAATTATCCCAGGAAAAATTACATTTCTATAACACAGTATTAGTATTGCCAAAAGCTATAGCAGAAACTCAATAGTGTCTGAGTGTAGGCGGGTGGATATAAAAAAAAAATTGGCTTTTATCTTCACCAGATTGTCTATCAAAAGATGCCAATGGTACAGTGTCTGCAACTGTGAACTTAAAGAGAAGAATTTCTCAGTAGGAGTTTAATTTCAGTGCTACAAATTTCCTATATGTGGAAAGGGAAACCCACCCATACATACTATCTCCTCTCAGAAAGTGACGTTTTGTGACAGAAGTCTTGTGGTAAAGCTTCTATTGCAGTGAAGATGTTTCCAGTCACCAGGTCTTGTTTGAGGTACTTTTCTTTTCATCCTGTAAAATATCTCAATTTCCATTTCCTATTTGAGCCTCATTTTCTAACACAGTTGTGAATGAGCTCCCTAAGCCAAAAGGGCCTCCAGGGCATCCTATAAGTGGTCATTTTTAGTCTTGTGCCAAAGAGGTTGTTGCCACTGCCTTTTATTGTGGAGTTGCTTAGGTTTAAGAAACTAATGTATTGGAGAAAATATACATGAAATTCCCTACATTTGTTCTAACTGGAAAATCACCCTCAGTGAACTCCTGAACTGAAGCTGGGAGTTTTAATGCCTGTTCCCCAAGAGACCCAGGGAGGCCTGGCTCTCCAGATACTTTTTTACAACTTTGAATTCAGAAATCTTCTCAAGAATATTCTCTCAATCTGGATTGGAGCAAGTTTGAACAGCAGCTTGTTTCTAGCCTTAATGTTCACTCTCACTTGGATGTTTATCTATTGATTCTTTTTAGTACTCTCATATATGATTTGATGGAGAAGTCACATGGATTCAAGTTCATTATTCCAGAGTGCAACTTGTGACTGCATGCAGAATTTAAGAACTTTAGTAGTGTTTGGTAGGAATGAAGCAATCAGCCACTTGGCATTGTAAAAGTTAACAAAAATATTCTGCATCCTATTATCTAAAAGATTCACAGACAGAAAGATGTTTCCCTAAAAAAAATCTTGTTCCAGCTCTTTTCATACTAGCATCTGTTGAGATCCCTTGCTCCAAAAATGTATGCCAAGTGTACCTTTAGTGCAAGCTGTAGCAACCTGTGCCCTGAGACTGCACTCTTGCTGATGACCTTGTCCTTCTGCTCAAGTGCTGTTTGCTTAATTCTACCTTCATTAGGAGTAATCACTCACCTATGGACAGAACACAGTGACCATTACTTGCTTGCACCCATCAGGGTCAACATCTATGGGAACACTTAACAGAGTTCAAAGCAATTAATGTCAACTGAGCTGCTTTAATCAACTGACCAACCTAACAAAATATGTTACAGACTATTGAGCAGAGCCATATTACAGTTTTTTGTGGGCCCTGGACACTTCTGCTATTAGAAGCTTCTTTCATTAAAAAAATTAAAAAGCTGTTAAAATATTTAAAATTTTATTTTATGACTGCATTACTATAAAGACAACCCAAGATAGATTATATGTATTTCTTATCATCAGAATTTTAAAAAATAAAAAAAAAATTTTGAGGGTCTAAATGTATCATAGGCCTTAATCACTGTGCCTACTGTGACTACAGGTTAGTCATCCCTGACATCAGGTCTATATGCCCTCAATACATGAAAATCTAAGCACCAGTCTTAGGTGACCAGTTCATTTTGGGCTTAGTTTCTTACAACATATTTCTTAGTAATCTTGGCCAATGTAATAAAATGTGAAGTGTTGAGTGAGCCCAGCAGATGACATCTTTATCTTCCCACATAGAAGACCAATATGAAAAATGAGGGTCAAAATATCACCTTAATTACCAATAGTTACCAGGTGAAATAGGAAACATCCATTGACTCTTACATTTATTGTAAGAGTTAGAAAAATGTATCCACCCCTTTGCAGGCAAGGCTGGACTGAAGCAGACTGCTCCATGAGTCAGACAAGAGCTTGCTTGTGCAGGAACAGCAGAGAACACCTCCTTTTGGTGAGATGGGAGCTCCTGGGAGCTAGAACATGGAATGGAAAAGCTACCTACCCCCCTAACATTTATCAATCATATAAGTTACTTCATGCCTGCAGGAGGAAAGAAGGAAAGCCAATCAAGAACTGGAGAGAGATACTGCTTGAGTCTCTCCATACACAAATGCTTGAGTCTCTATACACAAGAATAGACATCAATTCAGAAGATATGGTCCCCTCAAAAGAGTCTATGTTAGATGTTAAGACTGTTCAGGAGCTTTCAAAGGATTGGAAAGGTAGGAGAGGAATTATGCTCAATATTATTTTGAGTTTTAAAGAATGTTTTATAAGCAGAAAAATGGAGGAATGTGATTAAGTTTATGTCACATACTCAATAAATCAATGCAGTTTATTAAAATTTGGTTATGAGCCAGGCACAGTGATGCATGCCTATAATCCCAGTAGCTGGGGAGGCTAAGGCAGGAGAATCATGAGTTCAAAGCCAACCTTAGCAACTTAGTGAGTCCTTAAGCAACTAAATGAGACTCTGTCTCAAAAAAAAAAAAAAAAAAAAAGGCTGTGGGGATGTGGCTCAGTGGTTAAGCAATCCTGGTACCCCCCAAAACAAATAAATGATTATGACCAAGTTTATTAGAAGAATAAACTTGATTTATTCTTTTAAACATGATTGAAGAATATTCATTAATTCGTAGTAGTCAAATTAACAATTACAGTATAGATAAAGAGTACGAACATGACTCCTTGTACTTTAGTTTCTATTGCTAGGTTGAGTAGCACTAAATAAATGCAAAGCAGAAATGTATAAATAAAATCAACCTTTACTGTTATGGAAGGATTTTGGTCTAACTCCATTCTCAAATCCCTATGATGTTCATTATTCAATTAAAAAAAAATCTTTCAGTGTCTTCTGTTTTTAACTATGAATACAGTAATTTTTTAAAAAGGCAGCCTTTGTCTTCATGGAACTTACATTTTTTTATCTCCACATTTTTTATTGGGGAATTATAATTGTACATATTGATGGGATCTGTTGTTACATATTCATACATGCATATAATATAACAATGTAATCGGCCAATATCACACCCCAGTACTTTTCCCTCCTTCCCCACCTCCCATCCCTTGGTCCTTTTCCTCTACTTATCTTCCTTTGATTTTTTTAGGAGATCCACCTCCACCTTTGTTTGCCTGTTTCCTCTCTAACTTCCACATATGAGATTCTAGTCTTCTGAGTTTTCCTTATTTCGCTTAACGTGATGGTCTCTACTTCAATCCATTTTCCTGCAAATTGCATAACTCCATTTTTCTTTATGGCTGAATAAAACTTCATTGTGTATATATGATACAATTCTTTATCAATTCATCTGTTTATGGACACAAATGCTAGTTCCATGGTTTAGCTATTGTGAATTGTGCTGCTATAAAAATGGGTATTCATATATCACTGTAGTAAGATGACTTTAATTTGAGGGGATAAATACCAAGAAGTGACATAGCTGGGTCATATGGTGGTCCCACACCTAGTCTTTTTGAGAAGTCTCTGTACTAATTTCCATAGTGGTTATATTAATTAACAGTCCCATCAACAGTGTAAAATTGTTCCTCATTCTCTACATCCTCTCCAGCATTATTTGTGTTCTTGATGACTGCCATTTTGACTGGTGTGGGATGAAATCTGTGTGGTTTTGATTTGTGTTTCCCTAATTGCTAATGATGTTGAATTTTTTTTTCACTTATTCGTTGGCCATATGTATTTCTTGTTTTGAGAAATGTCTGTTTAGTTCATTTGTCCATTTATTGATTGGGTTATTTGATTTTTTGGTACTATGTTTTTTTGATCTCTTTATATATTCTACATATTAACTGGTTGTCAAGAGAGTAGCTAGCAAAGATTTTTATCTTCATATTTCTAATTGTGGGTTTTCTCTTCATATTTCTAATTGTTTCCTTTGCTATGCAAAAACTTTTTGATGCCATCCCATTCATTAGCTCTTGACATTATTTCCTGAGCTTTATGGGCCCTGTGCCTAAAAGCTGGAGTGTTGACTCTATGTTTTATTCTAGGAGTTGCACAGTTTTTGGTCTAATTCCTAGGTTTTGGATCCATTTTGAGTTGATTTTTGTGTACACTGAGAGATAAGGGTCTAGTTTCTATCTTCTACATGTGGATAATCAGTTTTCCCAGCATCATTTGTTAAAAAGGCTCTCTTTTCTCCAGTGTATGTTTTTGGCACATTTGTCAAGAATCAGATGACTGTATCTGCGTGGGAACTTACATACTTGTATCTTAAAACAAAGGAACTCAAAAGGTTCAAACACTAAAAGGAAATTATACCCAAATGTTGATCTATAGTTCCTTAATGATGAACAAAAACCCCCAAATATTATTGATAAAAAAATTGAAAAGATAGAGTAGCCTTTGAATTCTTGAAATTACTATGACTAGTGAAAAATAATATTTATTGGTCATAAATATTATTAATTGCCAACTATTCCTGACTCTCATACTATGTGTAAATGTAAGAAAGTATATCCTTATAATCAAAGAACAGAAAATTACCATAATCAATTATTAGTCAAGCAGGAGGCAGTTTTGTTCAATGGTGATTTTTAAAAATTATTTTTTAGTTGTAGATGGATACAATACCTTTATTTATTTATATGTAGTGCTGAGGATTGAACCCAGGGCCTTACACATGCTAGGCAAGTACTCTACCACTGAGCCACAGCCCCAGCTCTCAATGGTGATTTAATTCAAATAACTATCCAACAATATTTTCTTTATTCTATTTTAAGTCTTGAGGCTTTTTGCTTTCTCAGTTTTATTTCATGATAAGCCACTTTACAATTAATGTCCATCTTGGTCAAGATGACATTTAGTCTTAATGAGGTGGTCCTCTGTTTCATCAATAATTGTCTAGTAAAGTTTTCTAATTAAGCTTACGTTATAGGCCTTGTATAATTGTTTGTGGTACTCTCTTATAAGGTGATTATCGTTTAAATTTTGTTCAACCACATAGCTTTCCAGTAACCACACACCTGGATAGCAGGCTGTCTTTAAAACTCATTTCCTTTGTCATTTTAATCTTATCCCTGAATAGCCCCTTAGTAGGGATAGCTCAGTTTTAATTTACTTAGCATCATTATATTATGATAACAATATTGTGCTTTTCTAGGATGAGCATTGCTGTAATATACTTTTAAAAATCACATGAAAGCTGTTTGATGTTATTGGTGTTAATCATTGCAATTCTCTGACTGATAAACACATAATCAATTTGATCAGTCGAGACTGCATAATCATGAAGCTTCCATAATGCCAAAATATGGGGTGAAGATTTATATTCATTCATTCAATAAAAATTTATCAAATGTCTATCATGTACCAGCTCTGTATCTGATGTTGGCAAAATAAGTTTGAGCAGATTGATGTCTATTTATTCATAGAGCTTTTTCTTGTGGAAAAGTCAAATAATAATTATTACAAAGATAAACAGACTGTGATGAGTGTAATGTAGGAGATAAAAAGCAGTATTGTGATGAAGCATGTCAGTGGTGACCCAGTTATGGAAGTGAGGGGATGCCTTTTGGAGAAAGTAATTTACACAAAGACCTAAAGATCAAGAGAACCAGCCGGGTGAAGAGCTGGGAAAGAGTATTCCAGGCACTGCGAAGAAGGTGGGAGGATCTGGGTTTGCCTGGGAGCTGGCAGAAGGCCAACATACCTGAAGCATGAGTGAAGGAAGAGTTGCCTGGGATGCTACTTGAGAAGTGAGCACCTTTTCATGAGTGACAGATATAAATGAGAGATGTCAATTGTGATTAGCATTCTAAAATCTTCCCTCGTAGTTAAGCTCAACTGATAATATCTATGTGGGATGCCAGATGACCCCCCCAGTAGTTTATGGTGGTTGATAACATGTTGGGAAACCATGTAGTTCAGCACGTACACCCCTTGTGGCTTAAACCAATCAGTTCAAAGGAATCCCCCTCTTGTACTAACCAATCACCCCTACCCAACTTGTTCCTGCCAGTGAATGTGCTAATCAATGTTAAGAGTTGTTGTTTGGTTTTCCCGTGGTATGGAATGATTTGCTGTATGATGTTGTGACACATAGTGTATCCCCACAAAACCTATAAAATCTCACTGAACAAAGGACCGGGACTCACTCCCTGGGACCATTGCATCAGAACGGTTGTGAGCCCAGGCTCAATAAAGACTTTTGTGTGACTGCATAGGATTTGGCTCCTGGAGGTCTATTGGGGTCCCACAAATCTGGCATTACAGTAGAAAGGATGGTGGTTTCTCACTCTTACTTCAGGAAAGTAAATACAGCTTTCTAGATAAACACAGGCCCAGGTGTTTGCAATTTAAAGAGGGCTCTAGGTTTGAGGTTTTTTTTTTTTTTTTTTTTTTTTTTTTGTGCAATGTAATTGCCTAAGGGAAAGTGCTGTAGGCATCCTGATACCAGGGGATGTGACCTAGTCTGTAGAATTCTATTGGTTCTCTCCAGAGACCTGAAGAATGTTATCTCTTCAAATCAGAGCAATTGACTAAACCAAATAGATGGAGATATAACCCTCCTGGTATGTGAAGGGTACAATGTTTTGCAGAAAGTCAAAGCAACATTCCATATCTGTATATCAGTTTTATTTCCAAGCCTTAGGTGCATAGGATGTTTTATAGGAGCACTGAAAAACCAGGGACATTTTATTTCCCATCTGGGAGTAGGGGACATAGGGAAGGGGACAGTATCCTGTTCTCAAAGCAGAGTTGCTTAAATCCCCAGTGATAGAAGTTTTGGTGGTGGTGATTTGCATTTGTTCTGTAATTTTCCATTCTCTTCCCCTCTCCCACCTCTACCCCCTCCTCCTCCTTTTTCTTCTTCTTCACTGTATTGCCATGGTTGGCCGAGAACTCCTGAACTCAAGTGATCCTCCTGCCTCAGCCTCCAGAGTACCTGGCACTACGGAAGCAACCACCGAGTCAGGATGAGTTTTTTATTTTTATGTTTTTAAAACTTTCCATCCACATATCTTTCTCCTACCTCAGAAATTGAAATGTAAACGGTGGTGGTGTTTCTGGTTTACCCTTGCTAAATAGGTAGATGTCACTTAATGACCAGGAGAACTTCTCAGAACTGTGTCAGCATAGTATACTTATACAGACCTAGATGGTCCAGGCCAGTCACTTGATGTGGACTCCAGATGCAATCAAGAGAGATGGTGAGCCAGGTGCCATGGTGCATGCCTGTAATCCCAGAGACTCGGGAGGCTGAGGCAAGAAAACTGCAAGCTCAAAGCCAGCCTCAGCAACTTAGTGAGGCCCTAACCAACTCAGTGAAACCCTGTAGCTAAGTAAAATACAAAAATGTGCTGGCTATGTGGCTCAGTGGTTAACCGCCTCTGTGTTCAATCCCTGGTACCAAAAAAATAAACAGAGACATGGCGAACATGAGATGCGTGAGACTGCTGCTGGTATAACATGGCAAATTATTTTACAATAAACTTTTTTCTTATCAGTATCAGGAGTAGTACACTCTAAAGTAATCATTAAGATCATAGTAGCTGCATAAAACAGTAGCAGAACATTTATTGTCATCATCAAGTATCACACGCTGTACCTAAATTTATTTTTATAGGACTGGTAGTGCAGTGGGTTTGTTCATACCAGTATCACCACAAGCATGTGAGAAATGTGTTGCACACAAAGTTATGGTAACTGCAGTGTTATTAGGTGATAGGAATTTTCAGGTCAATTATGATCTTTCAAGACTATCACCATATATCTGTTATTGACCAAAATGTCATTAAGCAGCATGTGACTGTATTATAACTTTCATCAACATCTTCTGAAACCTTCTTTCCTGCTGTCTACAAACCACAATTATGGGCAAGATTCAAGTTGTAGCCATTAAAATTCTTAGGTTTTAATATGGTGGTGAGTTACCAATCCATACCTGCTGGTGTCCATAAGCTTTAGTTCAAGAGCTGTCGCTTATGTGCAGTTACTATTTACAATCCAAAGATGATGTAGAAGATGAACGTGGTTGATAATAAAACACACAGCCTGCATATATCATCACTCATCTGCTGTGTTGAAGGCAGTAAAAATTAAGCTTTTTTTTCTTTTCTGAATTGACAAGTACTAATCAAACATGTTGTTTGGATTGAATTATTCTTTCAGACAATTCTTAGGATGACTTTTGCCAAAGATAATGTTTTCTTCCCCATTCATTTTGTATAAAATAATGCTGCCCTATAGCCTGGCACAATAAAGCAACTAAATTATATTGCAAGTTTTTATTTTCTTGTAGATGATTATGATATATGCAACTTTGCTATTTTATCATGAACTCTATTTATTTTATTCTTCATCTCTAGGTTTTAAATACTAACTACACTGGTAATGCAGTTAAATGCTATTTTAATTCTCCATAAAATGTTATATGTAAACATAGAGAGTATAAAGCCTTATTCTAAGTGCTTTTCATAGTAGCTCCCTTATTACTCATTTATACCCCTGTTATGGACTTAACTGTGTCCCCTGAAAATTCACATACTGAAGTCCTCCCCAATGTGATTGCATTTGAAGATATGGCCTAAAAAAAGGAATTAAGGTTAAGTGATATCATAAGAGTGGCACTTGATCCAATAGGACCGGTGTCCTTATATGAGGAGGAAGAAACACAAGAGACTTTCTCTGTCTGCATGTGTACAGGGAAAAGGCCATGTGAGGACATAGTGAGAAGGTAGCCATCTATAAACCAGGAAGGGAGGCCTCGCCAGAAACCAGTCTCAACGGCGCTTTGATCTTTGTATACTAGAATTGTGACAAAACAGACTTCTGTTGTTTAAAGCACTCAGTCTGTAATGTTTTGTTTTGGCATCCCTACCTAGGTAATATAAGCCCACAAGGTAACAATATTAATAGCTTCATTTTACAAGTAAGGAAAAAGGCCTAGGAAATGTTCAGTAACTTGTTCAAGGTCACAAGCCACACAGTATATTAATTTTTAGCAGGATGGATGGCTATAAGATCAGTCAAAATAAGCTAGAAAGATATGAGGTGGTGTAAGCCAGAATATTTAAAACACAGATACAATTTATAACAACAAAGCAAGTATAAGCAAGATTGCTTATACTGTGATTATTATTGCTGAAAGAGAAATATGGGCAAAGAGACATAATCTTATAGGGAATATCAGGTGACTCAGAAAATAAAGAAATGGGTTTTATTTTTATTTTTATTTTTTTGAGACTGGATAACCTTTGGAGCAAATTCAGAAAGAATTTTCTAGGTTGACCCAGGAAAACAAACAAGGGGGAGATAAAGACTGAGTCAATTGTAAAAGCTTGCTGTCCACACTAATCAAAAAGAGGAAAAATCTGCTGAAAATCATATTTAGGGTAAAGGCCAAATTCCTTAACATGGGCTACATTTGTAGTATAATGCCAGGATTTATTATGCAAGCCAGAACATTTTTCAAAGTGACAATAATTTTGCAATCTTTTTCTAGGAAAATGTTTTAAACTAGGACAGTCCAAGCACACATTTCTATAAAGTTACCCTTGTCTTATATCATTTTCTCTCTTCATGTATCAAACTCATTCTTGTTCAGAAACACAACACATACTTTCAGCTCATATATGCAACCTTCTCTTTTCACTTGGGTGACTTATAACCTCTGTAGGGCAGTTACTCAGCCATTGTTACCTTCTAATTCCCTCTTCGTTCAACCTTGATTATGTCTGATCCTGCCTCACAAACCTGTCACCCTGGGAACTCTGCTATTACATCCTTGATCAGGGAGGAATACTGAATAAGTCAACCAGCTATGGCAGTCCTCTGGGCACTGACTTAAGGAGGAGGTACCAGTTTAGAGTTGCATATGGCAGAAAAAAAAAACAACTCCCTATTAGTGGCTTGAACAAACAAGAAATTTATTTGTTCCTCACTGCAGAGAAGGGAGAAGAGAGATAGAAGGTCGAGGGCTGATGTGGCACTACAGCTGTCAGGCACTCATCATCCATGTTGCTTTGTCCCCTTCAGAATGTGCCTCCAGATCTCAGCCATCATGCTTACGTTCCAGAAGCAGGAAGGAAGGAGCATCGAGGAAGGACATGTTCCCTCTCTGGAAGTCTATACCCCCAAATTACTTCCACTTACATCCCATTGATAAAACAGTCACAAGACCACATTTAGTTATTAGGTCATGAAAATGTCATCTTTATTCCAGATGGCTGTGTGTCCAATTAGCCTGAAGGAAAGGACTTAGTCTACGAGCTTAGTTAGTTTTCTCTCCCCTGATGGATATCAACCAGAATCCTAGCTGCAACAATATTTAAGTGAGAGAGAAAAAAAAATCTTTTAAGTGTTGGAAACAGAACCACAAAAAGACCAAGGTTTAAAAGGAAACTGATACTATGGATAATAGAGCAAATAGACCATGAAGATGTAGTTGAGTCACTAAATCCAACAACCAGGAAAGCTGCTCTACCTTTACAGGTCCTATGTCCTAATATGAAGTAATTTCTTTCTTTTTTCCTTTCTTTCTTTTCTTTTTTTTTTTTCCTCTTGTGATGGTGTTGGGGCAAGAACACAAGGTCTCCTGCCAGCTGGCAAATGATCTACCACTCAGCCAAACCTCCAGCCTGAGAATTAGTTTCTTTATTGTATAAGCCACTTAGGTTCAGAGTTTCTTCTTCTTCTGCCTGAAATCATCTGAAATGAACTCCCTGTAAGCCTTCCTAAACCCTCAATCTCCTTAGAGTCCATCTTAGTAACTTCTTCTTTTCCTTTGCAGCACTTATTACAATTTTGTAATGTAAGGTTAGGAGTTTATTTCTCTCTCACTGAAAGACAGTTATGGCTAGGATGACTGGCACTCTTGTTCCCATCCTGCAGGAAAGGGAAAAAGAAATAAGATAATAGAACAAGTCCTTCCCTTCAGTCTAATTGGGCTAGTGTGGCAGAGATGCTGCTAGTTGTCCTCCAGGATCCGTTATTATCCTCAATTTTTAGTGGAGCACAGAGCCTCCTGGAATTCAGATTGCATTTCTACACTTTTCTTATAACAAGATGTGGCTCTGTGAATAGGTTAGAGCCCTGGGATGTAAGAGGAAGTAATCACAAGTTTGAATCATTTATCTGTTACTTATTTAAAAATCTGTCTGCTTTACTGGGGTGTAAGTCGTGAACTTTAGAACTCCGTCTGTTTTGTCCATTATTGTGTACCTAGTGAGTGAAATGGACAGCACACCACAGGCTTGTAAGTCTATAGTAGCTATCATAAAAAAGATGCTGAATAAAAAGCTTCATTCACAGAGATAACTCATCCTTAAAGGTAGAGCTAAAACCACACAAAGTCCTCGGCAAGAATAGCTTTGGGGCTAATTCTCTCCTTTACTCTTTAGGTTTTTGTCATATATTATTTACTATTTTGACTACATCAAACATCTGTTTTATAGCATGATGGGACCTTGCATTTGAATATTGGGGTACTGACAGCTGTGGCTTGGTCTGAAAAGGAGCTACAGCAAAGACAAGAGCACAGAGGACAGTTGCAGCTGCAGCCTTGATGTCTGTGCTGTTAATGTCTCTTGGGCTCCACAGGCACAGGGAGTGCATAAATGGAAATACTTCTAACAGTCTCTTCCCTCACATTACAGTGTAGAAGCCACATCTTTCCAAACACTGGGGACCTTGACTACCCTACAGGTGGCAATCCTAGTCAAGTCTAGGAGTTGAAAGTAACTCCTTTCAAAAATATATATTTGTAGAAGAGTATATTTTAGATTTGTAAGTATCCTTCTATTAAAAAGGGTTTTGAGATTTAATTCATATATTTTACCTAATCATGGATATTTTGTTTTGAAATGGAGATAAAAATATACAAAATCAGCCTTCTCACCCCTATACCTTCTCTCTCTGGTCCCATGTTTTCTAGCTTTTTAGTGCTATAATCCATGACCTCCTCCTTAACTTCTAAGCCACAGGTTCAATGCTATAGCTATAGTCAATCCTGTCTGTAGCAAGGAACATGTGGTGTGAGCAGCATCAATACCCTCACACCCTGGAACTCAGCAGAGACAATCAAAGATCCCTATTTGGGATCTGGGAACAGAAATATGACATCTTAGCTCCTTGAGCCTCTCTACTGAGTAGCCATGTATGCTTACAAAGTATAATTTTTCCCATCCCATTCCTCTTACCATCCCTTTCATTCCTATCTTACATAGGACTGAGAGGTTTCCTTGGTCCTTATTTCTGACTTTAACCAGATCATTTAATGAGTACTCTGGGACTACCCACTGATATCTCATGGTCTGCATGGACACATCTTACTAAATTACCACCATTCGCCTCCCTAATCCTAAATATTGCCTCTATTTTAAGTTTCTCAACACTGGGTTCTTCTCTAATACACCAATTAATGCCTGTGATATAGAACTTCAAAGAATGACCAAGAATTACTTTTGTATGAATTGATGTAAATAGCCAAGATATATTCATGGATCTCCATTATCTATATGTTGTATTATAGCAACTCTCTCTCCAGGCTCTTGAATAACTTTTAAAACCTGTTATAAACATAAGAAATAATTCTCAAAAATGCGAATTCTAGGCTTCATAGGAGAATTGTAAGTTCTCTCTAAACTGTCAAACCAGTGCAAGTGTCATCTATGTCTCTCTCTGTATTTTAATTTATATCCAAAGGCTCAACAAAAATGAAAAAGAATAGTTTTAGGATTGACTAAAGGTTACACTTTCTTTATCCTTGTGAAAATAGAGAAGAAACTCATGATTCTTGGTCATGATGTCTAGAATCACTTGAATTCTTTGATATATTGTCTGATTCTCTAATCATCTGATAATTTATATGACACATGTCTCACAGAAATGAACAATATAGATAGGCATCCACAGAGTTCATGTGTGACTCAGTCCTCATTGCTGATTCCCAAATTACAACTGTTCTTACATGACTCTCAGGCACTGGGTCTTGCCAGCCTACATGGTAAAATCAGTGCACACAGCAAGATCCATATTCTTGGCAACAGATCTCATTCCAGGCTACAAGTTCTTTTCTTCCCCACCCACTCCTAGAATATCATATACCTTATGACTGATTTCTATAATATGACACATGATTAAACCACCAATGCAGAATTTGTGCTTTAATAATTTCAGTTTTAGTACTATATTCACATGATTCCAATAGTACCTTGTACTTTCTTCCAACATAAAAATAAAATAAAGATGTTGTGTCCACCGAAAACTGAAAAATAAATATTAAAAAATTCTCTCTCTCTCTCTCTCTCTCTTAAAAAAAGTAACATAATGGGAGGATGAAAATATGGAATAGAAATTAGTTGGAGAACATTATAGAGACCCATGGCTGATAATGGGCTTTTATGAGCTCTCTAGACTATGGAGTGAATAAATTAGCTTTATTTGAAAAGTTTCGGGCCAAATAGACAATTTTAGTGTAAAGAAAAAAGAAAAAAGGAAAATACATGAAGAAATACACTGTTACAAAAATTAAAATATATTATTAAATTTTAATGTATTCTATAGGAATCATTCTTAGAAAAACTTAAAAAGGGATAAAATGACCTGAAAGTCATAAGGTTTTTTGTTTGTTTGTTTGTTTGTTTTAATTTTCTTTAGGCATCAGTGCTGACAATCCAACTCAGTGCCACACATGCTAGGCAAGCATTCTACCACTGAGCCTCAACCCCAGCCCAATGATAAGTTTGTAAACTACTCTGACAGGCCACAGACTTCTATTGATAGAACAGCCTGCCCTGGGGGCATCTGGGAACTTGACTGGTAAACAGTTCCCTGAATTTTCCCTGAGTGATGAGTGGCCTGCTGTGCCTAAATTGTAGAAAGATATTTTATGTGCAACACCTGTTTTCTTTGTGGGAGTTTGGAGTTTTGATGTGTGCTTGGCTTAAGTTTTGCTTAACTCTGTGTGTGTGTGTGTGTGTGTGTGTGTGTGTTTGTTTGTTTCCTGGTTTTCTCTCATTCAGGAGATTCACAAACCTAGGACTCCTAGAATTATTACAGTGGCACAGTGTATTTACCAGTCTTGAGAGACAGCTAATTCAATTAACGAAACAAATATCTTCAAAGCAACCACAATCACCACAACCACCACCACAACAAAACCTCCTGTGACGATATCTCATCTGGTCTACTGGTGGGAGGTCTCATTCCTTGCTATGAAATTACTTACCTACCTAGAGCCTATGTGGTCATGATACAATTAATCTAAAATCCCCAAAGTTTCCTTGTCTCCTGAATGATGTTCACACTTAATAGCATGGCATTTGACTTTTCTACAATTTGTCCTTGGCTTACATGTCCAATTTGGCTTTACATTTTGGCTTTTTATCAATTACCTCTTCAAATGTTTGTCACTTGTGCATGATGTGCATTCTTTACATGAAAATTTCAAAAACATCATGGTCTATGTATTTAGGGTATCTCAATTCAAAAAAGATTTTTCAATACTCTTAATTTTTGAGCATCTACAATGTACACAGTTCAGCGTCCTGACCTCTGAAAGAGGTTAGAAAGTGTACAAGACATCATTTTGACTCTCCAAGGGGACAGTATGATTTATAATCCCCGTCTGAAAGCCATCTCAAACTTGAGTCCTTAACGAGCCAGACCTAAAACATGCTCCATTGCAAGAACTTCCTAACATAGCTTAGTGCTTCGTGGACTCTTTAGATATTCTTAGCAACAACATATTTGATTGGAATGTGAGCTCTTTAGGTTTATCCCCTTTTAAAACAGCTTAACTGTTTAACCATTTGCACACAGATTTACTTAAAGTATTTCCTCACAAATATCATTTATTCTTCTTGCATATCCTTAGCTGCACGTTACAGAAGAAAAAAATATTTGCAAATAAGATCAAAACTTCACCTTCATCCTATGTTTCTTCCTGTTCTTCAAAAATACAGTTACGGATGTCTTCCCCATTTGACCATGCCCTACTTATTTGAGGGCTGGTAAAGCATACCAATTGCTCCTCTCTTTACTGTCATTAGGTTCTGAGTATAAACTATCAAAGTGTACAAGGATATTTATTTTAAAAGTCCTAAATTTTAATTGGAGGTCTGTGGTATTATTCTACATAAATCACAGCCTCAATTTCCATCTGTGCAATCTTGATGTCTGACAAGTGAGAATTTGGAGCAAAAAACACTAAAAAATGGATATTTTATAATGCTTAAGATTAGCATTCATGATGAACATGTCACAGTTCCTAATATTCGCTTACCAAATATTTAATAAATTTTATAAAGCAGACACTGTAGGAAATGCAACAAACAGACAAAAACACATTAATACTGGAGAGTTTAGCAACCCTTTCAATCCAAGAAAATCAAGATTATAAAAAACTACTAAGGATATGAATGACGTAAATAACATAATAAGGCAGACCTCATATATAAATATATTTGGGTATATATACATATATCAAACTCTGTGTACTATTAATAGAAAATGTATCATCTTCCAAATGTACCCTAAATACAGTAACTGAATACTCTTATTAAGGGTTTTTCTTTTCATCATTTCATTTACCTGATGTTAACCAAGGTCCCAAAATATTAAATGAAAAATTTCAGAAATAAACAATTCATAAGTTTTTAAATTGCACACCATTCTGTGCAGCATGGGATGAAATTTTATGCTATTCCCTTCCTTCTTGCCCAAGACATGAACCATCTTTCACCTAGTTATACACACTGTGTACACTACCCACTCCTTAGTCACTTACTAGCCATCTTGGTTATCAGACACTAGTGCTGGTGTTTGAATAGCCCTTGTTTTACTTAATAATGGTCCCAAAGCACAAAAGAAGTGATACTGGAAATTCAGACATGCCAAAGAGCAGCTGTAAAGTGCTTTAAGTAAAAGGGACAAGTAAAAGAAGATACCTTGAGAAAGACTACATCCATATAACTTTTATTGCAATATTGTTATTATTGTTCTATTTTATTATTAATTATTGTTGTTAATCCCTTACTGTTCCCAATTTATAAATTCAACTTAACCATAAATATATGTACAGAAAAACACAGAGCATATATGGGGTCTGCTACTATCTCTGGTTTTGGCCATCCATGCAGAGGTCTTGGACTATACCCTCTATGGACAAGAAGGGGAACCACTGTATTCACAAAGGAACTTTTTTAGGGTACAAGAAGACCCTGATAATCCAAAGAACAGAAATACTACAAATAGCTTTCTCTGCCTAAATTAATCACATTAATTTAAAACAATCAAAAGGAAATCCTGCAAACCCCTCACCCCCCACCCCCCCAACTAACTCTTAATCAAAGGAGAAATACAAAAGTTTAAGCACAACATATCAGAAGTTTTAGGATATAAGTAATGCAGTCATCAAAGCAGTAAAAATTTAAAAATATATTAACTAAATATCCCATACTCAATGCTAACAACCTAAGGAAAAATCAGATGTTAAATACAAAAATTAATCAGAAAACAAAGAACAGTAGAGTTAATTAGTAAACACAAAATTTAGTTCTTAGAAAAACAATTTTTTGGTAACTTGACAGCATTATCTTTCTATCCATAAATGTGGAATATTTCTTCCAATTTATTTAGTTTTGATTTATTTCACTGAAATTTTATAGTTTTCCTCATAAAGATTTTGTGTATATTTTGTCAGATTTATGCTTAAGTATTTCTTTATTGGTGGGGTGGTAATGTAAATGGTAATGTCTTTTTAATTTCAATTTTCAATGTATTCATTGCTTGTTCATTGTAATAGAAGAATGATAGATGTTTATTAACCTTGCATGGTGAAACCTTGTTATAATGGCTTATTAGTTCCAGGGGAAAAATTTACATACAATTAAAACAATATAAAAGGTTGAAAGCACACACATAATGAGAATTACAATCAACAGTCATTAAAACAAAAGAATAGCATCTCCTGGGAATTTCTATCAAAATTTTAAAGACAAGATGATCCAAATGCTAACTAAAATATTTTAGGACATGTAAATATAAGGAAAACTTGAAAATTCATTTTCTAATTTGAGTATATCACAAGGAACAATGAAAGACACATATCAATTCAACTATTAATATTGATGACAAATTTTAAAAAGAAAACAATTAGCAAAGAACATCCCAGAGCATATTGTTAGGGGACAGACAGATGAGAATGGTGGGAAAAAGATAAGAATAATTCTATGAAGTGGGACTGCTCTTCTGCCCACCACATGCATTCTTTGCTAAAAAGCAATTTACCTGCATCCCTGCCTGCAGATGAAATGCAGGCCTGAGATAATGTGGATGGGAGGAACCCAGAAGACTTTGGTGACCAGATCCTGAAACTCAAGGATATAAGAATAATTCCTTATAACCATAAAATCTGTAAGAATGTATGATTAAGAACCCAATTAGAACAGATCAAAATGGGTCAAAATGATCTACAGATGCAATGGCAGTGGGTACTTATGTCTGATGTCATCTTGCCAGTCAGTCGAAAGTCAAGAGATAGACCTGGTCAGGACTCTCTGGAAACTTCTCTTGGATCCCCCCAAAAATTGGAGTGCAGGCGAGGCACATTGTCCCTCTCCTCTCTGAGAACCTGCTCTCTCCCTTGAGAGCATCCCCTTTGAAGGATATGGAAAATAATAAACCCCAGAGAGAAAAGGAAAACAATGGGCTCTGGGCTTTCACAATTTCCCATATCTACAAACTGTTTCCCTGACTGTCTAAGGGACATATTCTGCTATGACTTAGTCTCACCCATATAGCCCTATAAAATTCAGACTCCTATTGTAACCAGTTGCCATTTTCCTCTTGAAAATATGCCCCTCTCTGCTTAATAAAGCATCCATGATCTGTTGAGGTCTATCTCCATTCCTTTTTCTTTCTCTTTCATTTGCTCTCACCCTGTCCCTATCCCTTCAATAAACTCACTCCTATTACTCTGAGACACAAGTCTGAAATCGTTCTGACTTGATAACAAGAATTGGGGTTTGAAGGGTGGTTCTTTGAGGTGCCTCAGTTTCCCAGAAGGCCTCAGCTCTGTAACAATATTACAGACTGATTCAAGTGGAGCCATTAATGCTTAATGGTTCAATGTATGAAATCTATTCATATAACCTGTCATATTAGAAGAGAAAAATTATGTGATTGCCTCCAGAGATACAGAAAATGCATTTGAAAATAATTCAGTACTTGTTCACGTTTTAAGAATCCTAAAATAGGAATTAATGAATAGTTCCTTAATATCATCATGTGCTTCATATTACACAATGATATATGTATACACACCTTTCCATCTCAGAACTAGAGTTTCCCCTGTTGGAGAAATGAAACTTCTCCTCTTAAATCAAGAACAAGACAAAGATAACAGTCATCTTCATTATTATTAAGCAGTGTGTTGGAAACAATGACCACTGAAATTAACAAAACAATAAAAAGTATAATAATTGAAAAGAAAAGGGCAAAATTATGTCTAATGTAGATGATATGATTAAATAGCCAGAAAATCAAGAGATACATTTGGGAAAATACAATAGAATAAGATAATTTCTTATTCCATTCTGCTCCTGTTTTTTTGGTTAACTTCTATGTATTTTTGGCTTTCCTGACACAGACTGAAAATGAGGTGGGGGCATGGTTGGGGGTAGGCTCTGAACTGAGAGTAACTTCCTCTGGTAGAGAAAAGGAAACAAAAGCACTACAACCCCCATCTTGACAGGTACCAAAGAAGCACAGAATGGAGACTGTCCCCTTAAACCTGTCTAACACAGGATTATTAGGCATATATACATTTCCTGCCTTTGTTTCTTTTTTCTTCTTACTGTTGTCCCTCCTCCCCTGCTTCTTCTTTAAAAGTTCTCAATTTCATGGATTTCAAATGTGGAATATTTTTAAACAGTTTTCTTGTTTCTTCAAAGCTGAGTCTGAATAAAATCTATTTTCCTACCAATTTGACTCTGAATATATCATGGAGCAGTTAGCATTGTGGCCTACCCCATTCCTCCACAGGTGGTATCAGAGTCATTCTGTAACACTCTCAGTTTACTAAAGTTCAAAACTGTGGTGTCATAGCAATACTATTAATCCCACTTGTGCTTTCACAATCTGCTTTTATTTTATATTTTGCCAAGAGAACTCTTATCTAAGCAGTTGCTAAGTCATGTACATTTTGTCTTTGAAATGTCCATTCTAGCAATCATCTTTTTTTTTCTGTTCCATTGCCAACACTCTCAATTGTTTACCCTTCTCATATATCTTATCAATGGCTGGCTGCCTACTTGCTTGGTGAGGCTACTCTTGTTTAATATGTAAATTCCTTGATATAAAGTCCCAACTTCATGACCTGTTTTTCTAGAGTGGGCCCTTATTTTAGGTTTCCAGATATACTTCTGCCTAATCTTTTAATGGCACATTGTTTAGCTGGACCAGACTAATGGGTGTTTCTTATATGCCTGTACTTGCAAGGCAGTATATTTTGGAATGTTCATCCTAAACATTACCATTTGTAACAAGCATCCTTTCTCTAAGTTACTCTATAAGAATAATAATGTGTGTTAATGTTTAGGCATTGTGTTAAATATTTAGTATATATTGTTTTGTCCTATACCCACAGATGTGGCCAAGTGCAGTGGTGCATTCCTGTAACCCACTTAAGAGGCTGAGTTAGGAAGATCCAGTTTGAGCTGCATCAGAAACTTAGGGAGACCCTGTCTCAAAAAAAAAAAAAAAAAAAAAGGACTGGGGATATAGCTCAGGGGTAAGTGCTTTATTTAATTATTTTATTATTTAAGCTATGTGAGGTAAAAAATGATATTAACACATATCTCTTTATCACTTGCACCACAGTTGCCATTCAATAGACATTTGCTATATTGAATAAAGCATGACTGCCTGAAAGATAAAAATTAATGTTAGAAACTCAACCAAGGATCTCTCCATTTATAGTGAATATGTTTTTCATTTCTTAGCAGTATTCCATTTGAGCAGGGGCTTTGCCTTATTACTGCTGTATTCTCAAGGCTTGGAACTGTTCCTGGCACATGCTAGGCAATTACTAACAATTCTACTTGTATGGCTGTAGGAAAATTAACTGGTAATGAATGATGCAAAGAAGCAAAGGCTCAACAACAGACAACATAAGCCAGGATCAGGTTTAGATCATGTTTTTGGTGTATACCTATCATATTCTATAAAAGGTTTTCTTAACTACTTATGGTTCATGGTTGCAAATTGAAAAAAATTAATTATCCTCTGAATCTCATTTTTATAATTGCAAGTTCCTTGCTGTGAAGGGAGCAAAAGTATTGGTAGATAGTATATTCAAGGTCAAGAATTGTCCTAGTCTGAACCCTAAACCCCTTAAAGTATTGGAAATGTGATAAATCAATCCGTTACTTATTATTAACTTTACGTTCTTACAGATTATGGCAATTCCATAGCTATTATTTCCTTGAGCCCAAGCCTAGAAAGGTTACCTTTCAGTAATCAGAAATTTCTATGTTAAAATGCAAATATTTAAAACTGGTATCACGAACCCTTAGCTTTTAAAACAGCTTTAGCAGTCTGTAGAAACAAAACATTAACAAGAATTGGACCAAGGTTGAAGGTGGAAAGCAAAGGAGCGCAAAGACGGTGTACATGTGACTGCTTTAAGGGACCTGGGCAGCCTCCCTCCAGAACCTCCCAAAAGGCTTAAGTCCTAACTTTGACCAGCTTTGATAGAGCGGGGAGAGGACCAAGCGTTTTGTGCAGACCTGCTTCCAAACACGACACATAAGAACAGACTCCAAACCATCTTGGCTTGCTGCTGTTTTTAACTTAAAATGAATGGCACTGAAACAACCAAGAAGCCTCAGTCCCAAACCACCTGACACAAGAATGGAGAAAAGAGGGTGGGCTATTTCCTCCGTAGAACTAAAGAAGGGAACTGACAACTGGAGGAGGCGGGTCTGATTTGGGACCCCGCCCTCTCCCTGCTCATCTCTGATTGGTGGCAGCGTTTGGAGGGGCGGTCTCACAGACGAGGCGCTGCTGATGGCGCGGTCCCTCCCGCGCGGTGGGTGTGTC
>NW_026000211.1:19108894-19128845 GCF_001458135.2 Marmota marmota marmota | reverse complement strand
TTTTTTTTGTTAGATACTGTTCTAAATTCACATAGACCTGGGTTGGAAGTCAGCACTGCCATTAAGGTCTATGAGGGCTTAGAATGTGTTTGAAACACTGAATAAATGTTTGGTGTTGAGAAAGTTTCTTACTCTTTTGAACCTTAATTCCTTTTTATTCAAAATGAAGGCAATGCCTAATTGGTAGCCTTATGAAAGTAATTTGAGGTAATTGTGAAAAATACAAAGTGGATTAGACATGTGGTAAAGCATTCAATAAAGAGCAGCTGTTATTTTAGTTTTCCATATTGCCTTGTAGTCATATGTAATCTTAAATCTACCCATCCTCCTGCTGTCACCAGTATTTAAAGTCTTTTTTTTTTTTTTTTTTTTAGCAGTTCTTATGTCTTCCCTTGAGTTTTCTTAGAGATTTCTTAAGGTATTTGAAAATAATTGAAGACCTTTTTTAAAATATTGAATTATAATGTTTACCCTGTTTTCACACTAAAGATTTCTCTGTTTTTTACTTGTTTCTTTGTGGAATTGCTGTTCCACCTCTATACCAACTAGATCTTTAAATTATTATGTGAATAGTGTATGCCTTTATTATAAAGGATGGTAAAACTTTTATCTTTACTTCTAGAAAAAATGTAGAAGACTTCACTGGACCAAGAGAAAGAAGTGATCTGGGATTCATTACATTTGATATAACTGCTGATATCCTTTAAGGAAATATTTATTTTCTTTTTCTGTAGTTTTGTAATGAGAAATATGTTGCTTAGAGATTTGGGGGACAGTGAGTACCACCTAGTTGAATCAACCAAACTTTGGAAGAAATCCTGTCACATATATTTTCATCAGCTAAATAGTTTTAATACTTGTTCATACTTAGAGAAAACTGTAGATTCATGAGTTAGTTGTGTGTATGTAATTTTAAATTCTTCCTTAAAGTGATTGCAATCTATGCATGAATCTCTTTGTGAAAAAAATTAATAAAATTAGATCATTTGAATTAAAGAAGGAAAAATGTTATCAGAGCTCAGTCTGCCTGAAATATTTCATGTACAGTCTCAAAGAATCACTATCTTATGATAGAGGAGAGAAACATGTTTAAAAAGTGAATTACATTTGTAATGGTTCAAATGGCTGTTATTGAAATGAATGTTTTAAATCATGTTAACATTTTGTTATTGTAGTTCTTGTTATAAGTACTCATAGAACAGTCAAAGAAATCTTAATGAAAAGAATGACTTTAAGGGGATGGTTTAATTATTTTCTCCTTATCCTGAGTTTCCATCTCTTAACAACTCTGGTTATTTTGGCCACTTTAGTCTTATTTAGGCTTATATGTAAATATATTGGCAATGTTGTTCTCTGCCATTTCTGACCTGATCCTATCTGCCTTTCTAAGACCCATGATTTAAAATGGTCATGGAGATTGAACAGTCTGAACTTGTGTAGAGCAACTATCTGAACAATTGAAGCAGATAATATGCCTGGGGAATTTTTCTTCAGTTCCTACTATCTTGGAATACCTTTTAATTTTTTAGAAATTACTGAATTTATAAGTAGACTAGGAATTAGTTCTAAAGGAACCTTTTTAGGAAGTAGAATGTGCCATCAGGCAAGTCTTACCCTAAACTTTGTGTGCTTTTAAGTCTTGACATCATTTAAAAAAAATCTATACAAGCAGTGTAGATCTAGTATGAAAGTAGTCATTTTGTGTATCTGGAGAATAACAGTGAAATTTCCTGATATCTTCACTATATGTTACCAATCTCACTGTTTATAGTTTATTTGGGTTTTCTTAATGCTGAAAATACTTGAAATTGTAGCTGTTATTGTAAAGAACTGTCCTAGACTTCTCAATTGCAAACAAGTGATTCTTAGTGGCTACACATAATTAAAAGTAGAATGTAACAAACCTGTTGCTATAAATATATAAATATACATAATAAAATGACAGTTTACATATGATATTTAATAAAATACAAATATAAAACTCTGCTCATGTGGAGGTACCAGTATGTAGTTTAACTCTAGTTGAAAGTGTACCTCTTTCCCCCAGGCTGAATGGTACCTAGTTAGCATTCGTTTGCTTCTTACCAAAGCGCTTTGTGTAGACATTTTGATTTCTATGGACACGTAACAAAAGGAACATACATTTTACTGTACTTGGCTAATAACTTGAACTTAGTTCATGTTTGCATATTGTTAAATAGTGGTGATTTGGTTATACTTTAGAGCTCTAGTATTTCATGAATATCCATGAAATTATAATTCATCTTTCTTTTGGACATAGTGGGTTAATATTAGAAATCTAAATTTTGGATTTTTTGTTATTTTCTTGTTAATCAAGGTATCTTAGCTGGTAATACTTGCAGGAGTAGGGAGCATGCTGACCTTACATTCTTTTTTGGCTTTGGAATGGGTTGGATTTTATAAAATATTTATCCTCTGTATTATTAAATTAGTGACTCAGTATGTTTCTGGACCACCTCTCCTTTTTTTCTATTTTAGTGTTAGTATTGCTGTGGACAATTAATTGAAGATAACAAAGATCTTTTAAAAGCTGTGTGCTGCCTTCTGTCTTGTATATTCCTTAATTTGTTTACATTTAGAGAATATATTTGATTGGAACGTTAAGCAGTTGTTTCTTTATTTATCAGCAGAATATTCAACAAAAAATAATGTAAGTGTATGTATTTAAGCATTTAAAAAATTTTTTTTTTTAGTTGTTGATGTACCTTTATTTTTTTCATTTCTGTGTGGTGCTGAGAATTGAACCCAGTTCCTCACATGTGCTAGGCAAGTGCTCTACCACTGAGCTACAACCCCAGCAATTAAAGCATATTTTAATAGTTACTTAAAACCTTATTCTTTATGCACGACAAATAGAGATGTTCATATATTAAAAATATCTGACCTGCATAGCTTAGTAAACACTCACAACCATATGGAGAGGTGACTCTGCTAAGAACATTTTCTCTCTCTGGTAGCCTCTCTCTTTTTTTTTTTTTTTTCTGTATGTACTGTAGCTCCTTAGCATTGTGGCTTCCAGAATGGTGTGTATGCACAGTAATTGATAGGTATATAAGGGATATTAGAGTTTCTGTTATGTATTTCCCAATTAAAATTAAAAGAAAAATTTAAGCTGTATTAATAGTTGCTTTGCAAACTCACATTAATATTTATTCAGTCCTTATCAGATGGTCACATGCCATGGAAATATTCTGGAGGAAGAGAAGGAATTCTCAGTGCCCAGAGGTTGACCGTACTACCTAATATATTCATTTATTCACTTTTAGCATTTTACAAAATATTGTAGTATATAGGGGATTGTATTATCAAGTTCTAAATAATTGCTATTAAATAGAAAAATAGCTAAAAAAAAAAAAAAATGTCCTGCAAAGAAAAGAAAGATTGAAGATAACGCTGATGTTCCAACACATTAACAATAGGAAAATGGTAGATCCCATATGTCTGTTCTTTAAATCATGTTAAAGGATTAAAACAAAACAAAAAAAAACCCAAAACACCTAAGTAAACTAATTAAAAGAGGAGAGAATTCCATTAGTTAAGATTATTTGAAATGAAAATTTGCATTAACTGTCAATGATAAATAGTACATGTATATTATATACATAATAAATAAAGGGCATGGCTTAGTTTATGCTCAAAGTAATTTATGATCAAAAACTCTTGTAGACTATTTCTAGTGGTAAGATGAGAAATGGTGCTTAACTCTGAATTACGTATGAAATGAGGAAGTACTAGTGCTGCTCAGCTATATGTTTTTTAAGCTGAATGTTCTTTTATCCACAGTTGAGAATAGAAAGCTACTTGACAACATAAATAAATCAACAGAATTTGAGGTCTGGTTAAAGCTTTCATTATGAAGATAGGTAATCAAAAGCTGTGAAGATTACTAAAAATTTTTGAATCATCTGAGATTATTTAAAAATGTATCCTTGTACCAAATATTTGTATTTTCTTTTTAAAAAATCTATGATAATGAGCTGCTTTGGTAGTGTTAATAAATCATATATCTTCAATTAATATCTCTGCTTATTGAGAACTGTTTTCCTTTGTTTTGGAATTGTATGAAATTCATCAATCTGAGTACTTGAAGTAGTCTTTATAGTTTATAATAAATTTTATAATTAAAACCTATCAGGGCTAGAGTTGTAGCCACAGTGGTTCAGTGGTAGAGCGCTTGCTTGGCATATGTGAGGCCCTGGGTTCAGTTCTCAGCACCACATAAATAAATAAAACAAAAGATCCATTGACAACTAAAACAACAACAATAACAACAACACAAAAACTATCATACTAGTAGATAAAACACATCAAAATGATTTATTTTGTGATTGAAGGTGATAAGTTTAGTCTGATTTAGCGCTCTGTTGCAGGTTAGGGTAGGCGTTAGGATATTTATATAGAATCTTGTTAAATCTTCTTAGGTTCTATTTTTAGTATTGATACTGAAGGTATAAAGTAGTAGACTGAAAATATGTAAGCAAATATAGGAATTATAATGTTGGTTATATGTTGTTGAGTTTCTTTTTTTTTTTTTTTTTCTTGGTTCTAGGGATTGAACTCGGGTGATTTAACTTTTGAGCTACATCCCTAGCCCTTTTCTATTTTTTGAGACATCCTCTCGATAAGTTGCTTAGAGCCTCTCTGAGTTCAGGCTCATCTGGGACTTGTCCTCTTTGTCTCAACCCTTTGAGTTGCTGGGATTATAGGGACATTCCACTGCTCGTGTCTTAAGTATAGTGGTTTTTACAGGTTTTCATCAGTGTAGGCTAGAGATAGATTGTAGTTAAAGATTGGTCTGTGTTTTATTTGAACTATATTTGTTTTCAAGGAAAATATACATTAATCAGAATTTTTAGCACTTCAATTAATTATACACTTATTTTGAAAATAATAGGTGTTTCGTTAGGCTGTGGGACTATTGGGATGAAAAAGTTTTGATTCTTGTCCTTCAGCATCAACAAAATGTTAAACAGAAAAAGCTATTCCTGATAGAGTAGCAACTATACACAAACATTGACAGGTTTCAACAAATTGTTGAAATAACTGTAACCTTTATGATTAATGTACCAAAAATATATTTATAATCCTGGTTTACCCTAGCATAACTAGTAGGAAAATGCTAGTTTGGAACTTCCCCAGCATCTCTGGGCCCTTTAGTTTTTATTTTGAGACAAGGTCTTGTTAAGTTGCCAAAGCTGATCTTGAACTTGTTGTTGTCCCACCTTAGCCTCCCAAGTTGCTGGGATTACAGGCATGTGTCACCAAGTCCAACTATTTCTTCAGTCTTAATGATTTTTAATATTTTTAATATTAGAAAGAGGTTTTAAGATGTTGGTTTAAGCCCTGTTTTAGAAATAACTTCTCGTATTTCTTTTCAGTTAAGGTAGTCATAACATATTGAGCATTCAGCCTCACTAGCTGATGGATGATAGCTTCCATGAGGACAAATTCCTTGATATTTAGTAGGAGTGACAAGTTTTTCTTTCCATTTTATACTCTTAATTTTTGTGGAACTTGGTTGTAATACATTGAAATAAAGTGGCTTTAAAGAATTATCTGATATCTAGAATTCTGCCATGATAAAAACAGTGATGCACATTTTATTGTAAAGGGGGAAAAGATGTTATGCATTCATTTCTTTGGTGTTTCCTTGATAATTTTAAGTTCTTGAAGATTCATCCATTTTCCTGACATCATCTCACGTTAACTTGGATTAGCTCACTGTGTTTTCCCAGTATCATCCAGGGTCCACTCTGAGATGGACAGTATTAGAAATTTCACAGAGAAAAGAGATTTAAAAGAATATTTCCTATGCAAGGATTCTAAGGATATTGCTTTTTGGAGAGCATATAGATATTGAACCTTTTAGTAAGGTCTGAGGGCCTTATATAATAGAGTTGACTGAGTAAAAGGAATGATTTCCTTAGGGAAATAATTTTTCTCTCCATGAAAAGTTTGTCCCCTTCTTTATATTATCTACTAGTACACATTTGGTATGCATCAAGATTTTAGCAAATCTGTCCAAGTTGGGTTCCTTCATATGTGAAATTATTTAATTATTAATACTTTTAAATGATAAGATGCTGTTTCTGATGAGTTACCTAATTAATTTTCATTTTAATGTAGGCTCTGAACCAGGTTGTCCTCTGGGACAAGATTGTTCTGAGAGGTGATAATCCGAAGCTGCTGTTGAAAGATATGAAAACAAAATATTTTTTCTTTGATGATGGAAATGGTCTCAAGTGAGCACTTTTTTATTTTTTAACATTTAGTAAAATGTGAAAGAGAAAGATGTAATGTGTTTTCATTTTAAAAAAATATTAGAGGGTAAAAAGGAAAATTGGGAGAGAGGTATTTATGTAGCTCTGAATGGAAGATTGGGAAGAAATATAAATTGGGATCTAAGATAAGTAATTTGTTCTCTTGCAGTTTGTAAAATGTAATGGTCCAAACTAATAAAGGCATACAGCTTCTACTCTTACGTGTACAGGGAGTATAGGATTACTTATATAAGGTAGCGCTATGATTGTCAAATTAAAGGTTTCCTTTCTAAACATGAATCAGAGAAACCTTAATGAGAAAGCAGTGCATTGGGTCTTGGAATTGATACTCAGGTTTCTAATATTGGTTCTCTTGGCTTTTCTAAACTTCTGTTGCTCATACAAAACGAGGGAATCAATGATTGACCTCTCAGGTCATTTTTGCTTCTTACACTTTCTGAGGTATTATCAGAAAGAATTTTAAAAGAATTTTAAAACCAGACCTACATATTTACAAATAAGAATTTCAGATCATAATACATTTTGATTTGCTCCAGTTTGTGAAACTAGATAATGACAGAATTAGGCTTCAAATCATTGTCTTCTGATTCCTAGCACAGGTCTCATTTTATATTCACTGTGTTTCTTGCATGTAAGCTTTTTAGTTGTTATTAACTGCAGTTGTGAATAAGTTTAGATTGTTTTTTTAAGGGATTCAATGTAATGTAATTCAAATGTAATACTGGTGTCTTTTAGCATTGTCCTCAGATTTCAAGTGAGAAGAGAAAATAGTTCTGTTTACAGCTTAGAATTCCTGTTAGGAATAACTAGTTATAAAATATTTGACACCTCAGTGCTTGTTTTAAAATGTTTTTATTGAACTATAAGTGTTTCTGCTGACTTCTGTTTATTATATCTTTTTATAGGGGAAACAGGAATGTCACTTTGACCCTATCTTGGAACGTTGTACCAAATGCTGGAATTCTACCTCTTGTGACGGGATCAGGACATGTATCTGTCCCATTTCCAGATACATATGAAATAACGAAGAGTTATTAAATTATTCTGAATTTGAAACAACATATTTTTATACTTAATGAATTATATCTCATTTATCTTTTCCCTTGCACCTTCATTTGTTTTGGGTTGTTACTTTGTGGGTTTTTTTGGTTTGTTTTTGTTTTTGATGTAGAAGTAACATCAAAAGGCATATTTGAAGGGAAAGGTTAATAGCATACTCAAACTTAACCTTAAAAACAAGGCTATCAGAGATAGCTATATCTCTGATATAAGAATAAGGCTATAAGAATAAGGCAACAACATAATAAGAACTTGGTATATATTTGAAGTATTCCCTGTATTTCCATTATTTTTTATGGAATATAAAGTGAGCATGAAGGGTTGTTAAAACTTTCAGGTGCCTGTAGAGTTATAAGAACTCTGAATTTTATGCTTGGCATTCATGCAAGTTCACATTGGTTGTGACTTAGATGTAGACATTTTCTTTTATCTCTTTTAGTGTATGTTAGATTACTGGAAAAATTAATATAGTTATTCGTTAGAAGCCTGGTTTACAAAAAAGCCAAAAGTGATAGAATTTTATTCCATTTGTTTTAGGATACCCATAATGTGTGTTTTTCTTAGATGACTAGCAGCTTTCTCCACTTAAATACTAAATACCTCTTCTATGTTGTAAATCATTCAAACTCATTTTTATAAGTCTCAAGTCAACCAAATGTGTGTCTTTTAGTGCTATCTCTAAAAATGTTCCTTTGTGTATCTTTATATACTTTTTAGCATTGCCATTGAAAGTTGAAAATCTTTGCATGATTTACCTTTGAGTTAAGTTTGTTCTTATGAGCATGCCAAGTGCCACTAAGTGGTAATTATTTGCAATTATCCATAGGTTCAAATTTTAATAATTATTGGAATAGTAATAATATTTGGCAGTGTGCTTTTCCATTTACAAAGCACTCTTGTGTTTTATGTTAGCCTCAATAATCCAAGGAGGTAAGTAGTGCAAATGTTAGTTCTTTGCAGATCAAGAAACTGAAACTCAGAAGTTTATTGAATCGCTCCAAAGTTAAGTAGCAAGGAATGAAGTTAAAACTTGAGCTCACATCTCAAGGTACTCTTAAGCTTATCCTTTCTCTTACACCTCAGTTTACAGACTAATCAAATTTGACTTGTAATTGTCATTATGTTTTTTTTATTACTCCAGACACCCTTTGTATCACTCTTAGAAGATGATTCCCATTATGTATGAAAGCGACTAATTTTCAAGTTGCCAACAACTTAACATAGTGGTAATATCTCATTTTCCACATAAATTCATTTTACTCACATTAAAAGTATAAAAAATGTAAATGTGTGAAAAAATAATGTAGAGATTAAATACATAATACATAATTGAGCATATGAGCATATTTAAGATGATTTATTTTTTCTGTAGAGGAGAAATAAACATCCTCAAAGGTAGCAATTGTAAATTATTATTAAAAGCAAGACCAAGCACTGTAGTACACTATCAGCAACAACCAAAAAGGGCTAATATTTTCTAAGAATAGTTTAAATTAAATAAAATTTGTTTTGTTTACCTAATGAAATACATCACTGTTTAGTTACATTCATTTTTGACAGCTATCATATGTGGTTCATATAAAAGCATGTACATGTGAGTTTTTAAACCAGCAAAAAAGGTCAAAGTTATAATATGAATACTAGACTGGGTTTGGCTCCCAGCTTTTTCATTAAACTTTTCAGGGTCTCAGTTTCTGTATCTGTAAAATGACAGAGTTGGAGTAGTTATATGGTGATTCTTCACACAAATCTATAAAATTTGTTTTATCTGTTCAGCTAAGAGATTGAACAGAAAAGCACTTTAGTGATGTGAAGATGGGAAGATGATTAAAAGGTTAGCACATAAGTCATACTGATCTGACTATTGCTGTTACACATTTTACACCTACAAAATTTAACTTTACTTACTTTATACAAATATTAGACATGTAAACTTAAAATCTGCAGAAGTAAAAAACTTATAAAAACTGGGAATGTTGTGATTAAATCAGGCTTGCTCAGTAAGCCTGAAATATTAACCAGACATGGATTCTAGTTTAATAGGTGTTATACCTTTGGGGTGAGTGGATCTATTACTCTAAAAGAGATTATTATTGAAATTGAGTTACGGTTTGTTCATTTGACAAGCCCCCTTTTTGGGAATTTGGTGAGGGAGAGAAATAGACCCCACCAGTTCAATATGGATGAAGTTTTTCATTTTTACTGAACTAAGGGAAAATGCTCAGGATTAAGAATGCTTCAACATGGGAATAAGGAATCTGCATCTCAGGAACTCATTTTTGGGTGTGCTCAGCTTTATTAGTTTACCATAATTCTACTTTTTGAAAATTTGATTTGTGTTCAGTTTGATAACCATCTCCTTGGTCTCAGTGTTTTAAAGAGGTCTCATCAAGTCTCTACAAAGACACAAGGCTTCAGACGTATAACGACCTAAGTATGACCAGAAATATTGGAGCTCGGAGATTATTCTGAGCAAAGAGAATAATAATTACTGGATACTTATTTAAAGTAATTACAGTTAGAAGTGAATTTAATTTTAAAATGTAGCACTCATCCTTTAGCAGTTTAACCTTGGAAAACTGGCTAAATCAGTGTTTTTTATTTCCATACTTGACTACCTTTAGTTTTTCTCTGCTGAAAGGAAAATTACAAAAAGCTTCAGAAATTCCTAAGGTTGTAATAGGAAATGGATTATTTTGAATTTCCTTTCCTGGACTTATTTTGTAGTTCTTTGGTGGATCTGGCCAGCCAATTAAAAGCTTTGGAGTTGGGGTGTCAAATTAACAGGTGTTACTTTATAATACTTTGAATTGACTTGTAATAGATTTATGGGGGAAAACTCCATAAGCTGTGAACATAAATCTATCCATTTCAAAAGCTTTCCTTGCTTTTAGCAGAGAGCCTGTGTACATTACATGAAACTGCCAATAGTTTAAAGGATTTATTTCAAAAAGTTGTTGCATGTTTTGATGCAATTTGGAAAATTGTTTACTTCAAAAACACAGATTCACAAGAAAAAAATCCATAAAAATGTGTTTGAGGATTTTCATAATTGCAATAAATATTCAGCATTTTTTCTAATGAAAATGAATTTTGTTTAAGAGTAAAAGTATGCATTTTGAAAAACTTTCAGATTTATGCTTTTTATGTGAAGCTGCTGAATTAAAAGTAAAAGGAAGAAACCAAGTCTAGTATGTTTTGGGGGGTGGGGTAGACGGGAGGCAGTTAATTACACCTAAATTATCTTCTCCAGGGACTGTATGCTCCTATACTAGACTGTAAGCCCTTTGAGGACAGGCTGTTGGATTTATCTTTGTACCTTCCCCAGCACCTAGCATAGTGCCTTGCACATGATAGGCACCCAATAAATATTGATAATGAAGCTATTGTGTTTCTGATATGGCCAAAATATGGGGACTGTCTGTAATTAACACCTTTTTCCTTTGTAACTGTTATTTTTTTTCATTCTTGAGCTCCTCCTGACTTTAGATGAAACTATTCTTCCTCCTTGCTTTCAAGCTCATTTGACTATCCAACTTAGGTAAATGGTGCTCTTGCTCCAAGTACTCCGACCTATGTTGTCCCAGGCCTTTCATAAGGAAATAGATTTTATTTATTATTATTTTTATTTATATACTTTTGTTACCAGAGATTGAACCCAGGGGTGCTTAACATTTGAGAACATCAAACCCTTTTTAGTTTTGCGACAAGGTCTCCCTAAGTTGCTTAGGGCCTTGCTAAGTTGCTAAGGCTGGGTTTGAACTTGTGATCCTCATGCCTCAGCCGCCTGATCATTGGAGACAGGTGTACACCACCACACCTGGTGGCAATATGCTATTTTTTAAAAATATATTTTTCTAACTGATGGACCTTTATTTTATTTATTTGTTTATATGCGATGCTGAGAGTCAAACCCAGCATGTCACACATGCTAGGCAAGTACTCCACCACTAAGCCACAACCCCAGCCCTGCAATATGCTGTTTTAAGCTAAGCTTCAAATGCTGTTTCAATCCTTTTATATCATGAGATTATCTTCCCCCACCCCCAGTGAACCTAGGTTTGTTAGAAGTAAACACATTCCGTTAAATTTAGAGTCTGCATATTTGCCACCTCAATGAGTGCAGTGTCCAAAGCTAGCTCCCCCAATACACCATAACCTGTTGGAAAAATAATGGAATTCTAGGCAACTATAGTGCACTGTTGTGTGGCTAATTTAGCTTATCCATTGTCTGTGAGTAGTTCTCCTTTCTTGAACTTTAATTATTACTGCACTGGGTTCAAGGCCTGAGTAATAAGAAAGCAAAATGATGGTGGCTGGTGGTAAAATATATCTTTTTTACTTTAACACTTTAAAATCCCAACAAACCTAGCTTGAAGACAAACATGCATGTTTAAAGCTCTGGGAAAAATGGGTTGAAATGTACAGCTGACTGAAAGCCGAATGTGTTTAGTTAGCCTCTATCCTTGGGCTTATTGACTCTGATTCAACTTCACTGCTACCACACATGTATCATCTGACTGCACTGAACCACTGAATTGTGAAAATTCTACTTTTTCTCTTTTTCCACTCAGAAAAAAGGAACAAAACAAAATGCTATCAAGACACTAGTAAAAAATACATGCATTTAGACTAGATTTTTTTTTTTTTTAACCTAAGTTTATACATCAGGGATGTGAGATCAGCTAGCTTTTGCTTTTGGTTTCGTTTCTCCGCAGTCCTTGGGATATTTTCTCTCTCCTCTCTCCAGGTGAAGTATTAAAAACAATTCTGAGTTCAGTAGAAATGAATGCGTTATTTCTATAGAAAGGTATCTAATAGGTATACCTTAGTGTATCCAAAGAAACCTTGAGCTTGAAGGACCTTCCTTTTCCTGTGTGTAATTTTATACACATTCTAATAGGGAACAGACACGTGAGCCACGGGAACCTGAGGTTACGGGGATAATTATATAAACTGGGTTCACTGTGTTGACCCCTACATTTTTTTTTTTTTTTTGTATCAGGGATTGAATCTTAACCACTAGGCTATAACCCTAGCCCTTTTTTATTTTTTATTTGGAGACAAGGCCTTGCTGAGTTACTTTGCTTAGGGCCTCACAAAGTTGCCAGGGCTGGCTTTGAACTTGAGATCCTCCTGCTTCAGGAGGATCTAAGCGGCTGGGATTGCAGGCGTGCACCATTGCACCTAGTTATTTTTTATTGGTTTGTATTAGTTATACACATTAGAATCCATTTTGACAAATGCATGGAATGTAATTTGCTGTAATTATCTAGTACTAAGCTATAAATACCTAGTACTTTTGTTTACCCTCCCCCTCTTCCTTTTATGTATCTTTCTATTTGCTTACAGACTTTTTTTTTTTTTTTTTAAGTTAGTGTCTTGTGGCTATACATAATGGTGAGGGCCAGTGTAGTATATTCATATATGTACATAGGAAATTTAGGTCAGATTGATTCCATGCTTTTCCCATATCCTGTCTCCTCTCTTCCCCTCAGTCCCCACTGATATTTATTTTGATGGAATCCCCTCCCCTATTTCTTCTCTATTTTCTCATTTTAGACTAGCTTCCACTTCCCAGACAAAATATTTGATCTGAATTTCTAGGATAGTCTTATTTCACTTAGCATTATAGTCTCCAGTTCATCCATTTACGAGCAAATGCCATAAAGTCATTCTTTATGGCTGAGCAATACTCCATCGGGTACATTTACCACATTTTCTTTATCCATTCACCTACACTGGTTCCACAGCTTGGCTCTTGTGAATTGTGCTGCTATAAATGTTGATGTAGCTGCATCCCTATAGTATGCTGATTTTAGATCTTCTGGGTATATATGGAGAAGTGGAATAGCTAGGTCATACACTGATTCCATTCCTAGTTTTTTTGAGGAATTTCCATACTGCTCTTTAGACTTGTCCTAACCAACATTATTTGTATTCTTGACAATTGCTATTCTGATTGGAGTGAGATGAAATCTAAATGTGGTTTTGATTTGCATTTCCCATTTTCTCATATATTTGTTGGCCATTTGCATTTCTTTTGAGAAATGTCTAGTTCTTTTGCCCATTTATTAATTAGGAAAACTACACCATTTACAGTATCCTCAAGCACACACAGACACACACACACATCCCTTGGGAATTAATCTAATGAAGGAGGTGAAAGAACTCTACAATGAAAACTATAGAACACTGAAGAAATTAAAGACCTTAAAAGACGGAAAGACCTTCCATGTTTATTGTCAAAATAGCTATTCTACCAAAAGTGTTATAAAGGCTCAATGCAATCCCCATCAAAATACAAATGATGTTCTTCACAGAACTAGAAAAAGCAGTACCAAAATTCATTTGGAAAAACAAGAGGCCCAGAATAGTCAAAGCAATCCTGAGCAAAAATAGCAATGTTGGTGGCATCACAATACCAGACTTCTAATGATACTCCAGAGCTCTAGTAACAAAAACAGCACGGTATTGGCACCAAAACAAAGACCACTAAAATAGAAGAGGCAAACCCACAAAACTAGTTATCTGCTACTAGATAAAGTTACCAAAAATACATTGGAGAAAAGATAGTCTTTAATGGTGCAGGGAAAACAGGGTATCCATATGTAGAATGCCACTTGACCCCTATCTGTCACCCTGCACAAAAGTCAACACAACTGGATTCTGGTCTAGGAATTAGACCAAAAACTGCAACTGCTAGAAAAGAAAGTAGGCCCAATACGCCAAAATGTTGGCACAGTAACCGACTTCTTTAAGAAGACTCCTACGGTTCAAGAAATAAAACCAAAAATCAATGAGTGGGATGCCTGAAGTTAAAAATCTGCACAGCAAAGGAAATGTGTGAAGGGAGAGCCAACAGAATGGGAGAAGATCTTTGCCACCTGTTCCTCAGATAGGGCGTGCTTTCTTTTTTAAAAAGCTGTTTCCCTGTAGCCCTGCCTGGCTTAAATTGGCAGGATATGTTATGCTCCTCAGCAGACTACCTATTATCTGCAGGAGAAATGCAGGCCAGCAATACCAATAAGAACACAAGTCATCCTGAAGTTGGGGACTTTTGTGATACAGACCGGATCCCAGAACTCAGATAAGAATAATTTCCCCTAACCACAAAATCTGTAAGAACAGGTTTTATCTACGGGTTTTATTTATAATGTATTAGTATGGACCAAAGTGACCTAGAATTGTAACACTGGAAAATTGAAAGCCTGATGTCATCCTGAAGTCAGCCAAAAGTCAAGTGGTAGACATGGGTGGGACCCTGGACATGGCTGGAGGGCAGTAGGAGTGTGTGGTCCTCCTCTCTGACATGACCCATTCTCTTTCTTTAGAAGATTCCCTTTTCCTATCCTTTCAAATGAACTCGGCCTGTTATTCTTAGTGACATGTCTGATTTCTTTCCGGCATAACTGCAGGAGTCAGAATTGGAGTCAGAATTGGAAGTCGTGGAGGACTCCGAGGCCGCCTCAGTTTTATGGCAGGCCTCTGCCCTGCAATAATCCCACTTGTTTATCTGTGAATGAATTTTGGAAGCCCTGCAATAATCCCACTTGTTTATCTGTGAATGTATTTCGGAATTGGGCATCTGGGAGTTGAAAAGTAGAGGGGCCGAGCATAGAATTATTTATTTCAGACAAAAGAGCCTCTGCTCTTACAAAGGTTAATGTTTCTGTGTTTCTACGCCTCATTCCCTTTTAGGGACTTTTTAGGGACTTGAAATGGTTGTAGCCTCCTGGGTAAATGAATTAGTACAGAGTGGGAGGGAATCTACTGGCTGTGGGTGAGGAGGAGGAATGTTCTCAGATGCACTGAGGGATCCAAAACAAAGTAATTTAAAGGGAGTTGGATCCTGAAACTCTTCTCAAAGTTGTGTGGGCATCTCTCAGGTTTATTTTAGAAGTCTGGGGCTTGTCCCATTGCACAGCCTCTGCTGCTGCTTTAAGAATTCCCTTAATGCTGTTAATGCTATATATGCAGAGACAACTCAAAACTACCAATAATTTAGTTGGAAATCATTCATTTTATAAAAGTTTTCAAATGCCATTTTAGAAGAAGAGACTGATTGCTACTGATAGTTACTCTCAGCTCCACATTTGAGGGCATAATTAAACACTCAGTTAAAATAACACCAACCGAGAGCTATAATAGATAACATCAAGATTGCAGTGACTTAAGAAAACAAGAGTTTATTTCTGCATATTCAAGGAACAAGTGTAGTTGTTCAGACAGCTTTCACATGGTGTGCTAGGGCCCAGGTGCCTTCCATTCGTGTCTGTGACCCCAGGGTTTACAATTTTTCACTTCAAGCTGTCTGATCTGGGTTGGAAGAAAAAAGTAAGAGAAGGCTTACATGATTGGTTGGTTTGGCTCAGTAGTATCACATCACAAACTCATATTCCAGGGGTGAGAATGAATTGCACAGCCTTGCACAGATACAAGTGGCATGCTGGAATCACAATCTATAGAACAATCACTTCTCAAAAACAACCGTACATGGCAGGAAGCATGAATCTTGCATTACTTATATTCTATTTTTGCTTATGTTCACCAGCTTAAATTGATCATGCTGTAACAGCTCAGTAGGGAATAATGAACTGATTATTGTGAGAATTTTAAAATATTTTTTCTGTATCTTGTCTGTAGTGTGTAAGCATTTAGGATTTTCTGAAGATGAACATAATAGATTTATGGGTTAAGGGTCTAATCTGTATTGGGCATGAAACTCACCATATACAGCTAGTTATTCTATTTTAGTACTCTATCCAGAACTATTTTTTTCTTGCTCAGTGTTATGATTTGGATATATGGTGTCCCCCAGAAGCTCATGCATGAAACAGGATAATTCAGAGATGAAATGATTAGATTATGAGGTGTGGTCTAATCAGTGGATTCATTTACAGACATGGATTAACTGGGTGGTAATTGTAAGCAGGTAGGGTGTGGCTGGAGGAGATAGGTCACTGGGGGCATGCTTCCGGGGTTTATATTTTGTCTCTGGTGAGCAGAGCTCTCTGCTTCCTGATTGCTGTGTCCTGAACTGCTTTCCTCCATATTCTTCTACCATGATGTTCTGCCTTACCTCAGGCCCAGAACAATGGAAAGGACTGTCTATGGACTGAGACCCCTGAAACCCTCAATGCCAAATAAATTTTTTTCCTTTTCAAAAATTGTTCTTGTCAGGTCTTCTGATCACAATAATAAGACACAAAGCTAACTAAAACACATAGTTTAGATGTCCCCACCCCTCCCCTATTGATGCTATTTATATCACTTCATTCAATTCAGATATGCAAAGGATCTCTAAATGCTGCTCAAAATGTTAGCTTTAATCCACAGTTGCCCATGTTTGGACTTGGAAGGGATACCTGGAGTGTGACTCAGTTATGTGTAGGTAATTTTAAACATTTAGGACTTGTCAAAACTGCTGGGATCACCATAGGTTTGATATAAGAAACATAAAACACAATTTGTTTCACTGAAATCACACCACCATATGTACACGCTGTAGTCACTTCTAACTTCCTTACTATCCTCAAACTTGCCAAGAAGATTCCTGCTATAGGGTTTTCACTCATTTCTTTTTTCTGGATGATGATGATGATGATGATGATGATGATGATGATGATGATGATTAACTTTGCAGTGTTATTCTTTATAGCTCTTGTTGCCCCCTGAGACTGATTACACACACACACACACACACACACACACACACACACACACACACACTTTAATTGATTGTCAGTTTCATGGTAGGGAGGTTTTTGTTTCTATGTTGTTTTATTATAGGAAACAATACATATTTGCTGAGTAAATTGAATTAATAAAAGGCAAGAAAATGAGAGAGTGGTTAACAAATTTTATGTGCTGTCTACAGTAAGTGTCCTTGGGAGATTGATTACCAAGGAACTCCTGCAGAGATTTGAAGATATTCAAGTCCCTTATGGAAAATATTATAGTGTTTGCATATAACTTATGCACATTCTACCTTATACTTTAAATCATCTGAAAATTGCCTATGGTTCCTAGTACAATGTACATGCTATGTAAGGAGCTGTTAGATAATCGGTAAAGTGACAAGAAAATAATGTCTGTACATGTTCAGTACATAGCCATTGTAGGTCCAGCTGCATAGTACAGGTCAACAACAAGGAGACGTTTTTCAAATGTGTTTGAAATGCAGTTGGTTGGATCTATAGATGCAGAACCTGTAGATATGGATGGTTGACTATATATTGGTTTACATGGGTGTTTTGTTTGATATAAGTCAGGCATTTCAGAATATTGCTTACCAAATTTTCTAAGGATAAATGAATTAATTTTTAGAGTGAAAAAGTTGTAGCAGTATCTCATGGTGATAAATGCTGAATATTAAATAGTGGAAGGAGAGGGATACAGAATAATTTATATTTGAAATGGATTAAGTAAAGGATAATCAAATCTTTTAAAACATATTTTTAGTTGTAGATAGACACAATACCTTTAATTTATTTATTCATGTTTATGTTGTGCTGAGGATTGAAACCAGTGCCTTACATGTGAGAGGCAAGCATTCTACCACTGAGCCACAACCCCAGCCCAAGGATAATCAAATATTTATGAGCTTATGTCATTTACCTCTTTTTTACCCTTTTAAGGGAGGAAAAAGAAATACAGAAAAGTGCATGAGATATTCGTATATGGTTTAATGAGTAATTATAAACATGTACCTCTGTAACTACTACTCCAATCAATGATTAGATGAGCACTACTACCTCAACCCTCCCACACCATACTTCTGGATCACAACCTCTTCTTCACTGTGTGTTCATTTTTGTATGAGTGGTTTTCTTGCTTTATTTGAAAGCACCTATGCTGCATCATATTAGTTTTAGTTCCATGATGAACAGTAGGATCATCTTAGTTTACTTGCAAAAATTTCTATTTCTTGCTTCAATGAGGGTTAATGATTGGATATACTCCTCATGTCTACAGAATCTATTCCAGAATCCAGATTGAAAGCACTGTTCCTTTTGGGACACTGAAGAGCAGTAGCATTCCTGGAAACTCTTAGAGCTTCCAAGAGTTACATTTCTAAGCAATGTAGTTCAGTTTTGTTTGGTTATGAATATAAGTGAAAACTTACCATAGTAATTTTGGGGGGCGTGTCCTGCTGCCTTGGATGAGTGTTAAATTTAAATGATTCATTTATATTTTGTATAAAACTGTAGTTTATTCATTTTCACCATCATGCAGTGACCTGTTGTTCTATATTGCCATCACAGCAATCCATAGAAGGCATAATTGATTGATGTGTTCTCTTACTGATGGATATTTACTGTGAATATTCTTGTTTAGGTAGTCTGGTATGTGTGTTTGTTTCTCTAAGGAATGGATCTTCAACTTTTTTGGCTTGTATATTATATGAAAGATTTTCTGAAAAATATAAAACATTATTAAGCATCAGAATTTTTCAACGTATTAAAATAATAATGTGATTTTGGCACAAATATCAACATTTTAAAGTATAAACTATCACCTTTTGCATTACTTTTAGTAAATATATTAAGTGCATCTAGAAGAATTTAAATACCATAATGATTTGATACTCAAAACATCCATTTTCTAAAGAACAAATTCTCCCTTAATGGTTAAAAATTTTATCACTTCCTATTCTCTTTCAAATTATAAATACATTTCTCTTCTCCAACAAAATTTTATTCTAATGGTAATAGTATAGAAAGAACTTTTCAAGTCTTACTGATTACCATACTTGTTGGCAGGCAACACAAGTGCATATGAAATCGGAATTGAGCTTTTTGTTTTCTGTCACCCCAATGTTTGAAGTGTTTAAAAATTTTTGTAGAGTAAGTTATTTCTGTAATTATCAATAGTGTACAACTGACAAGTCATTTTACTGGAAGTTTTGATAAATAATTGTTAAATGCAACTCTTGATGAGATGGAATCAATATGGGATAATTTGTGGTGTTTTTATTAATGAAATTGTCAACTTATCTCTTTGTTCCCAGGTTTTATCCCTTGCAGCAATGCACCATAGTAAGATTCTGGATGAGGTGTGTCTTTCTTCTGAAAAGGTTGATTGTGAAAGGGAAAACGGAAGAGGACCTCAAGCTTGGGCACACTGTCAACCAGATTAGTTTAGAAAAAGAATACAGGTGAGAGTAGAGCTGATTTCCATAAAGCAGTCTATTCCCATGTACAAAGTTTCATGTTCCTCCTAATTAAAGAGCAGTACTCTCCATATATAGCCAAGATTGAAAATTTCTGAATTTTGAGGATTTCAATACCACCATCTTTATATCGCCTTACTTTCTCAAAGTGATTTTTCTAAGTATGAGCTCTCTTAGCTTAGACTTTGCTTACATTTTGGTTTGCAGACTTCAGTTTATGGCAAGCTAATGAATGTCTAGTGGTATGTTATTTTGTTTATAATTTTCATTTCCCTGATTCTAAAATATTAGATTTCTCAAGTGGATTTTCTGGAATTTTTTAGAAAGTGACTATTAAAGCCTGCAAATTTTCTATTTTCTATTGATTTGCTATATATATATATATATATATATATATATATATATATATATATAT
>NW_026000211.1:19094109-19107888 GCF_001458135.2 Marmota marmota marmota | reverse complement strand
TTTTTTTTTTTTTTTTTTTTTTTTTTTTTTTTTTTTTTTTTTTGCCACTGTGACCAAAAGACCCAACAAGGACAATTAGAGGAGGAAAACTTTATTTTGCGGCTCATGGTTTCAGAGGTCTCAGCCCATAGATGGCTGATATTCTGTTATTCTGGGCCCAAAATGTGGCAGAAGATCACAGCCAAAGAGTGTGGGGAGGGAAGGAGCTCAAGACATCACACCCAGAATGGGGTGGGGAGGGAAAAGGGGAGAGGGAGAGAGGGAGAGTGGTGGTAGCACCTGCACACTCTAAGACACACTAGGTTAGCAAGTGCTCTGCTCAACAAAGACAAAATATATGCCCGAAAGAGCACCCTTAGGGACCTACCTTCTCTAGCCACACCATACCACTCAGTTAATTCCTATCAGGAGATTAATCCACTGATTAGGTTAAACCTCTTATAACCCAATCATTTCAGTTCTAAACCTGCTTGAGTTGACTCACACATGAGCTTTGTGAAGGACACCTCATATCTAAACCATAACACCTACTATACATCATCACCTCACTTTTTACTCTAAAAATGTGGCGGTTATCTGATATTGTCCAGTAAAGAATTCAAGTAGCTCTGAGTAGAAGTCACATAATGAAGGAACTTGTCAATAGAAAAAAGACACTGGGCCTCCATGAACTTTACAAAGACTAATAGGAGAAAGAGGCAAATATATCCCATGCATTTAAATGACAAGTAAGATACGGAGAAGAAATCACTTTCTTTGTAAAAGAAATGTTTTCAATTCAGTGTAAAGTCACCAAAGCAGGAAGCAATTTTTAGCAATATATTTTTTCTTGTTTCTTGGTTTTAAAATTCATTTCTTTACACTAAAAAATATCCAGACACTATACGTTGAGCATTTCAATTTACTTTCCCAAAGTGGAAATTCATGCCAGCCAGTTGTGTTCTTATGAAAAGTTTTGGAAAAAACAGAATGCACCATCAATGTGGTCTTTTTCTCAAATGCTAATATTTTTTTCTGATAATTGGTCCTTTGGTGCCCTCTGGTGATTAGTTGGTGAAAACAAGTAATAGTTGTATTTATACAGTATAGCGTTCTGTCTTTCTCATATTGCCATTTAAAGTTTGCAATACTGAAAAACAAAGAAAAACTATCAACAAAAATCAGAGTGAACTTGTAATTCATTTGGTCTTGACTCCATAAAAATCATTAAAAGCTTTGAGAGTGTCAAAGTAAGAGAAAGCAATGTCTAACTCCATAAGCTCAGGGTAGGCTCAGAAACCAATGTCACGGACAATAGTCCAATTATGGAGCTAACCTAGGTGTCCATCAATAGATAAAAGGATAAATAGAATGTGGTATATATACACACAGTGGAGTTTACCTTAGCCATAAAGAAGAGCAAAGTGATGGCATTCACAGGAAAATGAATGGAACTAGAGAACATCATGTTAGGTGAGATAAACCAAACTTGAAAAGCTCTCTCTCATATGTGCAAGATGAGAGAAAACCAACCAACCAAACAAACAAACAAAACAGAAGGAAAAGGAATTTCATGAAAATAGAAATAAGATCAGTAGAGTAGCGAAAGGTGATGGTGAAAGGGTGGAGAGGAGGGGAAGGGGATGTTCAGGCAATGACAGGCCAAGTTATGCTATGTACATATACAAATATATCACAATAAATTTCCCACTGTTGTGTAAATATTGGAATATACTGATAAAAAAATTTAAAGGAAAAAATGCCATAGGAAAAATTTATAAATCTTTAAGAATGAGACTAACAGAAATACATCAGTCTTATCCGTTCAGTGTGCACTCTGTCAATAAATCCTTTCAAATTGAAACAATACAAATAAATTTAAAAATCAGATTAAACACAAAACACACTAACAGTGAGAAAGAATGGTTATTTTTCTGGGCAACCTGAACTATCAACAGGTTGACAAGTGTAGATTATATGGTCCTATATGGTATACAGCTGCTCATCATTTTTACTTTCTCCTTTTCTTGTCATTATATTTTAGGTATCTCTTGTCTCAATAACATGAAGCAGATTTTTGAAATCAGGTTGATAAATTCTTTTAATGGGTGGTCATAGTGATTATCAATATATTTAGACTTATTTCTCTCCTTTTACTTTGTACTTCATACACAAATGTATTTCCATGCTTGTTTCTTCCTCTTAGTTTTATTTTGAATTAACTGAAACGTTCACTTATTTTTATTTTAGTTTAAATTTTGTTTGATTAAAAAATAGTGTTAACCTTGAAATATTACCAGGAATATGTAACAGATTCTTGAGTTAATGAGTCTTAAAGAATACTTAAGAATGTAAAGTATTAAAAAGTGAGCTCCACGGTCTGGGGTTTTGTCTGTCTTTGCCTACTGCTGTATTACCAACTCCTAGAAAAGCACCAGGCAAAACATGGGCGTTGGAACATTTTAACCATGTTCACCTGCTCATGACCTACATTCTGCTGAAGCTTATTATTTTAGTGGTTTTTAAAAAAAACTTTAACACGGATTTGACAACATCATTTTCTCTATCACCACTACAATATAAGAAAATATAGATTTTCTTCTATATTTATCATTTGATCTACTTGCTATTACTTCTTGCTTTTCACAGTCTTTTTGAAGTCCTTTGTTAGATGTTTCTTTGGTAAACAATTGAGGGTGGTAATGCTCTTAATTTTTACAAAGCAATTTGTTGTCCATAGTTTTGAAAAGTTTTTCTGGGTATTTGAGAGAAGATGGACTATTATTTTCTTTCATATTATCTTTCTTTATAGATATTATTTCTCTATCTTCTGCCATATATTTTAGCATCTAAGAATACATCTGTCAGTCCAATCACTGTGTCTTAGTCTGCAGAATTCCCGTGGATTCTTATTAGTCTTTTCTTTCCTTTTTGATAAAAGTTGTATTTTGTATGTGCATGCATTAATTTCTTTTGTGTATTACAGAAAATTTTCACTCTTTGAATGTTGCCACTCTTTTTTGTGTGTTCATATTAGACATGTTATACCTTACTTCATTTTCCACAAACCTAACTTTTCTCTTATTTATATGTATACACATATATATGTATATTTGTATGTGTATACACATTTTTCTCTTAGTTCACTCTGAATTATTGTCTTCAAATCCATATTCCAGGCTACTACTTCTATTTTTCTTTTTTTTTAAAGAGAGAGAGAGAGAGAGAGAGAATTTTTTTAATATTTATTATTTTTTAGTTATCGGCGGGCATAACATCTTTGTTTGTATGTGGTGCTGAGAATTGAACCCGGGCCGCACGCATGCCAGGCAAGCGCGCTACCACTTGAGCCACATCCCCAGCCCCTCTATTTTTCAATTGTATCTAATTCGCTATTTAACTCACTCTTGAAATTATTGTTATTTTATTATGTTATTTTTAAAAATTCCACTTTGTTCTTTTAAAATTTCTCTGACCCCCCTTTTTTTCTTTGAGTTACCTAGTTCTTTCTCATGTATTTAATGTCATCTTTTGTATTTGAACATTTTGTACAGTATTTTTTATATTGTGTCTGAAAATCCTAATGTCTCAAGATTTGTTTCCCAACGAATCTCACTCATAATAACTTATTTCTTGTGTATTGGTAATTTAAAAAAATGTGCTCCCACATTTGATAGGACTTTTAAAAAATGCTGGGCACCTAAATTGGTGATCCTCTTTAAAGGACAATTTGCATGTGCTTCTATCTTGGCCCAGTTTATTGTTCTGACCTGAAAACTCATAGATTTTCAAGGGTTGTAACTTATCATGAGAATTCTAGGTCTCCACCCTTCCCAGGCCCTCATCTTTGTGTGGGCCCTTTTCACTGAGGGTATTAGTCTTAATTATGTGATATAAATATGGTTACAGATACATAGTGAAGTAAGGGAAGGCTGCATCTGGAAATTAGGGGACTTGTGGAAAAAGCTAATAAAATAATTGAATATGTAATATTTTTCAATATTTTTAAAAATCCAAAATATTTTAAATATCCCAATCCAGCAATTCCCTGTACAAAGATTTACCCTAGAGAAATAATTATAAATACATATAAACATATGCAAATACTTACAAATTAAGATACTTAATTTGTAAGTATTTGCATATGTAGTTGAGTCCCTAGGAATGAAGGAAGCCCTGATCACTGTACCAGCAAAGAAATCCCAACCAGTTGAGGTATAGAATGGGTAGTAGAGAAAAGAAATTGTAAATTTAAACTAAGCCTTCATGACTAGTTATAGTAATAAACATTATGTTAGCTTCCATTATTTTTTTCCCTTGCATGATCAGATATATATTTATTAATTTACCTCACCTATTTGGTTACTTTTGGTTAATTTTACTCTTTTATCCCATAACCTAGAGAATATTAAAATAGAGTATTGAATTGGAAAATGAACAATGAATGCAATTACTGATGAGACTTTGGGTCTGTCTTGTCAGGGTCAGCGTGAGCATATTTTTGTTTGCATGAGGGATACTATTATTGTTAGGAAAAGTTTCTTTTTTTAAATGTAAATGTTGAAAGGATGATATATATGGATGTTGTGTTGTCAAAGAGATGTACTGCCAAGGAAACTGGATTGCCTATGTCAACACCTTTTCTTAGAGTTTTCTAGTAGGCAAAGGCTACAGAAGTAACATCACATTCTCATACTTGCTTGTTGCTAGCACTGCAGCTAGTGGTTTAGTTTCTACCTAAAAGATGCACTCACAGGAGCCTCATTCGGAATTGAGTCACTAAAGGAGAGAGGCAGAATGTAGGACACCCATTTTGCTGACACAAATTACTTTAGTAAATTAAGTTGTATTTCTGAAATAACTGTGAAAGCAGTGCCATTCTGACCAGGGCAGTGACAGAAATTTTATTCTCTGCCCAGTTTTGTGGTATCATTCAGGAAATTATTTCTGTAAACTTAGTCTAAACACTGTTCCTTCTGATCTTCTACCAGTTCTGTGAGCTATCTAGGTAGACTTCAATAATTTCTTTCTTTCTAAACTGTAGCAGATTATATTGTTTGAAATTAAAAACACTAGTCAATATTTTATACATAAGTGCACCTACATGCTGACAGATACTTTATCCAATATTCGAGGGACTGAGAGATTGAGTTCAAAAGATAAGTAAGACTTATTTCATATACTTAAGAACCTTATTTTAAAACTAACCATAGCTCTTGAGTTCCAAGCTAGGCCAGAAATAAAGGAAATGGTAATCCCCATGCAGTGTGGAGAGGCAATAGTCAAGGGGTTGACTTTGAGTAGGGCACACACATATACATGCCCACATATGTATTTAATAACACATATTATGTTATTGTTTATACAAGAATGAAAATTCAAAAAAATATATAAATATATATTATAAATATGATATACTTACAAAAGTGGGATATTTCATATTTACTATTTTGACACCCGTATTTCATTTATGACATGAAAATTTTATTATTTTGTTAAATATTCTACAACATCAATTTGTATGTATTACCAATATTAACCAAATTGATCTATTATTTGACATTTAGGATTTTTGAAACAAAAACACTTGAGTATGTATCTTAATTTGTAAGTATTTGCATATGTTTACATGTATTTATAATTATTTCTCTAGGGTAAATCTTTGTACAGGGAATTGCTAGATTGGGATATTTAAAATATTTTGGATTTTTAAAAATATTTAAAAATATTACATATTCCATATATTAATTAAAATGGCATTTCAGAGAGGTTATGGTCACTTTTAAGACACCTGATAATTTGTAGGGATTTTTTTGCACCCTTGTTCACAGATTTTATTATTTTTTTAAAATTATCAATTTATGAGTGTAAAAAAATCCACCTAATTTTAAAATTATGTGTTTGATTATTGTGAAATTGGAATAACTTGATGAGTTGGTTTTCTTTGTTATATTGCTTCATCATGGAAGCCATGATTTGAATTCATCCCCCAAATGCATGTGATGGAGACTTACTCCCCAGTGAAACAGTGTTGGGAGGTGGGGCCTTTGGGAAAGGATTTAGACCATGAGGACTCTGCCTTCATGAATGGACTGATTCCATTATAAAATGTGTGATGGAGGGATTTGGTACTTTATTGCTGCTTCCATCCTTTCTTCCATGTGAGAACACAGCGTTCCTCTCCTCTGGGGGAGGCAGCAACAAGCCACCATCTTGGAAGCAGAATGGGCTCTCAGCAGCTAGCACTTTCATCTTGAACTCCTACCCTCTAGACCTAAGACAAATAAATTTCTATTCCATGTAAGTTACCTACTCTTGGATATTTTGTTATGGTAGCAAAAACAGACTAGCACAATGTCTTTGCTAATATTTTCCTATGATTTTACAATATTTTTAGAATTAAAAATAATTGTTTCTTCTTCTGTCATAAAGTAGAAAATATGAGCTTTTGCCACTTACTATTTGTGTAGTAATTATTATTAGTCTTGGTTTCCTTAATTTTTTATTGTTTTTTAGTTATATATATATATAACAATAAGATTTATTTTGATATAATGATAGAAGCATGGAATTTAATTTGTTCTAATTCAGTCCCCAGTATTTCATCTTTCCCTCCCCTCCTAACTCCCCCTGTTTCCTTCCCTCTACTTACTAATCTTTCTGCTATTTACTTACAGATTTTTTTTTTTTTATTAGTGCCTTGTGGATGTGCATGATGGTGAAATTCACTGTTACATTTATATATGTACAGAAGAAAGTTAGGTCAGATTAATTCCACTGTCATTTTTTATCCCATCTCTCCTCTCTTCCCTTCATCCCCCTTTATTTACTCCACTGATTTTTCCTCTGTTTTTTTTATACCACACCCTCATTTTGGATTAGCATCTGTATATCAGAGAAAGCATTCAACCTTTGACTTTTGGGGACCATGCTTTATTTCATTAGCATGATAGTTTCCAGTTCCATCTATTTACTGGCAAATGCCATAAAGTCTTCTTTATGATTGAGTAATACTCCATTGTGTACATATACCACATTTTATTTATCCATTCATCTGTTTAAGGGCACCTAGGTTGGTTAAAAAGCTTGGTTATTGTGAATTTTGCTGCTATAAACATACATGTGTAATAAGAATTATAATGCAAACAAAACAAAGTACATGTATAAAGGCATGAATTGGCGAGAACATACTGTATATACAAAGATATAAAAAAGTTGTATTCTATATGTATAATAAGAATTGTAATGCATTCCACTGTCGTGTGTTTAAAAAAATAAAATCAATAAAACTAAAAAAAAATGGGAAAAGGGAGTTGAAAATAAAGCAATGGGTTAAAGATCAAAACAAACAAACAAACAAACAAACAAAACAAAACATTGCTGTGGCTGTGTCCTAGTTTTTTGATGCATCTCCATTCTGCTTTCCAGAGTGGTTACACTAATTTTCAGTCCCAAGAACAATATACACATTCTCACCAATATTTTTTGTTACTTGTATTCTTTATAATTGCCATTCTGACTGGAGTGAGATGAACTCTCATTTTACAAAATAAAAATTTAGTTTTGCTTTGCATTTCTCTAATTGCTAGAGAACATTTTTTCATGTATTTGTTGACGATTTATATTTCTTCTTTTAAGAAGTGTCTGTTTAGTTCCTTTGCCCATTCACTGATTGGGTTATTCATTTTCTTGGTGTTTTTTTGAGTTCTTTGTATATACTAGATATTAATGCCCTCTCTGAGGTGTAGGGGGCAAAGATTTTCTCCCCTTCTGGTGGCTCTCTGTTCATGCTTTTAATTGTTTCCTTTGTTGTAAATAAGTTTTGATCCCCACTTGTTGATATTTTATTTTACTTGTTGCACCCTAGGAAGGAGCCTTGTTAAGGAAGTCAGTTCCTGAGCTGACATGTTGGAGTGTTGGGCCTACATTTTCATCTGGTGATTGCAGGATTTCTGGTCTAATTCCAAGGTCTTTAATTCACTTTGAGTTTACTTTTGTGCAGGGTGAGAGACAGGGGTTAAATTTTATTCTATTACATACGAATTTCCAGTTTTCTCAGCACCATTTATTAAAAAGGTTATCTTCCCCAATGTGTTTTTAGCATTTTTGTTTAGTTTCAGATAACTATTTAGGTGGATTTGTCTTTGTGTCTTTTCTTCCATTCCACTGGTCTTCATATCTGCTTTGGTGCCAGTACCGTGCTGTTTTTGTTACTATATCTGTGTAGTATAATTCAAGGCCCAGTATTATGATGCCTCCTATGTCATTTTTCTCAGTAAGGATTGCTTATTCTAGGTCTTTTATTTTTCCAAATGAATTTTGCAACTACTTTTTTCTTTTTTTAGTTCTGTGAAGAATGTCATTGGAATTTTGAAGGAGATTGTATTGACTCGATATAGCACTTTTGGTGGTATGACCGTTTTGACAATATTACTTCTGCCTATCCAAGAATATGGAAGATTTTTCCATCTTCTAAGACTTTCTTCAATATCTTTCTTTAGTGTGCTATAGTTTTTATTGTAGAAGTCTTTCACTTCTATTGTTAGATTGATTTCCCAGGGTTTTTTTTTTTTTGCTATTGTGAATGGGATAATTTTTCTAATATCTTTTTCAGTGGATTCATCATTGGAATACAGGAAAACAGTTGATTTACAAGTGTTGATCTTGTATCCTGCTACTTTGCTAAATTAATTTACAAACTCTAGGAGTTTTCTGGTGGAGTTTTTTGGGTCTTCTAATTATAGGATTATGTCATCAGCAAACAGATAATTTGAGCTCTTCTTTTCCTATTCATATCCCTTTTATTTCCTTCTTTTATCTGATTGCTCTGACTAGAGTTTCAGAATTATGTTGATTAGCAGAGGTGAAAACGACCACTTTAGGATGCTAAGGTAAATTCTATCACATGTTTTTTCTAGTGTTTTAAACATGAATGAGTACTGTACTTTGTCAAAGTTTTTTTTCTGCACCTATTGAGATAATCATGTGATTCTTTTCCTGAAGTCTATTTATGTGGTGAATTACATTTATTGTTTTCTGTGTGTTGAACCAAACTTGTATCCCTGGGATGAAACCCACTTGATCAGGGTGCTCTATGTTATTAATGTGTTTTTGTATTTAGTTAGCCAATTTTTTTTCAAGAACTTTTGAATTTATGTTTATCAAGGATACTAGTCTGAAGTTTTCTTTCCTTGATGTGTCTTTGTCTGTTTTTTGTATTGGGGTGATTTTGGCTTCAGAGAATGAGTTTGTAAGTGTTCCCTCCTTTTCTCTTTCATGGAATAATTTGAGGAGGGTTGGTATTAGTTCTTCTTTAAAGGTCTTGTAGAACTCAGCTGAGAAACCATACAGTCCTGGGCTTTTCTTTGCTAGAAGGCCTTTGATAGCTGCTTTAATTTCATTACTTTAAATTGATCTGTTTATGTTTTCTATATCTTCCTGGTTAAATTTGGGTAGACCCTGTCTCTGGAAATGTGTTAATACGATCAACATTTTCTGCTTATTGGAGTATAAATTTTCAAAATAGTTTCTGGTGATCCTTTGGATTTCAGTATTATCTGTGGTAATATTTCTTTTTTATCTTGAATTTTGATAATTTGAGTTTTTCCCTCTTTCTTTTGGAGATGTGTGTGTGTGTGTGTGTGTGTGTGTGTGTGTGTATAATATAATTAACTGTATTTTTAGTTCTGTAGAATCTTTAGTTAGTTTTTGTTTGGATGATCTATCCAATGGTGAGAGAGGCATGTTATAGTCACCCAATACAATTGTATTGTAGTCTATTTGGCTCTTCATATTGAGAAGGGTTAGTTTGATGTATATAGATGATCTGTTGTTTGGGGCATAAATATTTACAGTCATTATATCTTCTTGTATAATTCCATTAAGCAGTATGAAATGACCTTCTTTTCTCTTCTGATTAATCTTGGCTTGAAGTTCACTTTATCTGAAATGAGAATAATAAACCCTGCTTGGTTACAGCCTGTTTTTAATCCAATCTGCCAGTCTATGTCTTTTGATTGAAGAGTTTACACCATTTAAATTTGATGTTATTATTGAGAGATGATTTTTATTTTATTTCCTGCCATTTTGATTCATTTCTTCCTTCCTTCCTTCCTTCCTTTCTTTCTTTCTTTCTTTCTTTCTTTCTTTCTTTCTTTCTTTCTGCTAGGGATTGAACCCAGGACCTGTGCATGCAAGGCAACACTTTACCAACTGAGGTATATTCCTAGCCCCATTTTGATTTATTTCTAATACTTAAATTGAACTTAATTATCCTTTAATTGACTATTTTAGTGTAATTCCTCCCTATGTTGGTTTTCATTTTATTTTTTATTTCTTCTTCATGAAATATTTTGAGTGTGCTTTACAGTGTAGACATTCTAGTTATGGATTCTTATAGCTTTTGTTCATTATGGAAGATTTTTATTGCATCTTAAGTTCTGAAACTTAATTTGGTTTTCTTGTTTTGCATTCTTTTCTTTTAGAGCTTGGTGTATATTATTCCAAGTCCTCCTGGCATTTAGGGTCTGGGTTGAGAAACTGTTGAAATTCAGATTGGCTTACTTCTAAATGTGACTAGTAATTTTTTTCTTGCAGCTTTTAAAATTCTATCCTTATTCTGTGTTGGGAGTTGTGATTGAATTGTGGGCTTGTCTGAGCCATCTCTAAGTGGAGATGTGCCCCTCAGAGAACTCTCGGTGTCATCTCACCAATCTGTGATCACTCCGTTGCCTTGGCAATGTCTTGCTCAAAGGGAATTCTATGATACCACAGAATTTATTTGTTCAGACAGCCCTAGGTTCAAACTCGACTCCCTAGATGTGGAAAGAGTGTGCCCATATAGCCTTGAGGTGCCAGCTGCCTAGAGGAGGGAGAATTACTGTGCAAGTGATAAGTTTCCAATCAGGCTAATTCCCTACAGCCTCTTACTTCTTGTTTATCTTGTAAATGTTTTTCTAATGATAAATCTCCCTTTGATATGTTTTACTGTGAATAAAACATTCATGGACCTTTTTCTTGGAGAAGAAAAACTAGTTATAGATCAGACCCATCAGGTCCCATCTACCCACCAGGCCCCAGCTGTGAACCTATTTTCCATGTTTTTGTCTTTATTTCTAAATATTTATTTCACATCTTAAATTTCTCAGCCAGCTCACACCTCTCTGTGTTGACAACAACAATTGTCATTGTTGTTGGGACACAATGACAATTATGTATGTTAGCTATTTTCATTATAATATGTTATGGAGTTAACCTATTGTGATTTTGTATATTTGGAGTCTTATATGCCTCTTGTATTTGAATTTCCATCCCATTATTAAGATTTGGAAAATTTTCTGATATTATTTCATTGAAAAGATTGTCTATTCCTTTAGCTTGTACTTCAGAGCCTTCATCTATACCAACCACTTTTAAATTTGACCTTTCAGTATTACCCCATGTTTCTGGAATATTCTGTTTATGGTGTCTTCTCATCTTGTCTTTATGGCTAACTTTGTTTTTAAGATTATGTATTTTTTATTTGAAAGCTGAAAATCTGTCTTCAAAGGGTCTTATCTATGGGTGATGCTTTCCATTGAATTTTTAAAAAAATATCTTTATTTACTTATTTTTACGTCATCCTGAGGACTGAACCCAGTGCCTCACATGTGCAAGGCACTTAGCTATAGCCCTAGCCCTTCACTGATTTTTTAAAAAACTTTTTTGTTAGCTGTACATGGACACAACATCTTTTTTTAAAAAATGTATTTATATATTTTTATGTGGTTCTGAGAATCGAACCCAGTGCCTCACATGTGGGAAACAAGTGCTCTACCACTGAGCTACCATCTCAGCCCTTTCCACTGAATTTTTAATTTGAATTATTGATTCATTCATTTCTAGGATTTTCATTTTCTTTTCCAGAATCTCTATCTCCTTATTGAAGTTATCTTTTACTTCCTATGTTTTTTCTCTGATTTCACTCCTTAAATCTTCTTTTAGCTCATTGAACATTTTAATCATGAACTTTCTAAATTCCTTCTCTGATATTTTTCCACTGTGGTTTCAATGAAATCTTTTGTTGAAGCATTATGGGCTGTTTGAGATGGTTTGTTCCCTTGTTTTTCGTATTATTTGTACATCTACCCATCCACTAGTATAATTCTCATTTCTTTTAAGCAAAGGACTACTTTTGAGCTTCTTCTCTTAAAAGCCCTGAGTTGAGTGAATATACAGAAAGTGACCTCTGTTATATCAGCATCTCTTGAAGAGATGCCACTTAGCCCTATTTACTATAATCACTTCAACACCAAGCCTTGTTCTATTCAACATTGTAAGGCACAAAAACTTGTTGCAATTACTATCCATGGGTTTTTGAAATTCAGGTATAAACCTATGGTAAGGCTCTGGAATAGGTTAAAATTACTAGACTTACTGTAACCTTAAGTGAGGGCTAAAAGTGGGGAGGAAGAAAGATTGGACAAGAAGGAGATGGAAAGGGGGGCGGAGAAAGATATAAAAGAATAATTTACACCAAGGTAGAAAGGAGAAATAGATGAATGGTGGGTATTTGAGGTAGTAGTAGATAATGCAAGAGGATGACTAGGGGGTAAGAGGAGCATGTATTACTAGAATTAGGGAAACGAAGATAGGAAGATTGATTCCAATTAATTCTTTATATCATTAGATGAAATATATTCAAAGGGTTGAAGGTACAATGTTGGTTACTGGGTTAACAATTATCATTTAAGTTATAGAGTTATTTATATGATTAAAGCTGACATTAGAGTTGTTTATAGTAAACCATGTCAAGGTGAAAAAATTCTTGTTGAATCTTGGTTTGGATTTCATTGGAGTTTGAACATTTAGCAGATATCCCTCTGTCTTTGACTGCAGATCTCTCTCAAGTTTCAGGGGCATTGAAGCCAATTCCCTAGTTGCTATGAACCTTCTACCAGCAACTTCTGGTTTGTCAGCTCAGGGGCCTGAAGGTGACTGTTTGGAGGGCACAATGTTGTGTCTCAGCTGTTTCTGTTTTGTGCAGAAGTTCAGAATGCAAGCTCTGGAGCATCTCAGTGTACTTGCTCCCCTCTATAGGATCCTTTTAAGGGTAATGAAGATCCTGGTGGCTATCTCTTGAGTGCCAGAACTCTGGTTGTGGGTTTTCTGCGGGTATTCTGTGGTACAGAAGTATTCCCCTGAACTATGCTGCTCTCTGTAGTGAAGGGTCTCAGGTGGTTTACCTTGACTCAAGTTTCCACTGCCCCAGGTTGTTAATAGCAGGCATTGATTTCCTCTGTTTACGCAGTCTGATGCAAAGTCCCCAAAGTATCCAAACGATGTCCTTTCACTTGCCAGTTGTGGTCAGAGCTTAAATGTCTACTGACTCTATGACCCTTGTTTACTCAACATGTCAGGAAGTCATGTGTCACATAAAACATACCATGTCCTCAGGGGATGTGAGAATTTTACAACAGATTAAGCAATACTCTTACTTATTTGCTCTTGGCATATTAACATGTATTTCTGTTTACCCAGTTAAATGCATTTATGAGTTGTGTTATGTATTTTACATTTAACTAACCACTTTATTTCCCATCAGGGTTGCCTGGGTTATGCTGAAAATGTGAACAGTCCCAAAATTTCAGTGGCTAAATAACACATATTTATTATTATTCATAATACATATTAAAGAGATTAAAAGGGTTCTAGAGGAGTCCTGAACTTGACAACTGGGGACTCAGTCTCAGCACAAACTTCAGGATTTCTGAGGCAAGGAAAGACAAGGAGAAGGAGAAGAAAAGTGGGGTGGGTGGGGTG
>NW_026000211.1:19024774-19094084 GCF_001458135.2 Marmota marmota marmota | reverse complement strand
GAGGGTGGAGAGAGTGAATCAGACAATGTCAATCTTTCAGATCATTTTGAGTAGGAGGATTATTTGCAATCTATACAATAACAACAGTAAACCACAGTCATCAGCTTTTGCTTCTGAATCCCCCATGGCTTCTAATCTCTTTCTCTTGACTGGTTACAAATCAGGGATAAATAACAAGTCTATTTGTTCTTGGAAGGATTGTCCTGTTTGGTGACACTTTGTCAAAAATCCAGTTATTTACCTCCACTAACTTGGTCTTAGCTACTCTTCAGCATTAAAGGAGAATTAAAGAAGAATTTCAGAACTACTCTGCACAACACGGGGCCTCTTTTCAATAAAGCAGCAAGAATGGATCTGTACAGAAGTGAGTCCTGCAGAAGCCAGGTAGTCAGGATAATTTAGAGAAAAACAGTACTAGAAATGGCAAGAAAGGTAAAGTTGGTGTAACTTTGGAGTTTAGTGTTTGTCTGTAGAACATTAAGCAGACTGTAAGAGTTTGTGCAAGACTACTGAAGATAAACATATAGCACCAGAGAAGAAAATTTTTAAAAATTACATTAAGAATAAGAGCAATTGTTAAAAAAAATGAGTGAATGGGTGACACACACACATCTACAATTTGACTCCTTCAAATTAAGTACTTTGCATTCTTCAGATGAGTAAATTGATACCTAACATTGGTTGGCTGATAAGTGATGGTGCTACTATGCTAATCCTGGTCAGTTTGATTCTGTGGACCATGGTTTTCTAATTTTCAATAAGGAATATTATTTCATATAGTCCATTTCATCTTAACTAAAGAACATTTATCAGTGTCTTGAATTATGAGACATTGGTTGTCGATAAGATCATGATACTTCATATTTTATAATCAGATTGTATAGCATGTTCAGGTTATTTTCAAGCAAATAACATTTTGTGGCAAAGAAATGCTTATTTTAAGGTCATTCCCATCAGCCCTTTGACGACTGAATTAATTATTGTGAGGCACTGGAGGGAAGAAGAGCAATAACACTTATAAAATGAAAGCTAGCATTAAGTATTCACTTAATGTAGAAAGTGAGTCTATGACAATTTTAGTTGATTTCCACTAGATGGTACTATTGAGTTCAAGATTTAACCTGCTACTTATTTTCATGCAGGAATTTGACTAATTATAGAAAATGTGTATATTGTGTCACTTTCCCCTTCCATATTAATATTTCAAAAAAATCCACATTATCTTTTATTCATTTTGGAGGTTAAAAAAATCAAAATTTATAACCTCTGTAAATTTGAAAACACTAACTTCTTAAGGATTTGGGATGATATCTGATTTTTGAAAACATACTTTATATAAGCAATCTTTCATAAAAATGGTTCTTCTGCTCATTTTTCATGTGTTTTAAGTTTTTATCACAGCTATTTTTCTTTTGAGGCAAAATGTAGATTTTATTTTTAGACTATTCAAAGAGTAGAAAATGACAAGAAGCTGAGGTTTTTCAAATGTTGTGTCAGGCAAGATAACATTTTGAGTGGATGTGTTTATGTGTAAAAATAGACTACCTGTGGGTTCAAATTTTTGTGTGATTGCCAATAGACACTACAAAAATTCTGAAATACAAGTAATACTTCTTTCATCTTTTAGTTAGTGAATGATGAAGACACAATATGTAACTAATTTCTCTGATTCTGTGAGTATGTTATGGCAGAATAATAAAGAGCAAATGGTGCATTATATTTTTATTTGCTGGTTTCCTAACTTGATGTACAACTGGAAGGGATTCTAGGAGTTATCTAATCCCTCTCCATCCTTGTACTAAGGAAGAAACTCAGAACTTGGACTACTTTGCTGAGTACTCTCTTGCTGCCTGCAAGCTTTTACCTGACTCTTGCTTACAGACTGTCCAAAAGCAGAGCCAGAATCATGAGGAAAGAATCAGGGCCTTCAGTCAGTGTTTATGGACAATCTCTATTGTCTTCAATAACATTTATATAGTTAAAAAGTAATATCAATAACATTAGCATGGATAAATAAAAAATACTATGCCCCTTGAATTAGTTTATATAGTAAAAAGGCAAAGACCTTGCTGTCATGTAGAACTGAATATTGAATGACAAATTTCTTTGCTTACAACCTGTGTGAACTTGGGCAGTTTTCTGTACCTCCCTGGCACCCAGACTTCTCAATTGTAAAATGGAATTAAGCAGCTAGATGCTATGACTGTATCTGGAATTGCAGATTGGGAGGTTAAAGCACAAGGACAGCTTGGGAGTTTAACATTAGCATGGGAAAACTAGTGAGACCCTGGTCTAAATAAATAAAAATAAATAAATGTACTATAAAATGGAGTTAAAATACACACCTCATGGAATTGTTTTGCAGCCTAAATGAAACAACACACTAGTCTTTCAATAGTTACCCCTTTGTCTCTATTAAGAAATCATTTTTTTTTAAATGGGAAATATCTTTTAAAGCTTAACTTAAGGCATGGATCAGCAACATTTGAAGGCCTAAGTCTGTCCATTTAGGGGTTGAGTTCTGACCCTTCTAATAATGATCAATCCTGATTAATTCTTTGGCTCTAGATTGACAAAGCCTATTTGATTGATTGCATAATATGGCCAGATCAAGCTAATAGAAACCCATAGACTATAAAAATCAACAATGAGATGTAGAAAAGTCACAGACAAGAGGAATGCACTATTTATAGAGGTTGTGTAACTGTTCTAGGATTGAAGTGACCTCAACTGAACTCAGCACAATGCAACAAGGCAGGATTACACATTGCACTCTTTTTCATTACACTCCATTACTTTTCTATTCCGAAGAATTTATAATAACATTAGGTGATAGATTCTAGACATGGAAATATTCTAAAACTGTGAGCATTTATGTACTTGAATTGTTCCTTTCCATTTCTCTTATAGTCCAGCAGATGTCAGTCATTCTCTTTAGATAGTATTTATTCCCACCTGCCTATAACCAGCTGAAGAGAAATCACCATTAGTTATGTCGAAGTGACAAGTTTTTGATCTGTAACAATAATAACACTCCCCATTAACCTGTCAGGGACTCAAGGCATTTTGCATTCAAACAATGATGAATTTTTATTTTCTCATTTAATTTTTCAAAAAAAAATTTCTTCATCTCAGTTTCCAAATTGTGTAACTAGGAAATAAATGAGAAAACAAGGAAGACATGCAGGGAATGTAAATGTGCATTTGTGCTAGAATAATTTGTTCAGTTGCTAAAAGTGAAGAAGTGCCTTTTTAAAACAAAATACATTAAGTATAAAAGTCACTGTATTCTTAGATGTTTCTCAAAATATTTTTGTGTTTTAAGCCTACTTTCTCTTTTTTAATGGAGATTAGTAGTGTATCCTCAAGGAGTATGTTCATTAAAAGGGAGCAGTATTTATAGTTTTTTGTGTTTTTTTTGCAAACCCTGAATTTATTCTGGGAAAACTGATAATTTCTATTAAAACTTTTTTGATTCTTGTTCTTCAAATTAGTTTATAGAACCAGTTTGGCTAAATAAAATATATATATTTAATATTTTTTTTAGTTGTAGTTGGACACAATGCCTTTATTTTATTTATTGTTATGTGGTGCTGAGGATCGAACCCAGCACCTCACACGTGCTAGGCAAGTGCTCTACCACTGAGCCACAACCCCAGCCCCTAAATAATATATTTTAATACAGATGTTTATGCTCATATCATGTTGAGCTAGACCCTTCTGGATCTCATGTAGAAGCATCTTTACCTGCTTCAAAAGATCCTCATTGTTCATAGGCCATTTACAACGCAGAAAAATAACAAACTATCATGTTTCTCTTTATTTATTAGCAATTGTTTATAATTACACAGTGCATAAAATCAAAATAATTTACATGGCTTTTAAATAAAAAAGCCAATTATAAGAAGTCTGGATTAAACAGTAGTTATACTTGGAAGCAAACAAATAATCAGTGAAAAAAATATGACAGAAAATTAGGGCAAGAAAAAAAAAAGAGTTGTACACCGAACACCTGTTAATAACTTTATAAAAAAGAGTACAGTGTCATAGTTGAGTAGGAAAATATGCTATTATAAAATTCTGAAAAAATTACATGCAGAGAGTTTTACAACATGACAGTAGTATCTAGAATAGATTCTTCTACTTTTTTATAGTAGAACTTTTCCTCATGGACTTGGTTATATTTGTTACATTACAAGAGAATACACCAGAATTTATAAGGTAAAAGAAGAGAGAGGCACTTTTATTCATTTGGTCACACATGGTCCACTTTTGTGATTACTTATTCGGCTATCTAAGTGACCATGTACTTAGTTTTCCGATTTTCAGGGCATATGGAAAAGTGAGAAGACACAACAGAAAGGAAGAGACAAGAGAACTGCTCAGATAGTAATGATGGACCAGGGACATGATGAAAATTACAGAATAAAGCATAGAAGGGAGCTGTATGTGTTCCCTGGGTGGAGGTTGTGCTAATGAGCTGCTATCATTTGAGAAACACTGATTGATGAGCTTCGCTGACAATTGCTATGCAGCCATATTCCCATAAGAAGTCACAATTGTTATCACAGTATCAATGCACAGTAAAATAAACACACTGCTTTTTGCATGAGCTTGAACATTCAGTCTTAGAGATGAGTACAATGGAGGTAAGTAAATCTTCTTCTTCCTATTTTCCCATATCCCCACTTTTAAAAAGTTGTCAGGTATTCAATCATTGTCATGGTTATATGAAACTCTGAGTCCCCGTAGTTTATTATTTTTCAGCAGTGTTTTTGAAATACAATAATTTAGAGATCTCTTGACTCTTGGATTTACATTACAAATGCTAGTGTTATGAAAGTTTTGTTAAATTAGTCTACACTATGAAATATGGGCTTTTAGTATGTTGTATATAAACGTGAAATTGAAACACTGCCATGATCTTTGTTTAAAGAATTTAAAGCTAGTTTTTAAATATTAATGAGTTTTTCTTGAAAATGTTTTGCAAATATAGTTTATATTTCTGAGGATTGAGACTGTAGAATTGCTTAAAACAAGAATGGCAATCAGAACTTGGGTCTCTTCTGGGTTCAACATTTTTTTAATGTTTCTCTATGCCACCTGTCAGGAGCTGAGCTGAACTGAGCTGAAGAAAGCTGAGCCACCAGTCATTGGAGTAGTCAATTAAGACAACACAGCAAAATGAAAGCAACAGTCCAGTCTTGAATGGCTTTCTAAGATAGTGTAGCATGAGGGAAAAGTTCCAAATTCCATAATGTTCCATTTTTCCTCCCAGAAGGACACTAGGTAAGGATCAGGTGTCCTAGTGCACCCTTGGAGGGAATTGTCTCACTACCATAAGAGGCCTGAAGAAAACCCTTCTGATTTTTTTTGAGGGGCCAGGGTCAGGGGTTGGGGTTGAGGGTCAGCAGGAGAGGGAAGGACTGAGTGTAGGAAGTATGAGTACTGAGTTAAAGTGGATGTTTCCTCCTAAGTAAGGAGGCCTCAACAGAGCCCTGGAGGAAGTCTTCCAAATGGAGTCAAAGTCAACCAGGCTAGAAATGCAGATATGCCCAAGAGTATGGGTGGCAGGGGATGAGAGTAGGGAGTGGGGATTTCTTAGTTCTGTACTATAACTCTATTCAGTGCCCTGGCTTTGCAACTAGGTTTGCTTTGGGGAGAGCAGTTATCCCTGCAAGGCCTGCCAGGAAAAGCCTTGGTGGTTTGTTCATGGCTGAGCGTGAAAGATCAGGTGTAGCTAGGATTTTGGCCAGGTGTTAATTGCATGCTTGCCTAAAGATTTTTTTAATGTGATCTGTACCATTGATTGGCATATTGTTTGCTTCTAAATCACTAGTTAACACCATCTCATTCCTTTATTTTGGAATTGAGTAAATATTATTGTTATATCAAATCCAAATCACTCTAGCTGGCATTCAAGGCCTCTGTTTGACTGGCTTCTGTTTATCCAACTCTGTATTTGCTCTTCTGACTCTCCTAGGCCTAAGATGTTCTTTATCTTTTACTCATGACTTTTCTTTCTCAGTTATAGTCTTTCTATCATGCTTAGACCATCTTGCCTATCAGCTTCACCAGTCAACTTACTCTATTTCTTTTAGCTTTTGTTCTTGTTTGTTTTCTGTGGTGTTGGGGTGAAACCCAGGACCTTGTACCTGCTGAGGGAGTGCTCTACACTGAGCTATATCCCTTGCCCCTCTATTTCTTTTAAAACTCAGCAAGGTTTCTCAATGAGGTCATTGCCTTGCTCCTCACCTTGACTTTTTTTGCTTTTGCTTCTGCTGCTCTGTGAATTCTTTAGCCCCTGTTTGCCTCAGATTTTTCTACCACATTACCGAAATAGAAACACTTATTTATCAAACAGCTTCAAATTATTGTCAAGTTGTTATTTTTTTAAAAGATGCTATAGTCCCACCTAAATTTTAGGTGTTACATTCCCATCTTGGGCACTATACCTGTGTCTCCCTGGTTGTTGGTATAGTGCTTGGTATTTTCATTTATATCATCTAATTTAATCTTCACAAAGGTCCACACTCAGGTGATTTTTATTATGTTTTTATGCAAGATAAAACTGAATCTCACAGTTTAGGTAGTTTTTTAATATGTAAAAGACCTGTAGAGTTGTGAGAAGTTGCAATGTTCATGCTTTTTTTCTTCTCCAAGATGTTGCCATTGGACTACAAGCACAATAGTCTCAGAATAAACAAAGGAGAAGTGATGATAATTTATGTTTATATATTCTCTACCTTGAGAAACAGTGTGTCTATTTATCTTCATTGATAAAGTTATTTCTAAGGTTTTACTATTTAAAAAAAAAAGATGCTTAGTATTACTAACAAGGCAGTGTCATAGAGTCATAGGCCTATGTCTGTGATCCAATGTCTTCATATTTCATCAAAGCTGTGTCTGGTTTTTTTGGTGATTGGTTAAGTTGCTAGAGCCTTGGGTCTTGTTTTCCTCATTTCTCAGATGATTTCTGAAGTCCATTCTAGGCTTAAAATTCTATATTATTTATTTTTACTAAACTCTGGATTTGTTTTATTAAAAAAAATTTCTCAGTCCTCCTTCCCCAATATATAATCTTTATATCTCTATGTCCTATCATGGTGTTATCCTTCTGTGGGAGAGATTCCATCTGAGAATTAGAGTATGATACTTTAAACATTTTTTTCCATCATATGACTTAAAGTGTCACATCTTTGCCTGAGTTTCTCTTAAAAGGTGCCAGTAATGTATTAGTGTTTTATGTAAACATTTAACATAAGCATCATTGTTGATTTAGTCTCATTCTTAAAGTCATACTTCTGTAATTGTTGGAGTCAAATAAACAATTTTGAGGGTGCTTTCAATTTCTTCAGGTTCTGCACATGTTTTTAATACATTGATATTGTCATTGTCATTGCTACTTAAAATGTATTAAAACATTATCTTCACAGCAGATATCATAGGAAAATTCTCAAGTACATACATTCATTTGAAGTAGAACAAAAATACAGTCCCCTTTCCCTGGTATGACAAGAGGAGAAAAAGAAAAAGGTATTTATTAAAGGTGTTCCTACGTGAGTAATACTGTTTTCTGTATTTGAACATGATTTGTGTGTGAACTTCAAAGTGTGTACTTGTGGAAAGTCAAAGCAAAATTAAGGAACTTAGTAGGATGTATTTTTCACTATACATTCAGTATATGTTTTAAAACATTGATTTTTTTTTCCATGACTGTTCTTTGGTCTTGAGAAAAGGGAAATGATGCAGGATGAGATGGTGAGAACAGTTAATGGAAACAATAGTAATGAGTCACAGTGTGAGTCTGTGTTTCAGAGATTCCCATGTTTAGCAAAAATGCTTGCAGAGGGTAATGAAAGAAAAAAAAACACGCTGCTTTCAAAAATATTGTAGTAGCCAAGAAGAAAGTTCAAATTTTAAAGAGCAAAATGAATGTCCACGTCATTACATACTACCCCATTTCCTTGAATTATGGCCGTGTGAAATTGATTTCTCTGTAGATTGGATTCACTGGCAGTTTCCTTTCCTGCACGGTCCCACAGTTCCTTTTCCTTTCTTTAAAGAGCAAAAGTGCCCCTCAGATTTATTATAAATCGTAATGTCCATCCTCGCCACAGGAACCAATCTGATACGGCATCTGCTTTGCTGAACGGAGGTGGGCTTTGGAGACCTCCCTGCTTTCTTTGGGGACGTGCACATTTCTGATAAGAGAGGGAGCTACTTCTTTAAAACAATGTAGCCCGAGTTTACACTGGCAAGTGGCTTTTCCTTATTGGTGTGGAAACACAGCTGTACCCTCTGTTTACCAAGGTTCTCAAAATCAAATCTCTGAAGTTGTGATCTAGCTAACAAGCATTTCTACTGATGATAAAGTTGAGACTTCCCTGAACTATAAAAGGAAACAGATTTTCTTCTTGGGAACCTGGATCCTGACAAATAGAGTTCCTTTCTCAGTGGCTAACCTTCGCTCCTTTCTGCATATGGATCTTGTTAGGATAAAGCATAGCTTTGGAGACATTTATTTTCTAATAAATATGGTAACTGCCACGCTAAAGAATAGAGTTTAAAAGAAAAGTCTCATGTTATTCATTTCTTAGTGATTACAAAGACTTACAACCAAAACTACCTGTCTATGTTGGTTAAATCTACCATCAAGTATACAGATGTATCCAACTGTTTTTCCATTAATATGTCCCTGCTTCCTTACTAAGCTCCTTAATTCTTTTTTGTAAGATAGAAACAACCCTAGTTTCCACTGTAAGTCTATTATTGCTTATAAGTCTACCTTTGACATTAGCAGAGTCCCAACTAAAGAACAGATGTAAGATCCCCTAAGATTTGACTAAATACCTAGCAATTTTAAACTAAGCTAACAGAAAATTAAGTAAAAATATGTACTATTTTTCTCACCAACTTACCTTATGACTTGGAAGTGTTGATTTGGACTTAAACTTCTTGGACCATCTCAAATTCTGAGTTGGGATATGATGGTGGGTGGTGACAGCTGGCTTCTGGCTTTTGGCTTCAGCCTTGCCTACCCACCATGAAAAGCCTCAGATGCATAAATGTGGATACTTAAGTTTAGTTGTGTTCCTAAGCTCCATCTGTACCTCCCCCTTCCAACAAACAGTTGATCACCTGCAGGACCTATAAGCATAGACACCAATGGCATGTAAGTACTTGTGGAGAAAAATCCTGGAAATGGGCTTGAGGCTGTTAGGACTGGGGCTTGTCAACTAGAGTATAAGAAGAGTGGTCATGAAAGGTTAGTATAGGCTCAGTGTGAAAGGGGTAATGTCCCCTTGATTGCATGTAATCCTCGGTTCTTTTGAGGACACAGCCAGGAAAATGCAGGGTGTCTAGGAAACAGTATTGTTACTTGAATCATGGATACACAGATTTTATGAAATTGTGTATTGAGGATAGCTAATAATATATAATAACAAAGCAACAGCCATAAAGTGTTTCTTAAACTTACTTTTAATTTGCAAGTCTAATTAGAATAGATATCATCTATGCTAATCACATGATGTCATTGAGGAGCACAATATCCTGTGTCAATTATCAAATCCATCTGAATGACATATTCAACTTTTCAATCCATTTCTATTTTTGAGACTGATATACAAATAAAATAATCTTTTTATATCTTGTATCTATATCCTTAATAACAATTAAGTCATTTTTCAACACAATTATTGAGCACCTGTATTGTGCTAGACATTGTGCTGGCTGCTGGGCAATTCATGTGTAACTACTCCCAAAAAGATAGATAAAACATACACCCTATTTGCAAAGTGTTCAATATTGGAGAAGATAATTATGATGGCATATGGTAAGTGGTATCTGAAGGGATTTAACAAATTCCTAGAGTTAGGATAGTGCAATGTGAAGTAGATGGTCTTCAAACTTAGAGATTCCTTTAATTCTTAATTCTACAACTAAGTAACTTTTTTTTTGGTGGTGCTGGGATTAGAACCCAGGGCCTTGTGCATGCAAGGCAAGCACTCTACCAACTGAGCTATATCCCCAGCCCCTAGTAACTTAAGTTACTTAATTATAAGTCTTAATTTTTCTCTAGATTGTGATAAGAAAAAACATATATAAATGTAATCTTTACGATGTGCTAAGCACTTTGTATATATTACAACAAACTTGTGAAGTAGTATTATTGGGTCTTTTGTACAGAGGAAAAAACTGGAAGCATAGAGGGGTTACTTAAGGTACAAAAGGTTATGTAGTTAGTGAAAATGAAGCCAAGATGACAACCCAAGTAGTTTGATGCCAGCATTTCTGACTTTACCTGTCCTGACTATAGTAAGAGCTTGGTACCCCATCATTATAATTATTGTTAGGGACTGTACCTCCCTAAAGGGGAGGCAGGACGGTAAGGAAAGTTTTCAAATAAGCAGAGATTTCTTCATCTGAACTGAACTTGAAGAAGTCATGGGTAGACCAAATAATTCCAGGCAAAGATCAGAGAAAAGGACAGATGATACTGAAAGAAGACTGGGACTAGAGTGAATGCTAGGGAACCACGAGAAATGGGGACCAGAGTGTGGAGCATCATATGCACCAAACTAAGGAATTTGAGCTTTATTGTATAAGAGATGGGGGGTAGGTGGGGTAGGTTGACAAACTTTAAACAGGGAAATGATCAAGTGAATTTCTATTAATGTTATAAATAATGGAAGATAGCTTTAATGATACTGCTACTCATTTATATGGGAATCATTTAATTCTAAAATCTAAGTGGTTGCTGTCTAGAAACTAGCCCTTTACTAGCAGGAAAACAGAAAAAGGCTTCAGCTGATATGAAAGTTGTATTTCTCTTCATCTAGTAGCTATAAAGAAAGTGTACTGTGGCTTTGCTGCCCTTAATGACCAGTTTCTTTTCATTGGAATCCCCAAATTCAGATGGTATCCCAATGATGAACTTCCATGTTGTGTCTATTTGGACTCTTATTTTTTTCCATATTGAAATACATTAAAAATAAACTCCATATAATTCTTTTCAATTTTTTATTTTTTTGGTACTGGGGTTGAACCCAGGATGCACACATGCTAGACAAGCCACTGAGCTACAACCTCAACCTTTTTATTTTTATTTTATTTTGAGAAAAAGTCTTCCTAAGTTGCCCAGGCTGACATTGAACTTATGATTGTCCTGTTACAGTCTCCTGAGTAGCTGGTATTACAGGCGTGTGCCTCCACAGCTGACTAAATTCCATATAATTCTTAAAGTGGATTTGCTCTAAGCCCACTAGAAGCAATTCTTTATGTAAAATCTTCCTCAAATATTTTTGGAAGTACTATAAGTACAAGTTAGTGTACTAAGTTTTGTGGAAGGGGGAAAGATATAAAAATAAAAGGCTAAGTTAATTCAACATTTTGTGTAATTATACAAACTTTATAATTCAAATGAGTTCTGTGCACGCATCTATATTTTCTGCTTAGCTCAGTCTTCTTGTGATAATCTTGAAAAATCATGTTGCAGCCTTTCCAAGTATCTATTACCGCCCCCATCTCCCATGTCTAATGTAAAGCTAAACTGTTTATTTAACAATGGTGACTGGATTCAGTGGATTAGTATAACTGTGTAAAGCTGATCCAACTATTTCCCTAAGGATATATATTATAACATGAATTTTTTGGCAGAGTTGGTATGGTGCTACTGTTTTTAAAGACTAAGTTTTGATTTTTAGAATATAGTAGTTCAAAATTCTCGATATGTCAAAGAGTAGTTTTAAAAAATTTGATCTGTTAGATCCCTCATTGAAATATAACAAATTAAAAATATAAAATTCATGGGCATGAAATATTAAATACATGCAACTCTCCTACGTACATTCACCATGCTTTTACACTGTGACTGTGACAGCACTGGGTGGAAAAATGGGTTCAGCAGTGTTGTTTGAATTGGCTTGTTAAGTGATTGGGTTGACTGACTATTCTTCACAAAGACCAGTATTTCTTTGTCTGATTTAATTTAATTGGTTAATTATTGTAATGTGAATAAACAGTATGTTTTCATACTTGATGTTCAAAGGAGAGACAATGTAAGTTCAATTGTAAGAATCTTATGTTTATCACACCTTTACAATTTTCCTTCTACCTGATAGGTTTCTGGGCATCTCTTTCCTTGTATGTACTATAGCTATGACCCAAAGCTATACTACTTGAGATTACTTGAGTAGTAAGGGCTATAATTTGCACATAGGCCCAAAATGCTGATAAATGGATGAAGATGGAAAATATGCAAAGACTAAGATTTCTTTGCTGTACTCAATAATCTTATGTTTATCACACCTTTATAATTTTCCTTCTACCTGATAGGTTTCTGGGCATCTCTTTCCTTGTAAGTACTATAGGTATGACCTAAATCTAGTTATTACATGCAATAATTTCTTAGTGATCCCCTTCGTAATCATATCCTCTTACATTTCCAGCAAGATAAATTTCCTAGGTTTTTTTTTTCAGGTACTGTTAACTAAGTCTTAAGGTTTTCTGTGACTCAAAAAGATTTTGTGATTTACATAAAACTTAAAGAAGACTTAGCCAGTTAGAGTTTGGAAATATCTGGTGGCTGTCCTGTTGTAAGCAATCAATAAGCTGCTAAACTCATCTGATATCTTAGTGATGATGGTGACAGTACTACTGTGCCATTATTACTGTTGTTTATTGAGAACTTTCTACATTTCACTTGACATACAAGGTACTGCATATAGGTTATTTCATTTACTCACAGCCGGGATCCTATGAAGTAAGCACCATGGTCATTTCCTTTTACAAAGAAGAAAAATGAGACTTAGATTAAATAGGTTCAGTCACATAGCCAGCAAATGTCAGGGTCAGCATTTGAAGGTAGATTCTTTTAATGAAGAGCAATAGTTCCCATCCACAAAGCTGAAATCCCATGTGTATGACCTGCTGTATTTGTCCCTATCATTTATTTTACATAGTATTTACATAATAATAAATAATATTTGTAGAGCCCTTTCTATGTGATGGGCACTGATCTGAACACTACAGTGCACTTACTTGTTAAATCTCCCCAACTTATGAGCTATGTATGATTTTTACATATGAGGAAACTACGTAGAGAAGTTAATTATCTTGACTGATGTCCATTGAGTCCCCCTGAAAGATATTCACATGCTATATAACCTACTGTCACTAAGTTATATGTTCATAGGTAGGCAAATTGAATAACAATGACTCTAGACATAACTTAACATTAGTTCTACAGAGCAAAAATAACCCAGATTTTCATATTCAGATGTTATAACATTATATAAAACCCAAAGATCAAATGCAGAGTACATTAAGCACACATAAAAGGCTATGCAGAACTCTCAGGGAGTCGCTTCTTAATTTTGATTATTTAATTTTAAAAAAGTCATATCTTTGGTCAAAATCAGGCAGTAAATTATCATGGCTGAGGGTTTAAAGGTTAATTTTGTTTCAAGCTGTTTGTCAAATTTAGCAAGAGTGAAGTTTCATAACCCCTTAATTAACTGATCAAATCCTTTTAGCAGAATATATTTCAGTGTTTCTATGCACCTAACAAAAGCAGAGCCTTATTAATTTTTGATAACATTCAAATTAGGCTTATTATTTGACCCAATACTTTGTACAAAAGATCTAATTTACAGATACCTTCAATCCAAAGAGAAAACTTAAATCCTTTATTTTCATTTCCAGTGTGATTGTTTCTCCCTGGAACATGTTGTATTCATATCCTCTTGATGGACAAAAAATACAGGATATAGCCTAAGAATATGCAAAGACTAAGATTTGTTTGCTGTACTCAAACTAAAGACATATCCAATAAACATTAATAGAAGCTGACACTTTTGTTTTAAAATGGTGTCCATTTATTGGCATCAAGATAAACATGAGGACCTATGGAACAGATAGAAGACACTGAGACAAATCTACACACACACACACACACACACACACATACACACACAGTGGAGTTCTACTTGGCTAAAAATAAATAAATAAAGAAAGAAAGAAAGAAAGAAAGAAAGAAAGAAAGAATGAAATTATAGTGTTTGCTGATGAATGGATGAAAATGGAGAATATCAGCTAAGTGAAATAAGCCAAACTCAGTAATTCAAAGATTGAATGTTTTCTCTTATACAGAAACTAGAGTAAAATAAAGAAAAGGGGAAGGGTAGGATAGGATAGCATAAAGATAAAGAGAAGATCGGTAATGAAGAAGGCTGAGAGGCAGAGTGGAGGGATGAGTTAGAGGAAGCAATGCAGAATGAATTATTTAAGAAATTATGTTAGGTGCATATGTAACTATACCACAAAGAATTTCACCTTTATGCATAAGTAAAAAGAACCAATCAAATATAAATAAATAGGTTAAAAAAATCTAGTAAAAGGAGGAGAATGAGGGCATGGAGGAAAGACAGAAGGGAAAATGGGGGATCATGAACTGAAATAAAATTCCATGCATGTGAGAGTTTGTCAGAATGAACTCAGCTACTATGTATAACTAAAAAGCTCTAATTTAAAAAATGTAAAAAAAAAAATGATGTCCATTTAGAGTTTGTTTGTTTGTTTGGGGGCTGGGGATTGAGCCCAGGTCTGGAAGCATGTTAGACACACGCTCTATCACTGAGCCTACATTTCTAGCCATGTGTTAATTTAGTATCCCAGATTAATCTACCCAAACATCGAGGTTAAGTTTCTTATCATGTTCTAAAAAAAAAAATCTCTGATTTTAATGCTGTGATTATTCAGATTAATTCTTTCTTTATATAAATAATTTCTCTCTTTATATAAGAGAAATAATTCTAGTCTATATATACACAAATTAAATATATTATTTTATCCTAAGATATTCTCAACAGAGTTAAACAGAAAAACAAGCAAAATGGCAACATGAAATTTGTCTTAATCTTTTTTTCTGACATATTTGTTTCACTAGTCAAAATTTAGTTAGAACTAATATTTTAAAAATATTGTTACAAATCAATAACATGAAGAGAGAGCCTACAGAAAAGGAGAAAATCTTTATCACATGCACCTCAAGTATAGCATTAATCTTTAGGATATATAAAGAACTCAAAAAACTTTTAACACCAAAAAAAACCAAATAACCCAATATTAATAAAAGAGCAAAGGAACTGAAAAGACACTTCACAGAAGGAGAAATATGCATGGTCAAAAATACATGAAAAATGTTCAACATCTCTAGCAATTAGAGAAATGTGAATTAAAACTACACTGAGATTTCATCTCACTCCAGTCAGAATGGCAATTATTAAGAATACAAATAACACTAAATGTTGAAAAGGATGTGAGTGTTGAAAAGGTACACTCACACATTGCTGCCTTCTGGGTCTGCAAATTGGTTCAAGCACTATGGAAAGCAGTATGGAGATTCCCAAGAAAACTTGGAATGTAACCATTATTTGATCCAGTCAGCCCACTCATTGGTTTATACCCAAAGGACTTAAAATCCACATACTACAGTGAGGCAGCCACATCTGTATTTATAGTACCTCAATTTACAGTATCTAAGCTATGGAACCACCCTAGATGCCCTTCAACAGATGAATGGTTAAAGAAAATGTGGCATATATACACAATGGAATATTACTCAGCCTTAAAGAAGAATGAAATTATGGCACTTGCCCGTAAATGGATGGAGCTAGAGAATATTATGCTAAGTGAAATAAGCCAATCGCTCCAAACCAAAGGCCAAATGTTCTTTTTAAAAATTTTTATTAGGTATATATAACCGCAGAATGCATTTTGATTCATTATACACAATTGCAGCACAACTTCAAATGTTCTTTTTGATATGTGGATGCTAACATAAAATAAGGGTGGGCTAAGGAAGGATAGAGGTACTTTTGATTGAACAGAGGGGAGTGAAGGGAAGGGAGAGGGGTATGGAGGTAGGAATGATAGTAGAAAGAATCAGACATTATTACCCTATTTGTATATATGATTACATGTCCGGTGGGATTCTACATCATGTCCAACTAGAAGAAAGAGAAATTATATTCCATTTATGTATGATGTGTCAACATGCATTCTACAGTTATGTATAACTAATTAGATATAAATATAAATAAAAAATATTGTTGCAGTCAAATAATCCTTGAGTTGATTAAATTTGAAAGATAAGTGGCATTTGTCTGGTGAAATACTTATTTGATCATGTCAAAAGATTATGGCTTAATTTAAGAGTTACTTGTGTGTATATTTCATATATGGGCTTATGTTTCCTAAACTGAATAAAGAGTGAAGCAAAGACGAGAACAACTTCAGTGAGGACAAGAGGGAACAAGAATTACAAGGTGAATAGTTTATTTTTAAAGAGTCTAATATCAGAATATGGCAGTGTCAGTAGAGGCACTGCAGAAGATGACATGGTATACTTTGGACACAGGTAGGGCAAGGACCCAGTGGGAACCAATGTAGAGCAAGTCAAGGAAGGAGGATAGTGGAGTTTGCACTTGTCATCTACATGGCTGTAGGAATCTCCTAGGAGGCCCACAGGAAAGGAAAATCATAAACCAAGAGTCATGGCCCAGGAGAAATCTAGCAGAGCTTCAATTAAGGGGCCCAAGTTTCTGAAATCAAGGTCTGAAAAGTGCATGGAGTATAAGGAAGGATACTAAGATATTGGAGGCTATGGGTAAATTTGCATTTTCCCCTGGAGAGAGTTTGACAAGGATACTAGGGCCAATAGGGCAAGACTGAGTTTCAGGTAAATGAATTGATGAAGAGCATGTCCTTTAATAGATCAAAGATAATAAATTACAGGATTTTCCTTGGTAGTATAGCAAACCTAAGAAAGACAGGGTGGAATGGCTAAAAGATAAAGGTGCATTCGGTAGTAGAACCTCAAGCAAGAATTGAACTAGCTTTTGATGAAAGCTGTAGTTATTTCTCTCTTGGATGGTGAATGACTTATGACTCAGGAGTAAGGGGAAAGACAGTGTTGGGAGGTAAACTGGAGGATTGGTGTCACCATGGGGAAGGAGATTTGTGAAGAACCGACTTATCCATAATTTTAGATGGGATAAATATTGCTGGACAAACTCACAACACATCACAACACTTTCCCTGACTTGAGGTCTCACACCAATAAAAACAACCAACACTAAAGAGACAACGGTATGTTTGACATTATGCTAAGATCTTTGAATTTGCTATTTTATTGAATCTTCTCAAGAAACATTCTTATCTACGTTTTAAACAAAAGGAATCTGCTTCTCAAAGTTAAGTGACTTGCTTGAGATTACTTGAGTAGTAAGGGCTTATAATTTGCACATAGGTTGGTCTCACTCTAGAGTCCCAACTTTGTGTCACAAAATTACATTTGCTATTACCTGTAAGACAGCACTAAGCGAAAAAAAGAGAAAGCATTAAGTGAGATAATATCATCATGTCACTCTGCTTCTTGTAAGTCTTTGCCTATTTCATAAAACCCAACTCATTAGTGTTATCCAATGCCCTTTAGGAACAGTACTATCTGCTTGTAAAAATTCATCTTCCACAGCTCCCCTTCTCATCTCCATGTCAACTATTCAAATCTTTCTGCAGCTGTAAGTACCAGAGATCTGACAAAGATTTCCTTAACTATTTGGCTCTAAAAAGAGAGAAAAAGTATTCTGTCTCTTTTTAAATCTTCCAGTGTAAGCCCCCGTGACTGAGAGGACTGGAATCAAGGCAGGGAAGTAAGCTGGTATCTCAGGGCACAGAGAAACATGTTGCACAACATTTTTAGAGGACAAACTTCCCAGTGCCCATTCTGGCACTTGCTAGACATCTTGACACCTGCTCCAGGAATATAGGCTGCTGTCCCCATAGCTACAGTGTGGTGGAGCAATGGCGTTAGAGTTTGTGGGGATGCATGGTTTACACAGGCAGTTCATTTAGGGGAAAGAAATCAGCATTCTCTTTATCAAGCACTTCCCTGGGTGTTATAAATGCCCAAGTCAATTGTAGATAACCAAACTCATAAATACCAATCTATTTTTCTGCCTGGATGGCTGCTTCACTAGAAGTAGTGATTCTTAAAGAGTTTCCTACTCTCATTCTGCATCTTAGAGAGTTTTTGAACCAGTATCCATTTTAAGTTTATATATTACTTTTTGTTGTGTCTCTTTTAATCTAAAATTCTCCCAGATTAAGTTCACTTATTACATTGATTTGGGGATATCAGGACATTTTTTGGGGGGTAGAATATCCAAAATTTGGGGTATATCTGGTCATTATCTAAGTGAGAGAACAGTGAAAAAAATAGAAACCTAGAAAGTGTTTTTATCTTTGCATTTTCTGTTAACATGCAAATATCTGTCTCAAAAAGTGCCTATATATTAGTTAGTATTTTTTAGTGTATATTTGTATAAGTTTTCAGCTAAATTAAGGATTTCATTCTTCATGATTTACCCAAGCCAGCATCTTATATCTGTCCTCAGCTCTGGGACCGTTCTTTCTCTGTTGTACACATCTATTACCACCTTTATTCACGCTACAGAACTCATTTTTTTTCATTTCCCCCTAATTTTTCTACCTCATTGAAACAATTAATTATTGCCTAGGTAATTACGTTTTTAGAGCTTTCAAACTCTCTTAGTCCATCTTTCTTAAGAGAGACCCAGAATATAGAATCAAATCCTTCCCTTTGTGTTTTCTGTCTGCCTCAAAGAATTTCACAATGAAAGCTTTCTTGCTCCATACCTCTGAAATGACTTACTTCTTTCTTTCTCATAATAATTTTTTCCATTGCAATGTATTCCTCGCTATTCATTGATATTAATTCTAGTGTGGCAGTCTCCATGCTTCTAACTTTAAATCAATAAAAATATCAGCAAGGTCAAACCTTGACAGGTGCTGTTTTGAGCTAATGAGTCTTTGTCAACTCTTTGAATGGATGATGTTTTTCATCACTGCTATCTATCAATTCTGGGTCAGCTTTATTGTATGATTTTTCTTTCTTTTAGTTTTATCCAAATGAACTCTCATATTTTGCTGTCTACCATAACATTTATTATTACTAGCTTCTCAATTAAGATTTCTATTGTTTATTTTTTTAAATCTTGAAATGGTATTGTGTATATAACAAAATAGTGATGAAACATTTTCTATATATTGATGATACACATTTCATATACACACACACACACACGTACACACACACACGTGAGAGGAAGAGAGAGCACATTAAAATGGTTATATTCTGGGAATGTAGCTCAGTTGGTAGAGTGTTTCCTTAACATGCATAAAGTCCTGGGTTTGATTGTTGTCACTACAAAAAAAATAATATTTTTCAATTCCAGAGTTTTTCCAATATAAATTATGAAAGGTACAGTTACAGACTTATGTAAAAGCATTTCACTCCTCAGTGTCATTTATAATTATGAAATTACAACAAACACTCCAGGATTACAGAATCAATGTCTGTTTTTATGATGTCCAAATAATGATATACTATAATAGTTAAAATAATGTATTTGTAAGTTATTTAACCTTGGCAAAACAACTTATGACATAAAGTTAAGTAAATACAGGAGTATATGAAAGATACTCCAAAATGATCTGAGTCCTCAGCCCCAATGCTGGGGATTGAGCCCAGGAGTGCTTTACCACTGAGCTATATCCCTAGACCTTTTATTTTATTTTATTTTGAGACAAGATCTTGCTAAGTTGCTAAGGCTTGCCTTGAACTTGTGATCAGTCCTCCTGCCTCAGCCTCCAAATTCCTAGATTACAAGGGAGGGCTATCATGCCCAGCTCTCTGTAGCTTTTCATACAATTAGCTGGACAGCCAAAGGATTCCACAGATTCCTCTTTTTGCTGCTGACATGTCCTCTATGCCAGCTCTGGAACTATCCTCCAGATAACTGAAGATAAATGATCTTTCAGTTCCTTTATTCTCCATCAATCTCTTTCTCTACCCATCTTTAGTTGCCTTCTCTCGTGGTCATACCCTAGAGCTTGTATTTACCTCCATCTCTGTCACACTCTGTTATCTCAGTTTTAAGCATCTCTTCCTTTGAAAACTGAGTCTTATCTTTCCCATTTATTTTTCCTAAATGTCTAAGACACCAATAACTTTTTGACCCCACAGGCATCTCTAATTCATTGACCCCATCACCTCCATAGTGCCCTCTAGAAATCTTTCACACCTGCCTTAAATATTACGCTTTGAATATTCTCATTCTCAGAAAGGTGACCATAGCTGGAGGGATGGGTACCATCATAACTATATGAAAAGTATATCAGTGACCATGAATGTCAAGCAGACTGAGTGTTGCAAGGAAATACATTACCTTTCCCTAATTTCTTTTTGCTGTCATTGTATGAAGCCACTATCTCCCCCAAATTCCCAAACCTCTTCTCCAATTATTCTCAGTGGCTGATGTTGCTCCCTATTTCCCCGAGGAAACTGAAGCAATCAGAAAAGATCCTGTATGATTTTCAGCACCACATCTACCAACCTGTCTCTGTGAGGGCTTTATTGTCTTCAATTGTGATTGAATTGTCCGTCATCTTGATGAAAGCAACTCTTTCTATGCATTGTATCCCATCCTCTGTCATCTGCTTTAGGATCAGTCTCCTGGGATTTCTTTTCCTTGTTTCTATACAACCACATCATAATAGTTTTTATCTTTAAGGAATACTCTCTTGATGCCACAAAGCTTTTCATCTAATATCCTAATTTTCTGTTCTAGCATCAAATTGCCTTAAAAGTCTGATACTCAGGATGTCTACTTTTTACTCCTTTTTTCTCTTAAACCAGTTCCAACTCCAGTGAAGTTCTTGTCTCTGTCACTGCATTGAAAGTAAGCCTGTCAGAGATGTCTGCATTGTCAACTCTGTCAGCTTTGTTGTTGTTCTCATTTTATTCAACCAATAAGCAGCATTTGACCTAGATCGTGCCTTTCTTGGATTTCTTTCTTTCATTTGGCTTGCAGAACAGTACTTTCTCCCAGTCCTCCTCCTGCCTCCTTGACCATTTCCTTTCAGTCTCTTTTGCTCACTCCTCACCTTTCCAACATATGTGGAATCCACAGGAGTTGAATGTTTTCTTTTTCTTCTAGCTATCTCTACTCCCTAGGTGAACTCATCCTTTATAGACCAAACGAACACCTCCAGTCCCTGTTGAACTCAGATGTCACACATCCTAATGGACAGCCATCTGGGAATTTGATAGGTTTCCCCAGTTTCACATGGTCCAGAATTGAACTGTTGTTTTGTGCACTCCTCCAGCACCAAACTGCCAAACTACCAGTGAATTCTGACCGCTCTTCTAGAAGAGTCTGACTACCATTTATTACGTCCTCTACTACAATCCTTTCCCAACTCGATATAAATTTTCACTTGAACTTTTGCATTGTTTCTGGTTATCATTGCATCTGACCTTGTTCCCTTGGTATATTCTACACAGAGAACCAGAAAGATTCTTTTAAAATATAAGTAAGACACAATTCTGCAAAAAAGACTCTAAGGCTCGCCTCTCAAGTAGGGTGAACCCTGTCTGACCTCGTTTTAGATTATTCTCCTCATTGCTCTCTTTGGTCCATCCCTAAGGACTTGTTTGCTGTACCTTGGACCTGCTAAGCATAGGAAGCCTCAGGGCCTTTACATGTGCTCTTCTCCCAGCAGGACCTCTCTGACCAGCACTCCATGTTCATCGCTTTCCTCCTGCTCTTCTTTGTTTACTCTACGTCCCTTATTAACACCTGAAAAAAAAATCATATGTTCATTTGTTTATTTATTTGTCTTCCCTAATAAGTTTCACAGGGAAGAAGTTGTGTTTTGTTCATGGTGTCCCCAAGGCCTAGCCAAGTACATAGCATACAATAGTCACTCATAATAATTTCTGAATGAATGTACATAATTCTGTAAAAGTGAGATTCAGGAAATTAAGATTCTATCGGTTTATTTTTCTTCTATTTATTCTATATTCTCACCCGCATTTTTAAAATTATTTTTTATGAATTTATTATCTATGTAGATGATAACTCTGTGGCTAAGGCCCACAGAGTTATTTGTTATTAAAAGTTAAAGAATGGATAAGGGATAAGGAAAAGGTCTAAAGTGAGGATTTTCTTTGGTCAACTCAGTCAAACATTTTTTTGAGATTTGATATTTCTGTTCAGTGGTGAGACTATTTTACATAAAGAATATAGCCTATTATGTTGGTAGGCAAATTGAAAATAGGCTTTGCATTTATGAGGGCATAAAATTAAATGTAATGCTTATTACCTTGAAATGTGTCAGCTACCAGTTTCTCAACTTTACAAGATATGTGGAAGAGACACAGATGTTCTATTACCTACTCCAGCTAATTTTTCTTTTCTTTCCTTAGACTTTTCTTTCATTAGCTGCTTCTCAGAATTACAGTGTGCATCTTGGGAGGGATAAGACATGCGTAGTCATTTCCATTGAAAGCTTTCCTATTCATTTCCCAAGGTGATGGAAATATTGAGAACACGAGTGTTAAATATTTTAAAGAGTTTTTAAAGGATGATTTTATAAAAGTATTAGGAATGTGATGAGAACTTAATGTAGTCTGATGAGCACCGAGAGGTTGCTGGTGCTGGTTGTGTGACCTTAGGAATAGTTCTTTTTTTTTTTAACCTTTATTTTATTTATTTTTATGTTGTGCTGAGGATCGAACTCAATGCCTCACATGTGCCAGGCAAGCACTCTATGACTGAGCCACAACCCCAGCCCCAGGAATTATTCTTAAACCATAGGTTTTCAATCTTCTTCTCCAAAACTCTGGCAAAATTATACCATCTCATGGCAACATTTAAGCATGAATGGGCCAATATACAAGTGTACTATGCAAATGACAAAATACTATTCTATCTTATCAATAATTGTTATTCAAGGATCAACTTTGGGATGGTGATCTCATTAAAATTACTAGATATAAAACTGATAGGGGCTTTTCAACTTTCTCATTACATAGTTGAGAAAGCAGAGTCCCAAAGATATAGCCTCCTTTCACGGCCCACTGGAAAGCTTGGCTACTTCATATTCTTTGCACTGCAGCAGGCCTAGGCTTGTTCCTGTATTGTCTGTTGCTATGAATAGCTTTTGATTTTTGAAGTGGGGAAAAAAAGCATAACACTTCATGATATGTGAAAATGTTTAAAATTCAATTTCTGTGTCTATAAAGTTTTATTAGAACACTGTTGTGCTTATCTTGTGCAGCCTATGTCTGGGCAACAATGAGAGAGTTGAGTAAATGTAGCAGAGACAGTATGTTCTAGAAGCCTAAAATATTTGCTACGTGTCCCTTTACAGAAAAAGTTTGCAGACACCTACAGTACACCACTGAGTTTTTACTTTGGTATACCTACCACTCAGGATCACGACCCTGTTAATTTCAAATTTAAAAAACTAAGAGAACATTACATGCTTTTAAAGTCTTGTATTAATCTTTTGAAATAAATGATAATAATTAAATCTATTTTAGACAAAAACCTGTTTAAATTGTTTTGTTAGAATGAAAACAAAACTGCATATGATTTATGACATGTTAATTTATGATGTTTGTTTCTTTCTTGCCCATTTGCTTCAACCATGTTTGTTTCTGTATGTATACACACACACACACACACACACACATATACAAATCAGCCTTAGTATTATTTCTGCTGTAATGTATCTAGCCCAACCTGTGCAAAAAAAAAAAAAATTAAAAAAAAAATACAAAAACACACAGAGCAGTGTGTGTGTGTGGCCTGCCTGTAACATTTTCTCAAAGGAAAAGAAAGGGACAGACATAAGATTTTTGAGATGACATTACTAGAGAATGTTAGTTTCTGAAATACTTTTTAGGAATTAGTCAGTTTAATGTGTCCTCAGTGGAGGCAGATATTCTACAATTACTTTAAAAATACTTTCCTTTATATAGTGTTGTGACATGCGACTGAATCACTCAGGGTCACTCCAGGTGAATTGGGGTGGCTACTAAATAACCACAAAGAGACAGAAAATACCTTTTTTTGGGTTCAGTGATGGCTTCTTGACCTCAGCTCTCACAAAGGGGGCAAGAGAGGCAGGCAAAAGAGAGAGAGGACACTGGAAACCTTCCTATTTATTGGAGGAAAAGACATCTGAGAAGGTTCTACCCAAATAAGGCAAAGGATTGGGCTTCAGGGGGTTGCTTGGTGATGTCCTGTGGTCAGCAGATTGACTGACATCTTGGAAAGCCACACCCATCTCAGGTGCTGTGTGGTGATCATAAGCAGAGCAAGTGAAAAGGACACATACATAGCACAGCCCAGTCAAAGCAGCAACATCAGTCCAGTCCCCTTGTGTACTCAAATGCGCATGGCTCACACACACAGCCCTTGGCTGGCTCTTGAGAATACAGTTTCTATGTAAATGACACTTTTGCACGGAACTATATTAAGTAATGATGCAACTAATTAAGTTCATTGAAATTATTAATACTATGGGGATGATAACTACATGGTTAATTTTTTAAGACAGTGTTTGCCATAAATTATTGTTTCCAACTTTACCTAAATCATAACATCATAGAGATTCTGACAAAATTTTATCTGAAAAATCTGTGTTCTTAAATATCTTAAACAATGGGCTGAAATAAGGAAATGAATATCGCTAACATCATGGGTGCTTTCTGATGGCAGATTATTAGAATTGAATGTAACTGGCATTTTTGTTTTTGTACCAGGGATTGAACCTGAGCTGCATCCCCAGTCTTGTTTATCTTTTATCTTGAGACATGGTCTTGCTAAGTTGCTTTAGGTCTTACTAATTTGCTGAGGCTGGCCTTAGAATTTCCATCAGTGCCTCCAGAGGCACTGGGATTACAGACTGTTAATGAGGGCCACTATTAGTCATACTGCTGTTAAATATGTTGCTCTCCCCCACATCCACTCTTACTAAAATAAATTCTTTAGTTTATTCTGTTTTTGTCCTGAGATAAAATAATAAGAGTTTTGTACCTAAGGACATTAGACAATTAATTTTAATTCATTAAATTGTTCCAATTGTGAAGTCCTTTTTTCTCAAATTTTGGTAACAGAAAAATGTACCATAATATCTCAAGAGTAAATAAAGAAATACAAATAACTAAAATGTTAAGAAATACTTAACTAAATGTTAAGAAATACTTAACTAAAATGCCTCATTTTGAAATTATTTCTGTGGGTTTAGAAACTTAAAGAGGTTGATAAATACTGGCTCATATACATATAATTGTTTGACATGATTTTCATGAAAAGAATCAAACCAGATTCAAGCAAACATTCAGAGAGTTCATGTTCTAGATACAGATAAACTTCCTAGATTGAATATTTGGATAGAAATAATGGAGAAGTTTTTCCAAGTTTGTTTAAAAGTTTTAAAGGATTTTCTAGAAATTTGAAAGTGCTTTGTTTACTGGTAATCTTGAAGAGAATGTAGGTAAGGATTTTGGGTATGAGAACTGTAAGGATGCTGCAAAGGTCTTGCTCTACAAAACCTTAATTTTTTTTTCTTAGAAATTATTTCTTTAACTAGACAAAAATAATTTTCCAAGACCTTTTAAATGATTGGCTTTTAGTAAAATTTAAACTCAAAAATTAAGCTGTAAGGTTGAGCTGCTTACTCATTTTGGATTTCAAGAACTATTGCTGGGTTTCCAGAGTAGAATCTTTACTCTTGGTGTCCGCCTGCAGATGAAGTTGTAGTCTGTTCAATCCTGACATTAGAAGTTGACTTCTCTTTCCTCCGAAAGAAATTTTTCTCTGGGACCACATGAATAGTCATGAGTCATTTTTCTGTTGGCTTGAAAAAATGAGAAAGTTAAAATATACTCATGGATAAATGACAGGCAAATTAACAACCAGATTTAATGACTGCTGCTGCTGATAGGCAGTTCCTGAGGGAACTGAACACTTCCTGAACACTTCTCAGCTGTCGAGGAGTTGTTCAGGGAAAGAGTGGGGAGCAGTGTGTGGCCTGCCCATAACACCAGTAGTATGAATGGAACCGGTGTCAAAAGTACTTAACATAAGTGTCCTCAGAGTTTATCAAAAATTCTTTAGCAGCAGATAAATAATTCTCAAAGCAAGCTCGGGGTAATATCTTCCTGTAATGACCCATCAAGGCTTTTGGGTTTTGTCACTTCTTTGGGTCTTAATTCCCTTATGAGGACTCCCATGTCATGTTAAACTTAAATATTTAAGTACTGATAAAAATGAACTGCTCTGTCTCCTGGAGTATGTCAATGTTTTCAAAGATAACACTTTAAAGAGATTATTCTTAGTATAGAAATTGTCACAATTTAATTGAAGTTAGAGCCAGGAAGGGAAATTGCCTAAGTTAAGAAAGCTTTTTGAAAATAACAGATTTGGAAAAAAGAATGATTTAAAACTATGTTTTTTCTTTCGAAGGATTTTCTCTTCTAAATGGATAAAGCTGAATAAGACAACTCTCTCTTATCGGGGAAATAGAATTTCCCAAATTACACTTAGTGAAGTATCTGAAATTGGTGCTATAGATTAGCTTTTCTTTAGTAAAGATGGTTGGCATTCAAATTGATGTTCCAAAAGAACAACAAAAGTTAAAATAACAATCCACTTAAAAGAACGGTATTAAAATTAAGGCAATATGTCACAGTAAAACCAAACAGAACCACCAGAAGTTAGAAGTGGAAGGTAGCACAATATGCCTCCCCAAACATATCACTTTCACAGAAAGGTTATTTTTAGCTAAAGGCCCTTGCAAAAGTGAAGCAAGAATGGCATGATAATCTCCCCTTTTCTTCCTACAAATAGGAGACAAAATCTTCCATGTGAAGCATCCCTCGCTACCCCAGGAGGAAAGAAACATTCTTCAGCAGGGAGTTATAGCTGAGGGAATTTTGTATAAACACATCTTTTAAATATAATTCTTATCTTCCTTTACCTCCTCTCCCTCATACCTTAGTTACAATTTTACAATGACCTCTCTTTGTTCCATGTCAGGCAAAACATGTAAATTTGTATGATTTCCCCCTTCCCACCAGTGCATATGGGGAATAATACCAATAGCTTTATATCCTTCACCCTGTTACATATCAAATAAGAAAATATACTCCTCCTTCTCCTTCCTCAACTCCACCCCAGCCTATGGATTTTGACAGGGTTTCAATAGTAAAATGGTAATATTTTCTCCCTAGCTCAATTCCAAATCTACTAGACATCTCTCTCTCATACCTCTCCAAAGTAGTCCATTCTCCCAGGGGCCTCCCACTCGCTCTCCTGTATGTCAGCTGACTCTCCTGCTCCTCTTAGTGATTGTGTGAGTCACTGATGGCATCCACAGGAAGTCGTGATTGATACAACACCTGGGTGGATGTGATTCTATGGAACTCCTTTGCATTCATAAGCCCAAACTTCAAAAGAGCCTTACCATCACGGCACCGACATCTCCACATGTGCACTTCACATCATTTCAAAATGAACACGTTCCAAACTCAATTCCCTGATTTCTATACGCAATCCTGCTTCTCCTGTATCCTTCCTCCACCTAGTAAATGGCAACTCCATCCTTCAATTGTCCAAGACAAAGCCTTGGATTCATTCTTTAATTTTCCCTTTCTGTGATATCTCATCCTTCTAAAAAATCATGTTGGCATTATTAACAGTGCTTACAAAACCAGAATGCTTCTTACCACCTCTACTGCTGGAACCTCAAAAAGAAACAATCATTTCTCATCTTGGTTTGAGTTTCGCCAAAGAATGGAGAAGCCTCCTGCTATTATTATTATTATTATTATTATTATTATTATTATTGATGCTGAGGATTAAACCCAGAGATGCTTTACCATTGGACTATCTCCCCAGCCCTTTTTATTTATTATTTTGGGATAAGTTCCTGCTAAATTGCCCAGATTGGCCGCAAAATTGCAATCCTCCTGCCTTCACCTTTGTAGTCACTTGGATTACAGGATTGGGCTATTGCGCCAGGCAGCCTGCCTGCTTTTAAATTACTTTCTTGTGGTTTATTCTCCATAGAACAACAATGTTTAAAATAACATTCAGGTCCTGACACTAATTTATTTAAAACCACCCATTAATTTTCTGTATTATTCAGTCCTGGACTTACCTTAACTTGTGAAAGGCCTTACACATTTGGACTACCTGCTGCTTGACTTACCTTGTCTCTCTTTGTGTTCCTGCCACATGGGCCCATTTGCTGTCTCTCAGGCAGGCTGTGCACACTTCTATTAGATCACTTGCACTTGACCTGTTTGTTGCCTGGAATACTGTGCCTTTAGTTCGACTTGATCTTTTGCTTCCTTCAGACCTACTCAAATGCCGTATTATAACAGTTATCTATTGCCACAATAATGCTGCATAGAAAGCAGTGACAAAGCAACCGTTCCATTCCAACCATTAATACTGATTTATCTCATGAGTTTCAGCTAATCTGGGTTGGGCTTGACTGATCCTAAATAGTGGGCTCACCCATGTGTCTGTCTTCAGTTTCAGGTCAGCTAGCCATTTCTTTCTGATCTTGGATGGAGACAGCTGCTATGGGCTGATCTAATATGGCCTCAGCTGGGATAATTGGAGCTACCACGGCTTTCAACCTTCAAGGAGCCCTGTCAAACCTTTATGGCTATGGCCAAATAAAAAGAGGCACGTGAAACTCTGACAGGTCTTTCACAAGTTTCTGCTTTAACCTTTGTTCTTATTCTACTGGCCTCTGAAAGTCACGGTCCGTCAGATTCAATGGTTGGGAAAATAGATCTTGCATTTTAGTGAAAGGTACTGTAAAGTCTCATGGTAAAAAGCCCTGGATAAAGGAGGAATGAAGGATTAGCCCAATGATGCAATCCATCAACCAGAACATCTTATCAGTGAGTCTCTCCTGACCACCCCACATAAAATAGCAACATCTTTCCCTGGCTCACACTCTCTATCACTCTATCCGGCTTTGTTTTTGTATCCGTATCTGTCATCCTGTATGTATCAGTCATGGTTTAATCTGAGAAACAGAACCTTTAGGAGACATGTATTGCAAAGAATTACATGATTGTGGAGGCTGATTAGGCAAATCAGAAATCCACAGGACTGGCTACCAGAAAGGACAGGCTGAAACTCTCAGTCTGCAGTCTACAGGTGGAATTTCTTCTTTCTTAAGAGAGACTCAGTTCTGCTCTTTAGGCCTTTGGAATGATTGAATCGGTTCCAGACAGATTACTCAGAATAACATTCCCTAACTCAGTTAATGAATATGAACTTTAATCCACCTAAGAAATACCTTGACCTAGAATTAATGTTTAAATTAAAAGTGGGGGAACTATAGGCTAGCAAAGTAGACACATAAAACCAACCATCACACTGTACATTTAATATTTGCATGTGTCTCCCAACATGAAAGATAACTCTACGTGAGTTTGGACTTTTCCTCTTGTCCTTAGAGAAAGTCACCTATAAGGAAATATTTGTAAAATTGTACCTAGTTGAGTTTGTGAACAATAAGCCTAAGCTGCTATTTCTTTTGAAAGTTGGATCTTTTGTTGATTTTCTGCCGTGGAGCATGATATAATCTCTTAGGCCTTTTCTCTCCACTGCATATTATATTTACATTTTATGCCCACCCATAATCTCATCTTAGTAATGAAACAGTTTATGTTTAATGAATATTCCTCTTTCACATTATTGTGAGTCTATAAATATTCTTCATAGCAGAGACCTGCAATGTATAGTGATTACATTTCAGTCTAGGATATAAATATTTTTCTTCTATAACTAATTGTCTACTTTTTTGTTAAGTTTTGAAAATACATATCTCAAACCTTCTACGAATACTTTAAATTATACATTTCTCCCAAATATGATCATATATATTCAGTGAGGTATCGGACTCATATTTTGTTCCCTCTTGTTCCATTTTATTAGCTTTCAGGTCTCTGCATCTTTATCATTCTGGGACTCTATATCTCACTACCATCTTTTTTACTCTTCTGGATTTAATACCTGAGCTCCTGAATTCCAAATTTTTTTTCTTGGTTTATTCCCTCACATTTTAAAAATCATATCATTTTTGTGAATCATAGCCTTAAACATTAAAATATATACGTTCTCATTTGTCTTTCATAAGTTATCCTCCTCAGTACTTGCTATCTTTCATCTTTTTCACAATAGCCATACCAGCTGGTGTCTCATTGTGGTTCTGATTCGAAGTTCCCTGAGATTAGTTATGTTGTAGATTTTTATTACCTGTTGACTAGATGAGCATCTTCTTCGAAAAAAAAATGTTTATTCAGGTTCTTTGCCCATTTTAAAATTATTTTTTTGGTGTGTGTCACTATTCATACACACACATATACAATATTAACCAGTTATATTTATGTATGGTTTGCAAATATATTTTTCCAATCCGTAGACACATTTTGATTTTGTTGATTGTTCACTTTGATGGGCAGAACAATTTTAATTTAATGTAGTCCTTTGCTTTTAATTTTGCCTTTGTTTTTATTTTTGCTTTTGTTTCCTGAACTTTTGGTGTGATATCTAACACTTTTGGTATGATATCCAAAAAATCATTGCTGAACTCACTGTCAACCTGCTTTCCCTTGTTTTCACCACATATGAAAAAAGCTGAAAGACTATAGGAAAATCAAGCCCAGTAAGCAAATGAGAGGGGTTATGGGGGTAAAAAAATAATAGAATAAATCAGACATTATTACCCTATATACATATATAACTACACAACTGGTGTGATTCTACCTCATGCACAACCAGAAGAATGAGAAATTATACTCCATTTATATATGATGTATCAAAGTGCATTCTACTGTCATGTATAACATGACAAATAAAAATTAGAACAAATAAATTTTAAAAAAGAATGAATATTACTTTCATATTTCAAATGGCAACATTCTGAAGATGCCACTGAGAAAGAAATATATGAATCAAATATTTCTGATATCATTCACTTGGAAATAGCTGTTAAAAGTTTCTTTAGTTACAACTCTATATCATCTTGGCATGTTCCATGCCTATGTAAAATCTGACATAGTATACAATAGAAAAATTCCCTTTGCAGAGAGTTTAAAAATTAGTCAACACAAGTTCAGATGATTAGAAAGGGTCACAAAAGTCATTTAGGGAAGTGGGCACAGAGAGGCTCAGGCCTGAACTTCCTTTGAAGTATTGTTCTATAATGGCCTCTGTGGAAATCTTAGAGGATTAATCTAAACCTGAGGTGCCATCTTGTTTTTCCTGCTGAAAGATTCAGTAGTTTGTTCGCCCCCCCCTTTTTTTTTTCCCCTAGGCAGATCACTGACAAGGTTGACTATTCTTTTATTTTAGTCTCAATGAATGTACTTTGTTCTTTAAAACAAATATCTCTTTTCCCTTTGGGGACCACTCTGAAGTCAATCTAATTCCTCCTTTTCGAAAGTTTTTCTGTGTTCGGGCTATTGTGTAGTTTCAGGTTTACTGGGGTAAGGAAAGAGTTGGGGAATTGAAGGAAACTTGTGAAAGAGGAGATTCCCCTTCCTTCTACCTGGAACCTTGCTCTCAAAGCATGTTCCACAGACCAGCATTTAGGATCTTCCAAAAATGCAGAGTCCAAGACCTCACCCAGGACCTTCCTGATCAGAATCTATACATGACAAGATCCAGTTGGGCACGTACAGTAAGTAAAAACTGAGAAGCACTTGCCTTGAAGAAAGTATTAGGTCAAATCTAATTTGACCAACATTTCCCTCTCTAATGGCCTTCAGAGGGATCTCCTTTTTACATGGGTGTCCCCCAAGTGAGGGACTGATGAGTGGACAGCAGTAAGGAGCTGTGGTAGTTTATTTCAATTAGATGTGGCTAAGATATCGTTTCCATGCTTCTGTTTTCTACTTTTAGAAAAGTGTTCTAATATTTTGTGGTATATCTTCTTTAAATTTATGTGATTTACTCTTAGTTGTACTTTTAAGGTTTTCATTGTATTTATTGTTTCTTGTCTTTGCACTTTAAGTGGTTACTACTGAAAGCATACATATTTAAATTTTACAATCTATTTAGAATATTTTAGCATCTGAAGTATAGAAATCTGACTGCTCTACCATAGGTTTCTTTACCTTCTCTCCTTCATGTTGAAGTGATCAACTGTATTATCTATGTATTATATTTACATTCATTGAAAAGTCAACCAGATAATGTTACAGGTTTTGCTTTCTATTTTCATATACACTTTAAGGAACTTAAAAAGAGAAAAATAGTCTTACATGATTGCAGATATTTACCATTTTCATGGGCTCTCTCTCGCCATTCTTGCCAGTAGTCTGCATTTTTTTGTCACTCTAAAATTTATATATTGAAACGTAATGACAAATGTTTTAGTATTAGTAGTTATTTAAAAGTTGACAAGCTTATGAGGTTAGAATCCTAATTAATGAGTGTCGTCATAAAAGAGTCCCCAGAGAGCTGCCCTGTCCCTTCTTCCAGGTGAGGTTACAGTGAGAAGACATCTGTGCACCAGAAATTGAGCCTTTCTCTGCAGCTGAGAATGTCAACATCTTGATCCTGGAATTTCCAGCCTCCAGAACTGGTGAGAAATAAATTTTTGTTGTTTATAAGCCACTCAGTCTATGATAGTTTGTGATAGCAACCCAGACACACTGAAGCAATCTGGGAAGTCTGAGTTTTCCTTTGCTATCATTTCTGTATGTCTGGAAAAACCTCCTTTATCATTTCTTTGATAGCAGTTCTGTTGGTGGTAATTTCTAGGTGTTTCTTCATCTGAGAATATCTGAAGGATATTTTTCTCAATTTTAGGATACCAGACCTACCCTTCTATTTTTTCAGTCTTCAGAAATGTTATTTTCTTTGCATGTTTGTTTTCTTAGCTATTGCAGATTGGAATGGCTGGCGAGATGTAAGATCTTCTAAGAAAGTGAAACTCTTGGAAGAAAGCTTAAAACTTAGAAGAAAACTTGCCACATTTGTCTCTTGTCCTTTTCTCTGTGTAGAACTCATGTTAGAGCATTAACTTCAGCAGAAAATCAGTGACTTTAGGGCTGGAAGGGCGACACAGAAAGAGCCTGGGCTGTGGAAGATTATTTTGCATTCTATGACAGCTTTGTCAAGACTACTTCTGAACTACTTTTACATGAGATTGCAAACTGCATTTTGGTGTCTTATTATCTGCTGAAATGAATATGTAATAGTGGTAGGAATCACGGCTCGTCTTTGTCTTCTTCCCTGGAGGAATCTCCTTGTTACAGAATAAATTCTCCATGTATGTTTACTCTTTAAACGGAATACATTCTTTATATACATTTTAAATTGTGTTAGTGTGGGTGGCAAGGTGGAAGAAATTCTCCTGTATAGAGACAGCTCCCTTCTCTTTAATTTCATGAGATGTGTATTACATATCACCACATGACTTGTAGATACTCAAAAAGCTTCTTTCTAACTTGCATTATTTATATTTTCATATACGATAGTTTTCTCTTCTCCATGGTGAGGCTTTCCAGTTTCACTTCTTTGTAGTCAATCTAATTTCAAAAATATTAAATGAAAATTCCAGGAATAAACAATTTATAAGTTTTCAATTGCACACTGTCCTGAATGATGTGATGAAATCTTGTGCAGTCTCACCCAATCCATGTTCAACATGTCTATATTGTGAATACTACCTGCCCTTTAGTCACTTAGTAGCCATTTCATTTGTCAGATCAACTGTCACAGTTTTCTGTGTTTGTATTCCCAAGCACAAGAGTAGTGATGCTGGCAATTCAGATGCAGGTAATTCTCTGTCAGAGAGTAGTGATGTGCATATTTATTCTACTTAAATTGGCTCATTTAAAAATATCTCTTCTATTATTCTGGATAAAGTTTGACTCAGTTGCCCAAGGATTTGTATGTTGAAATTTAATATCTACTGTGAGGTATTAGATAAAAGGGAGGAAACTTATCCAGCTATAGTGTTTAGAGGTGGGTCTTTAGGGAGGTCATTGTGATTAGATAAAGTCATCAGGGTGGAGTCTCTGTGACTGAATGAATACCAGTGGTCCTACAAGAAAAATGAGAGAGACCAAGAGACACATATGCCTGCACTCCATTCCTTGCCATATGATGCCCTGCATAGTCTTAGGACTCCACCAACAAGAAAGTCATCACCAGATGTGGGCCTTCCACCTTGAGCTATGAGCCAAAGTAAACCTTCCTTTATAAATCAGGTATTTCATCATCGTTACAAAAAAATGGACTAATACAATCCCTCTATTGCTACTTTGTTTTAGGCAAAGTATTTGATTACCTCCACTCTGTTTTCTAACAGGCCTCATAGCTAGGGTTAAACCATTACTAATACTTTTTTTTTTTAGAATTATCTTTCCAGATGTAGATGTGATCATCCTTATTTCATACTTACATCCTTTCAATGACCTCATTGTTCCAATGACAAAAATTCATACCTTATCCATGCTATGGTTTAGACCTGGTTTAAGTGTCCTCCAAGACTTGGTATGCTGAAATTTATCCTTTTCCTGAGATATTGAGACAGTGGAAGTTTAATCTGACTGTGACTTTCAGGTGTGGGGGCTTTGGGAAATGATTAGGATTAGGTAAGTTCATTAGGTTTGGATACTGGTGGCTTTAAAGATAGAGGGAGAGAGACCAGAAGAGACATAACTACACCTGAGTGCTTCCTGTGTCTTGTTATGTGATGTTCTGTGTGCCTCAGGACTCTGCCAGCAAGAAGGCCATCACCAAGGGAGGTGTCTAGAATTTGTATGTCCAGAATCATGATCCAAAATAAGCATCTTTTCTTTATAAAGAAGCTTGCCTCAGATATTTTATTATAGTAATCAGGAATGGACTAATACACCCTATAGAACATTTAAGACTGATTGATATGGATCTCATAATACTACTACAGTATTTTTTTTATCACCCTTCACCCTAATTCTGCCTCCCCAAAGTGCATACACACACATAGTTTGGTTCATATCAAACTACTTTTAGTTTTACAACCTCTTTTTAAATTTAAATTAATTTTATACACAAAACATAAAAATTATACAATGGGGTATCATGACTTTCTAACACATGTATAGATTGTGTAATGTTTAAATAAGTTTAAATATATCCATTTCCTCAAACATTGAACGTTTCTTTTTGGTGAAACATTCAAAACCATTTCTTCTGGCTTTTTGAAATACATGGTACATAATTATTATCTACAATTGTATTATATGCAACAATACATGAACACTTCCTGCTTCATGCTAACTGTTAATTTAGTACCCATTTACTCTTAGCTCCCTTTACTCTCCCCAGCCTCTGGTAACCAATTTTCTACTCTCAACTTCTATGAGATCTAAATATGAATGAGATCATGTGGTGCTTATCATTTTGTGCCTGGGTTTTCTCACTTAACACAATGATCTTCAGTCCCACCATGTTACTGCAAAGGACAGAATTTAATTCTTTTTATAGCTGAATAGTGTGTATGTACCACATTTTCTTTATCCATTTATTAGTTGATGGACACTTATGTTATTTCCATTTCTTGGCTATTGTGAATAATTCTGCAATAAACTTGGAATTGTAGATGTCTATTCAAAATACAAATTTCATTTCCTTTGGAAGTACACCACTAGTGGGATTGCTGGATGATATAGGAGTTCTACTTTTAATATTTTGAAAAATAGTCATACTATTTCCATATAGTTACACTAATTGACCTTCTTACCAACAGTATTCAAGAGATCATTCTTCTCCACATCCTCACCAACACTTCTTATCTTAAATCTCTTTCATAGTAGCCATTCTTACTGGAGTTAGGTGATGCCTCACTGTGGTTTCAATTTGCATTTTCCTCAAGCATTTTTTTCCATATACCTGTTGGTCAATTGTATGTCTTCTTTGGAGAAAAGTCTATGTAGGTCTACTGTCCATATTTAGGTTATTTGGTTCTTTGCCATTTAGTTTTTGGAGTTACCTATATACTTCAGATATTAACCCCTTGTCAGATTTATAATTTGCAAATATTTCCCCCATTCAGTAGGCTGTATATTTGCTTTGATGACTGTTTCATTTAAATGTTTAGTCCATTTTAGTTGCTTTTTGTAATAGTTGAGAGGAATCTAGTTTCAATCTTCTGCATGTGAAAACCCGATTTCCCCAACACTGTTTATTATTATTATTATTATTATTGAAAACCCGATTTCCCCAACACTGTTTTATTATTATAAAAGACTGTCTTTTCACCAATTCATGTTCTTAGCATCTTTGTTGAAAGTTGGTCATTTGTAGATGTAGGTTTACTTCTACATTTTCTAATACGTCCCATTGGTCTATGTATCTGCTTTTATCCCAATACCATGCTATTTTTATTACTACAGCTTTATAGTATGTTTTGAAGTCAAATAGTATAATGTCTCTTGCTTTGTTCTTTTTGCTTTGGTTCTTTGAGTTTTGGTTTTATGCATTTTGTTGTTGCTGTTGTTTCAGTTCCATACAAATTATATGACTTTTTTTTCTAGTTCTTTGAAGATTATTATTGGTATTTTGATGAGAATTACATTTTGAATTTTTAGGTTGTTTTGGGTAATATGTGCATTTAAACAATATAGGTTCTTTCCACCCATGAACATGAGATGTTTCATGTGTGTGTGTATGTTCTTCAGTTTTTCCCCTCCGTATTTTATAGTTTCCATTGTAGAAATCTTTCACCATTTAAAAAAATTTATCCCTAGGGATTTTTGTCTTTTATTTTTTGATCTATTATAAATGAGTTTGTTTTGTTATAGGTAATTTATATTGGCATATAACTATTCTACTGATTATTGTGTTGATTTTTGTCTCCTACAGCTCTGTTAAATTTAGTTATTAATTCTAATACTATTTTGATGGAATTTTTGGGAGATTTATATTTATAAGATCCTGTGGTCTGCAAATAGTCACATTGGACTTTCTCTTTCAATTTGGATGCCCTTCATTTCTTTCTCTTGGCTGATGGTTCTGGCTAGGACTTAATACTAAGTTGAATAAAAGTGGTGAAAGTGGGAGTCCTGTCCCAAATCTCATAAAGCTTTCAACTTTTCTCCATTTAGTATAACACTAAATATTGGCTTATTTCATATTACCCTTATTATATTAAAGTATTTCTTTCTATATCTAATTTATTTAGAATTTTTATCATGAAAGGATGTTGAATTTTATCAAGTAAATTTTATTACTTGAGATTTTAATTTTACAAACACAAATACATACAACTCTACCTATAGTTATGTCAAACTACTTTTAGCTCTGTGTTCTCTCTTAGCCTTAATCCTTATCTTATGCATCATTTACCCATAGAATACTCTGCTCCCTTCTCCCACATACCCATTGATTTCCTTTGAACAGGGACAGATAACTTGTTTCTTTTATCAGAATTATCCATTAAATAAAGCCTACATTCCCTTCCTCAGAATCTTACTTTATCTACACATAGTAAAATCTAGGTTGTTTGACAGCTGAATTCTACCTTGTTCACTATTAGAGCCACAGCACTTAGCAGGAAGACTGTTTGATGACTATATAATCAACACTAGAAGCTTCTCATTACAGATGGGTTTATAATATTCATATAATCCTGTGCAAACCAAGCGAAGTCTATGTGTGTGTAGCGAGGTGGTGGTTGAACATGTAATGTACGTTAATTTTCAGTAGATAAGTGTCCTAATTTTGATGCAGTCTGCTGTGTATCAGGATTACTTGAGGACCTGGCACAGGAACTGTTGTCTTGCTCCTGAGTTGTTCCTGTTATTCCAACTAACAGCAGTGATTATGTTTGAAGTCTGTCTCATATTGTTGCACTTCTGTTGATATTTAATAAAACAGAGAACAGCTTGCAAAAAGCAGTACTCATCCCTGCTGAGAAAAAAAAAAGGGAAACAAGTGAATCCTCTGCTAAGCAATTTTAAATGTTTCTGCTGTAACCTTAATAGTGTAATTTTAACTTCTTGGCACTCAGTGAGGTCAACATTGGTATACTTTGTACTTACGCATTATACTGGAAAATTGGATCCAGAGGTAAATTGGAGTTTCCTTATCTCAAAAGTTGTCTGGCCAAGATATACAATCCATGAACAAGAATACTTTGGTGAGAACACTGGCAAAGTGTATACCTGGACAATAACTTGTTTTCTCCTGTCCTAAAATGCCAAAAGTTTACTTACTTTAAGTTCCCATTTATATTTACTACCATTTTAATTTCATATTATTTTCGTGTAATTTAAATTGCAGACAAGTCTGGTTTATTTATTGTAGAATATTTAAAAATGTGGGAAACACCACTGGAAACTAGTATTTCTTGCATGAATAAACTTTTTTTTTAATTGCTTTTGGGAGGAAATATTGGTGCATTTAAAACTTCCACCATTTGAAAGATACTTTGAATTTCTAGTTTTTAGAAAATCATGCCAACTCTTTCCTTTTTAACACTTAGAGATTCTCTGAGAGTCATTAAATTGTTTGCTAATAATTGCATTGGCATTGTGATAAACTTGTGGGATGCAACCAAGGAAAAACAGTTCAATGAGAGTTATTAATTATACTACCAGCAATTTAGGCAAATTAATGAGTAATATTACATTGGTAAAATGGCAATTACTTTACAATTATTTAACAAGAGCTAATTCCTAACCAAGACGTGTGTGTGTGTGTGTGTGTTTAAAGAAAAATGGGATAGAAGAATGAATGATATAGAGATGGCAGCAAAGAGTTTTCAACTGAAATCTGAATATTAGTAATGGCCTATTTTGAAAGTTCTTTATTTGGGTAAAGGCCAATAATTTAGTATTATTTTTCTTCTGAGTATTATCCAACACATCTCAATCTCTCTGATATGCAACCTGAGCTGGAAATCTCTCAAGGACCAGCTCTCTTATGGTCTTCCTGGTGTTTCCTGCGTGAGTCAAATGGAAGCATCCCTAACAGGTTCTGTTTCAGGAGACTTAGCCTTTGAGTCTACAAATTATAGAGAACCAAGAGACAAAAGAAGTAGCAACAGGGGAAAAGCAGTCAAGCCATGCTTTTGATTTTTCTTGTCTCATTTAAGCTAAAGATTTATAGATTATGGACTTTGACTAGCCATGTATTTAAAAATTGTATTTTTAAATAAAATTTGCTTACTAATTTAACATATCATGGACTATAATTCCATTACAAAGTGCTCCAGCCAAGTTTTTGAAGATAATGTCAGATCTGGAGGTTCTTTAGCAGAACAAAGATGGCATAGCATCTTGACTATAAACCTGTGATAAGAAGATGAAGAGCAGCTGGGTGTGCTGGGAAATACTGAGCATCAGGAGACAGGAGACTACTATCTAGGTATAGATAGTAACTTCCGGTATATCTGGGGCAAGATATTTCACCCTTCAGGGTGGTGAATTTGATCAGAGTGTTTCATACTTTTAATTTTTCTCCTTTCTTTTTTATTTTTTAGCAGTGACTCTTTATTCAGTTTTAAAAAGAATCTAAGATTTTAACAAATATGCATTATCTCATCATTCAACAAATATTTATTGATTACCAACTCCATTCTAGGCACTGTTCAAGGGGTTGGTGTATGAAATATGAATACATTGCAGTAGATGATGATGTGATTGAGGAATAGAAATCCTGTCCTCTTGGACTATACCCTGAAACTGAGAGTTTTAGGGGAATACAGTTAGAAAGTCACTGAGATCTCCCTTATCTTTTTTCTTATAACCCATTGTTCTACCAATAAAGAGTATGTGTGAAATAATTAGCCATTGTAGCTCCATCACAAATATACCCAAGATTGTTAAGTTTAGGTTCCTGGTACACAGTATCATCCTATTACACAAATGTTTATTTGCTTTTTAGTTGGTACTATAAGAAGAAATAGGCAAATGCATCACATTCTTTACTTGTGAGGTCTTTGTCTTTCTTGTTTTCAATTTTTCTTCTCTGTGTTCAGGTTCATTCTTATCTCACTAGGGAGGACAACTGCTGCCCCAAGATGCGTTTTTATTTTGCACAATTGTCTAAGGAACTATTATTTGATCTAATTTTATTTAATAAGTAATGTTGTTAAGTGAAGTAAACATTGCACAATCTATCTGATATCTGAACAAGTTAAGGTAGAACTGAAATATATTCGAATTCATCTGGGCATGGAAAGTGAGAGAGACACAGAATTCGAGGAAGGTGTGGAGAGAAGAGCAGTTGCCATTCAAGATTTACAAGGAATACTTAGGCTGTGCAGTTAAATTATATAACCACTAATCTTCACTGCCAAAGAAAATTTCCTCTGGTTCCTTGTATTTGAATTCACCAAATAATGTACCAGGTGTTTTGTTTCTCTTTTAAGAAAAAAGATAGTCTCTGAAATTATATGAAGTTTAAATGATTTAAATCCTTTTTAGAAAATTTACCTTGAATCTAAGTTATCATCGCCTTATATTTCAATAATATTTAATTTCCCACACCTGCCTTCCAGAGCAGTTTCAATCATGAATAACAGTGGGGGAGAAAAACGATAAACATTATGTGTGCAGCAAAGGTCTTGCAGTTTTGAGCCAAGTTGGAAAAGGAGAACAACTATTACTACAGGGCTGAGCCCTGCGGGGAGTCTGGAGCTTTGCCCCGACAATACCAAACTCTGCAACTTTATTCTCTTTGTGGTTTCAAAAAGACTTGATCTTTCTAATATTACATTCTGAAAGCCAACTTAATAGATACTCTATTTCTGGAGAGCTTTGTAGGCAGAATTATGGAAAATTCTTGTGGTTGTTGTCATGTTTTTTGATGAAGGAGCAGAGTGCAGAATAAATTTGCCTGATTTGCATGAAGTTTGAATATTCACTGACAGTGATTCCTGAACTGAGTCTTCTTTATGCTGTAGGAGAGGAGAAGCATTATTTCAAGCAGCTGGAAAGTTAGCTTGGGGATTTAAGATATGTTAGGGCTTTGCCAATATGCTTGGCATGAACCTGGGTAAGATGCTATAGAGGGTGGGAAAATGAGGTAGGCAGGGTGAGTACGCCCTATTTGGAAAAAGGAGCTGTTGACCTGTTTGATGTGATTTGAGAAGGGGTAACTAGGCCTTTACAGTCAAATACCTCACTTGCAGTGCCTGTCACATTGTAATCTTTCCTCAGAGATAAGATCTTCTGTGCTCCTGTTGAAACAAAAATAGGTTATCTGGAAGGCATATTAGCCATTGCTACCTTAACCATATTCAGGTCACCAGAGAAATATGCAGAAAGTAGGAACCTGTACAAATGGTACTCACAGAGGGCAGTTTTGGTTGAGAAAACAAGGAAGGGCAGGATGCAGAGTAAGTGGAAAGATCCAGTGGAGCTAACCATGGGGCCACATGGGAGGACTCAGTGCATGACAGTAGGGTGGATTCAGCATTGACTCAGTTCCTGCTTCCACCATGAAGTAATGAGTGTACAAAAGCATCTTATCATTGGCATATTTCTTATGAAAACTCCCCAGATACCAGACACATCCTGTTTTCCTTGATTTTCTTCCAGTAGATGCACAAAAATTTGAGGGGTGCTAAGTTCGTGATCTCTGCATCTTCAATATTCCTTCATCCAAACTTAATTCTCCTCATTTTATTTTGCAGAAAATTTTAACTTTTCCACCTTGTACTTGGTTCCATTGCTACCTTTGTTTTCTGAAGACTCACAAATGGTGTATGCAAAATAATTCACTGTCAGTGGTTAGGCCCACCGGTTAGAGATAAGGAAGGAGAAGGACTTGAAGGTTCAGGTTTTTTTCCCTAGGTTCTTTTCCCACATGTTTCAGATAGGAGCTGAGAGGAATATAGATACTTAGGAATTTCCCCTCTTCAGCAACCCCTCCAAATCCAACCAGCAGTTTCTGTGTGCTTGGTATCAATATCTCCTCGGTACATAAGTATATCCTTTAATATGATTCAGTTAATCAAATAATAAACCATCGTGTATTTCTAAATGGCTATCGGTAAGGATCTGTGCTGGATAAGCTTTCTCTCAGGTCATCTTCCTGCTTATCATGACTTTACATTGTACCCAGAAAGGCTAGGGAGTCCTGCAGAATCAGGAAAATACATTGTCCTCAAATGTCTTCAAGCATTGAAGGCTACATGTTGAATTCGTGGTTGAGACTATATAAGCTTTGCTTTCCCAGTGTCCTGTACTGTTTTCTACTTCAGAGCTTTTATTGTGATTGTAATGAAAGCAATTGATTGGATTTTATTTGTTTAACATGTTGCCTTCATTTTATTTTCTTTCATTTTCCCTCTTACATTTCTTGGGAGCAGGGTCCTTGCTTGATTTTGCCACCCCCACCCCCACCCCTCACCCCTCCGGAGGAAGGAAGTGAATCCACAAGTTCAGGGAAGGGAGCAATAGCTGTCATATGTGAGGATTGCCAACATGCTTCAGGGTCCAGCAGCTGGAAAGTCGAAAGATTATTTTGGATTAGTCATGTCACTCTAAACCTCTGTCTACACCACAAGACTGTAATGACATATTTCTTTATCTGGGAATCCCCAGACTGTTAGAATCAGGAAGTAGTGAATGCCTCATATCCCAATGTGGCTTGGATATACTGCCAATATAATCTGGCTTGACCTGTTCCTATGTGTGGCCCAGATTCAATTCAACACAGAATCATTTTTGGCTTCTGTGGGTTTGGCCTTGATGGTAGCCTGGACTCACAGGCAGCCCCCAAATCCCAGTTGTTATTGTTGTTTAAATAAAGGGCATGGACACTTTGACAGGCATTCCATGCAGCACCTCCCTTCTGGAACCCCTTACTGTCTTCAATGTAATAGGTTTTTGTCTTTCATTCTTGTTTCCAACTCTCCTAGGAGTCAAAAGAATTCAAAAAAAGAAAATGGCAACCAACTTTTCTTGGGATCTGTAACTGCATGTGCAATGAGAATGGGAAGAAATCTTTCAATCACAAACAGATTTAAAAAAATTTTTTTTAGTTGTAGGTGGACCCAATACCTTTATTTTATTTATTTATTTTTATGTGGTGCTGAGGATTGAACCTAGTGCCTCACATGTGCTGGGAAAGTGCTCTAAGCTGAGCCACAGCCCCCAGGTGATTTTTTTTTTTTTAAACCATCCCTGTTGCTCCTGGTAAAGAAAGGCAGGCAGCTGGTAGAACATTTCTGTGCTGTTCTCAATTAACTTTCCCTTGTTCCCCTCAGTGAGAAGAGAATGAGCCTCCTCCACCCAACTGTGCTGTGACTGGAGTGCATTAAGATGCACAAATACCAGCCTCACTTGTGAGTCTTTCTTTTCATATTTTTGTAGACAGTTTCAGTCCAAATAAGGTTCTTACTCCTCTTGAGATAATTCCTAACATTGCTAAACGGGTTTCAAATTCCCCACCAATTCCCTTATCAGTAATGAGCACCACATTTCACAAATGGGCCAGTTAGTGGTACAGATGTATATTTGTAACTGTATTTGGTTTCATTTGACATGTTTTTAAGAACTCTGGAAAAGAAATTAATTAGTATTCTTGGGGTGGGGGTGGTAAATACAATCTTATAATTATTATGTGAATATGGAGGATTGAGAAAAATTAAAATCAAAACACCACAACTACCAATCCTAGAGGTATTTAATATTGCTCTCTGCCTTGGAATATTGTGCATTTTATTGCATCTGGGTGGTTTTGAAATCCATCTTAAAAATCACTTTCATATTCTTGAATATTTTTGGTGGTGACAGAAGTTTGTTCTTTGAGGGTAGGCTTGAAACTTAAAGAACTGCCCACAGGACAGAAAAAGCCATTGAATAAAGGCTATAGTCATGGCAGGTGATATCAATTTAGTTTAAAAAATAAAGGGAAATGGAAAAGATTTTTCCCTGTGAATCTTTGTGGCCTCTGTGGGCTAATACTGTAACCTCACAAAATGACTCTTTTAAGAGATTAGATTGGCATGTCTTTTCTCTTCTCCTACAGCTTCTATGTAATGTGTTCTTATTTATGCTCTAGTTTTCCTGGAATCAAGTGCCTAAATATTGCAGCTCTTGCTGGGTCTCTCAAGCTTCCTGGAATTTTAGTCCATTCCCAACAAGTGCTTAATTACATCACATGCCATTGAGATAATTAAATTATGCTTTTGCCTTTGCAGAATGCTAAAAGCAAAATAGCTTCTGTATCAACAAATTAAACATTTAAAATACTTTTGGAAATGTTAAATTATCTTCAGGTGGCAAAATGGATTTTAATAAATTCAATCCCAGGTTGTACCTTAGTTTTTTATTTTTGTTTTTTGGGGTCTCTCCTAGAGCATGTATTAAATTAAAGTTACCCGACAGTGAAAAAAAAAATCAACATATTCTAAACAGGTAGGTAAAGCTTTCCTCCAACCGCTTTGCTGCTTCTTGGCCTTCACCATTGCTATTTTTTTTTTTCAGAGTTCACACTTCAGGCACATCTTAATGCTTGTGTGAGCACCACCTATTTCCTGTTATTGTGTTTCTTATTATAGGCTGCCCTCCTTAGAACTCTTATCTTTTCATCATCTTTTCAGTCCTTTTAGTTGAGGTGACTTTGCCAGAGGCAGGGAACACTAAGTTGAGTCTGTTCATGTTTGAATGGGAACTACACCATAATCTATTAAAATAAAGGATGAATGTCCAATATGCTTACCACTTTTGTTGTGGTTTTGCTGTTGCTGTTTTAACTGCAAGCCAGAATGGAACTTTCTGAATTTTCAAAACACTTGTATTTTTTTTTCTTTCTTTTTTTTTTTTTTTAAATCTAAGTTTGGGCCTTAATGTGTCTACAGATCTTTTTTACATTATTTTTGGCTAAAACGAGAAACAAATTGCACTGAAAAATATTATGAAAACACCTCTCCTTCTAAGATTTCTAGCTCAATATAGTAAACTCCAGTGGTTTGGATTATTCAGATAAGACTTAAGAAAATATCCACTGTTTTAGATTATTTGCTTAGCCAAATCCCAGTGCTGAGCTGCTAGAGGTTTTCTTATCTAGGATGAATGAGTACATGTTACAGAGCAACCTGAAGGAATAGCTTAATGAGCTACTACTTCAATATGAAGGGAATCCAAAACTCCATAGTTGTGCTTTTAATAGCACAGCTAAAGAAAATCAAGTTTATGTACATTTTTCAGGCCAGTAGATATTTTGCAGGATGCCTGTCTCTAACATGCTCAAACTATGAAATATGTGTGGGAATTAACCCAATTATTCCACAATATAAAGAAAAACATTTTAAAGATCAAAACTCTAGTCATTTTAAGGTTAATTATCTTAAAAAAACTGATTTTACTGATAAAATCATGGATTCTTAAGTTTGACAGGAATACCACTTTTAAATTTTCTTAGCTTATGAACAGTGGTGGCAATTAATTAACTTAATAAACACTTCCTGAAAAAATCTTCTCTGTATTGGGTGTGATGAAAAATATTGGTGACAGTGAAAGAAAAAGAAAATAATTGTTCTCAGAGTTCTAATTAAAGAGACAGTCAGGTAAACACACATTTTCAATTTAAATGTGCTCAGAGTTTTAATACAATTATGTAGAAGTTTCTGTGGGAATAAAGAGGTTGGCACATCTAATGTTACAGGTGATACTGGAGAGAAACTATATAGTGGTTGCCAGATGTGCACCAAATCCTGAATGAAGAGTGTGAGTTTCCTCAAAGATAGAAGGGTCAAAGGAAGTAGAAGCAATGAATTTTAGGAACTGCTCTGTGTTCTAGATGATGTTAGAAAGCTGGGAGCTGTCATTTTATATAACTTAACATGGTATTGTACCTCTGTTGTTGCTCTACCATGCACCATAAGTTCCCAGTGCGGTTCTTTGTTTTCCTTGTGTAAGTTTGGGATAGTGATGGGTTTTTCTGAGGATTAATTATATTAACAAACAAGAATAGTTAGAACAGTGCTCAGAATACAGTAAACTAATAATACATTTTAACCATTATATTAGCCATTATTTTCACATCTATCCATTCCCCCGATAACGTTCCAAGAAAAATCACAGGGTAGCTGATCAATTCATTTATTTATTCACAAATATTTATTAAGCACTTAGGATATGCCAGACACTAGAAATTCAAAAATAAAATGGTCAAGTATCAGCCTTCATGGACCTGAAAATACCAGGCTAAGCTAAAAGAAAAACAAGTAAATCATCAAACAAACAACAAATGACATTAAATTCAAAGACTCATAAGCACTGGAATAGCGTGGATATGCTTGGGAGTGGGGCAGGAGACATTTCACATCTTGTTACTCCTTGAAGATGTAACTGAATGCTAACATGGAGCCAGCCCTGTAAAGGCCTGAGGTAGTAATAAGTTTGGCATGTTCCAGAAACAACAAGAAGGACTTAGGATTTGGAACATGTAGTGAGAAGAAGAAAACTAGGAGGGGTGAGATCACATAGGGCTAAGTAGAGATGGTAAGAATCCCATGTGTAATAAAGTCTCTTTGGAATGAGTAAAGAGCTAAGGGCCACAATCAGCCAGGCTTTCAAACACTCCTTCACCTCACCTCACTGTGTCACCAACTCTACTCAGTATAGCTCTTCTGAAAACCATTGAGTACTTGATGCTCAACAATTCCCCTTCTAAGGACAAAGCCATTTTCTGTCCCAGGCACTGAATTAGGTTCCATGGCTAAAAGGGTAAAAAAAGACACAATTGTTGCTTCAGGAACCTCATCATCAAGAGGAGCAAACTATCATAGTAAGAGACTAGAAGCCATGAACACTGAGCGTGGTGACAAACAAGCACAGAGAGAGTACAGGCAAGAACCACATTGCATGGGGGACACTGACCTAGGCCTTCTAAAGGCAGTGATGAGTGTAAATTAACAGGCAAAGGGCTTGAGAGAAAGTGCCAAGGTGAAGGAGTTTTTCTCAGGCAGGGTGAATAATCCTGAGGAAGAGTCCAGAGGCCAGAGAACACATTGCTTTCCTGAGAAGGAAAGGATAAGTGTGACCTGAGTTGGAACCAAGCTCCTTAATTTAATTTAAATACTTCCATTGCTTCTACTACTTTAACCTTCTCTTAGTCATCTTTCATCTTCCCTTGGGACCCACACTTCTTTAATTGGTCATTACCGCCATTGCTGTGAATCAAGTCTTTAATAACCCTGTGACTTTTAACAACATACTGACCCTGAATATTGGTTTCCCCACTTACAAAATTGGGGTACAAATTAGTATGTCAAGATAAGCTCATGAAAAGTGCTCCTTGTGTTGTGGGATGGATATAGCGAGCAGAGCTGCTGGTGTCTGGAAAGAAATCAACAAAGTCTAGTCTAGTTCTATTCCTCCATTATTTTTAAGAGAATATATTTATTGCTTAAATTCCTGACAATGCTAATATTGCTTTTTATTTTATTACTTTCCAAAGAGCTCATGATTTCTCAATTTTCTTTAAGCTCTCTCTACTCAACCATATTACTATTCTCATCCATACCTTGTCTGTCCCTCCTCCATCAAAATTGATTCATTGGCTCCTGTTTGAAAACACCCTCCTTCTATATTTAAGTCTTCTCTCAGGCTTACAAAATCTATTTCGCCATATTTGCAAAGTCCCTTTCTTCCTTCACTGTCCTTCACAGGTAATTTTCTATGATATATCATGGGAAGAGAAATTGTGACTTCTCCCAGCTTCTTTCAATATGACACTTCATAAATCAACTCTGATAAGCCTTTTCTGAAAAAAAAAAGATATTGAGATACATTTATAATTTTTCCTTTTTTCTCTATTAAAATGATTAATAGTCCTAGAGAATTTTCCCTGTTCCCATTCATTTTCCATCAAATTATTGAGGAAATAAAAAACAGAATGGGGTTAGCTTGTGTCTAAATTTACTCAATTAACTATGAGTGACTCTTATGTTAACACCCTGTTCTTTGTGGTTGAGGGCTTAGTGTTGAATTTCCTGACTTTTGCAAAGCTTGAGGCAGATGTGGTACAAACTATAGGTGAGGATCATCAAAGCACTGCCTAGCTGGCTTCTGTATCATAAATTTAAGCTAAGGTTCTAATCAGTTTAATAACACACACCCAGCAAGTTCTATGCTAATAACCTCATTTTGCCAGCAAATCTTTCCCTCTATCCTCTTGGACAAAAGGATTTTTTAAAAGACTCATTTTGTTCCAAAACTTAAAGAATAACTGCTGGCAGAAAGTCTCTCATTACAGAACTCTCTTGGCCAGTTGAAAGAGTTGTTCATTGTTGAGCTGTTTTACTGCAAATGTGAATGGAAGATATTTGAATTTACATGTAAATGGCACATAGTCTTTTCCTGTATTTTACTTTCAGAAGGAGAATCTATTATCAAACAAGAGGAGAAAATTAACATCCTGTCAGAGGTACTGGTGAATCATTTAGCAGTAGCACACATTATATCTTACCCCTTTTGGTTCTTTGGTATCTAAAGTTTCATTTTTACCTCATTTTAGAGAGCTGGTTTGGATTAAAGTCACACACAAACTGAACTGTCTCCAACATCTACATCAGGAAGTAACTCTAGCTCAAGATAAAGGTCACTGGTGGGACAACAGGTTTGTATTGCTTATTCTGGCTTCTCTTTTCCTATCCTGGAGATCATTTGGAAGAACTACCAATTACTGATCCTTAAGCCTTAAATGTTGAAATAAAAGCTATTGCATGTTGATTAACACTTCCCTTGATGAAGTATGCAAGTGTGGTGTAAAACACAGTGATTAGGCTCGTGATGGATTGGAATGGACATTCTCTTGAAGTGTTTTAGCCAAGCCCACAATGCTTTGGCTCCAGTTGCTCATGGAAACTTCTAATTGGTTGTTTCATAACTCTTGCCAATGACTCTCAAGAAGAGTTCTTGAGGTAGTAGTTAGATGGGTTTATGCATTTCCAGTGCTGAAATTGGCTAAAACTCTGTAGTATCAGAGTTTACTCATTGAATTACTTGGAAACATTATAGATTGTTTAATGGGAAATTACTATATTTGAAGAGCTACTAACATTACATAAAAATCTAAGTAATTCATTTTTTAAAAAAATGATTATTTTTAAAAAATGATGTGCCTTGTGACAGAATGCAATATTAATACAAAGTATATTTTTCAGACACAGTACATATAACTGTCTTAAGTGAATTACAAAATATATATGTTGACATTTATACTGATTTGAAGATAAATTGGTGAAAAGCTTTAAAGCAGAGCAATTTCCATAGGTATCAAAACCCTAAATGACAATTATCTTCATATCTTGTATGGTAATATTTTCAATTAGCCACATTTTGAAGGATAAAAATAGACAAAAGGGTTTACATTGGCCAAAGATATTAGAAATACTAATTTTCAGTTTATTCTGATTTTTAAAGCTTAGTTCAACTGGCCATGTCTTCCTGAAATCTCAAAGAAGTAAATTTAAAAGTTTTCTGTGTTTTCATGGTTCGGTAGCTTAGCAATGCTATTTAATAAATGTTCATGAGAACTTAAAAATACCAATAATTATGAGAGACCAATCTGATTAAATTCTTCCTGGTTTAAACTAAATCAAAGGTTTTATTTTTTGGAGTAACACTAAGTAATTCTATATAATATTTTCTAAAACTTAAATAAGTAGTAACGTTCTGTATTTTTTATCATATTTATAAACAAAATATGATATATAAATTGCTGAATGAAAAGTTGAAGATATTCAGTTTTCAAAGTACTTCAAATGTGTCTATGAATGAAGAATAAAGAAATAACTATAGCAAATGAGAAAATACACTTCTCATGTCTTTATCTATATCCATTCACTGACTAAATCAATTTTTAAATAGGAAACACACATAGGAATGTAAACCAACAGTTAAAAGGCAATCCAGAAAAACTCACAAATGTTTGATCTATTGTTCTCAAATTCAAGTTTGCTTTAAAAACTAATTTAATTTTTTTTTTCTTAGAATTTATATCAGAGAAATTTTAAACAATACATGTAAAGAAGAAAATATCAGTACCTTTCACCACTGTCAACATTATGGCATGTAGATTTTTAGTCTTTAGACCTAGCTTTTGTCTTTAGGTGTTCTTTGCTGTAGCTTAAAAGTTATTTCTTAGCCTTTCCTTGTTTAATTGGGTCTGGTTTGTTGTATGATTACCTGATTATGCATCACGTGTAATTTTAAGGTTGTGTACTTTTAAACTTTTGTCTTTCCATCTACAAATTTAAACTCCTTTAGAGTTTGGACTGTATTGTTTTGTTCATTTTATTCACAGTATCTTCCAAAATATTTCACATAGATATGTTTTGATTATGTCTTCCGTATGAATTATCAAACTCTTTATATTGGAATTATTAATGCCCCCCTGCAAAAAAAAAAAAAAAAAAAAAAAAAAAAAAAAACCCTCCTCAGTTTGCTATTTGACTGATGCTGACTTACAATTCCAGAGGTGTGGGGATAGGAGAAAGAATGTGCATTTTCCTACTACTGAGTATTTTCATTCATAAACTTAATCTTTCTTTAAAATTTTAATTTACTCAGTGTTTTTTTTGGAGGAGTCTCTCTATAAAGTTATTATTCTTCACCTAAGTTCTACACATTTCTACTTAGTATTTCTTGTTTCTTGTTGCTACTTGCTATGGTCTCAATATTTGCAATTGCAATATTGAATTGTAATCTCCCATGTGTTGGTATTTAGAGGTGGGGCTTTGGGAGGTGGGTAGGTCATGAGTGCAGAGGCTTGTGAATGGGATTGGTACCCTTATCAAAGAGGTCTGAGTTGCTTGTATGTCCTTTACACCTTCCATAGAAGGTGCCATATATGAGGAACAGAGCCCTTACCAAACTGAATCTACTGCACCTTGAACTTGGACTTCCCAGTCTCTAGAACTATAAGAAATGAATTTCTGGTGTTTTTAAATTACCCTAAGGTATTTTCTTATAGCAGTCCATGGACTAACACTACTTTTATGGGGATCCTGTTATGTTTTGCAAACATTTTTTTTCTGAAAATTAGCATTAAACTACTCACTTCATTGTCATTTTAAAAAATCTTTGTTATGATTTAGATGAGATGTCCCCCAAACCTCTTGTGTGAGCAATGTAAGAATTTTCAGAGGTGAAATGATTAGGTTATAAGAACTTTAACCATCAATGGATTAATCCACTAATATGGATGAACTGTGCAGTTATAAAAAAAAATTGGCAGTTCTGATAAGATTTTGCTTCAAAATTTTAAAGTTAATGGAAGTTAAGCACACTAATGACACAGTTGCAGTTAACAGTTCAAATTGTTAATTCCTACACTTGACCTTAAATGATAAAGTCGATGCTAGAAACTACACATTCTAAATGACTCTTTTTTTTTTTTACCATTACTATTTCTGAAGTTGTAAATGGGCATCTTTGTTCATAAATCTTTAATACTACAAAGATTATCTCTATTTTTCATTTTTTAAAAATTTTTTATTTGTTTTAATTAGTTGCACATGACAGTACAATGACCTTGACATATCATACATTTGAATCAGATGGGATATAATTTCTCATTTTTCTGAGTGAAAATTTTATAAAATAGATCAATATCAAGTTGTATTATTAATCTATGTTTTATTGCATTTTTGACACAAATTTTTAGGTATATCGACTGCTAACTTCTGATTTTATTGCCATCAACCAGTGTTATAATTTCTTTTATAATTTGTTTTCTAAAAGTTATAATTACAGTCAGCAGTATGGCCATACTAAATTTTAATAAAGATGTGTATTGCAACCAAACTACATTTTAGTTTGATAAATGACATACAAGATAGTAGAAAAATTTTTTTGTAACTATCACTTGGAAAAATAGAGTTAAAAACCTAAAATCTTGCCTTACTAAAAGTAAGAACTATCAGAAATTTCCAGAAATAAAATAACCAAGTGGGTATGTATTCACCCACATATGTACAAAAATCTAGATCAATGTATTTCCATATTCAATTTTAATTCAATTTTGTTTTTCAGTTTTTGTTGAAATGAAATTTTTTATTTTGCTTTAAATACTTTTGAAACTTAACAAGTGTCACATATAGAAATAAACTAAGGTTTTGAAAGAGATATAAAAAGATTTACAAACTTTGGGTTTCCTATGATGAAAGACTCTGCTTAATTCTCTTCAAAGAACAATTTGCTCATTTGTTCCCTAATTGCACTTTTTGGAAAATCAGGCCCAAGAAATACCCTGTATGTCCTACCTCTCCTTCTATAGCAATGATCTTATAAATATTGTATCTTTTCTAAATGCTTATAGGTTCATTCTTTTTTTTTTTTTTTTTTTTTACTTAGTGTGATTTAACACTTTTGAGGTCTGGGAAATTTGACCTTTCTCTGGCACTTTTCATTTTCAAAGGTTTGGGATTGAGGCTTCACAAAAAAACTGAATACATAGACTCTTTTATTATTTCCTGATCAAAGTGTCATTTCAGAATTAACTACCATTGCCCCAAAGGAAGTAGAAAACTAAAGAGGACTTTACAAAGCAGGCATAATTAAAAATTAAGTTCTGTATTCTCTATTCTGCCTAGTAATTACTCTTTTGGCAATGTACCTTCTACTGTTTATTTTACCATATGAGGTTCTCTCTCTTAAGAGTTATTTGTTTTTTCCTAATTCATTTTTTTCCTTGTCATACATGGCTTAGATTCTTCAGCTGCTTCCCTCTCTTTATCCCAATGCCTTTCTGTACCGCACAATAATGAACTTGGATAATTTATAAATCGCAACATAGAAGAAAGGCATAAAATGTGAATCTTTTATGTGATGATTTATTTTATAACACTATCTCATCCAGCCTCCTGTTTTACCTACATGACTTATTCCCGTACATGAGTCACATTATTTTCACTGAACTCTACTGCTTTAGGATAGATTAATCATACACTTTATTACAAAAAATATTTCCATTTAGGATGCACCTGTACAAATGTGAGCAAATATTCCTGCATTCCACAGTTCATTAGTGTTTTGATTCATTTAGGTGATAAAATTTTAATCCACATGAAGTATTTCTAAGTAATCAGTTCCAAAATGTTAATTTTGATTTGTTTTTTTCTACCCAATTTAACTGAAATAGAGAGGACCAAACAGTAAATCCTACTGAATCTATCAGCAATGGAAAGGACAGTAGGGTCTTGGTTACATTTCTGCTGTCATGTTGATGGACTAGCTTATGTTATACATGGGTTATGTGACAAATAATGTCTTTTGATTCGGATTCAAGGAAAACAGCAGGAATCTTGAGTGCTGAAAGTCCTAAAGGAGTTGTTATTTTTGGCCCTTTTGATGGAAGTAAAGCAAGACTCCTAGCTAAAGAAGATCAAAGAGTCAAAAGCAACTTCAAGTAGACTTTACCCATCTGATGAGACAAAACATGAGGCGTTAATACTAGAAAGAAGCAGTGGAGTTTGACAAAGGTTCTCTCTGCCCAATTAGCTAAAAGCCATCTTTGCCCATATCTCAGATGCTTAGATGTCTATGCAGTCAGGACTGCAGGCAGCTTCACAGTCTCCAGCACCTTCCTGTGGCATTGGGAAAACCATTCCTGAGCACCCACAGAAGTGCACAGAAGTAGCTGAGGAGGACTCAGAAGTGCTGACACAGAGGCTGGTGCAGGACCTAAAAACTTAGGGAAGTTGATATTAGCAGAAGATTTAGTAAGACAGGGGCCAGTGTTCAAGGCCAGAGGGATAGATCTGCAGAGGCCAGGAAGACCAGTAGTGAGCATACAAGACCATCTCCTATTCTTTTGTAACAAGGCAATATATGAACCACATCAGCAACCTAGACTATACTTAGGGAGAAGAGAATTAAAAATATGATGTGGGAAGCATCCTGCATTAACAGAATAGACACCCTGGAGTGTCAAATCAGAGTTGATTGAATTACCCTGAGTGTCTAAGAGCAAAGCATTTCATTACCAAGCAGTGATGAAGTCTTATGGGCTATATTTAAGTATAGAGAATTAAAAGTGCATTTTTACACACTTTGGTATGTGGACAATGTAAAATGTCCATGTTGTACTTCACAGTGTGCTATTCCATATAGAAGACAGAGTATGCAACCTGTATTTTTCCGATTCCGTGGAAATGGTGGAAATTATTCCCATTATAAACTACAAACAGGCTGTAAGTTTATAATGAGAAATGATTTTTTAATTCTGATGTTTTTTAAAGAAAAGTATAGCATTTATAACACAACCCTTCTCTGTTGATGTACTCAATCTATTGTCTTTTAGCTAGATTTGCCTGACAGCAAAATAAGTTAGGTCTCAAAAAACGTGTTAACTCTACATTTTTTAGTATTTTCTTTCTCAGTGTAATTCTAACTTTCATTGGTGATATTAACATGAAGGTCAGATTTACTGAGAGGTAACATCCAGCCTTTGAAGCCTCATCCCAATGTGTATGTAAGAGCTTTGTCCACTAATGAGCATTCTTTCATGTTACTGGTTTTGTAAAGCCTTGTGCTGTGAATGGACCGTCAATCAACTCACAGCTGCACTGAGGCCTTCAGATGGCTGTATCCATGGCAACATGCCAAAAATGGCGACACAAATTAATCCATTTGTGTGGAATTCTCAGTGAGAGTCCACTTTCATCTTTCAGAGACTACTGTTAGGAAGTCTGATGATCATGTAAAATACTGAGCAACAGCAAAATAGTGACAGACTAGCCCCAGGATCTTCTCCCTGTAAACAGTGGGGCTTCTTTTCCTTTTTATCTGTTAAAGATGACAGGAAAGAGGTGGGGATTTTCTAATGCCACCAAAATGTTCTCTTAATAAAAAGAGTTACATTAATTTAATGCTCTCACATAGGCTCCTGTTCACCTTCACTCACCAATACCATCTGATCAGTCTTGAAAATGAGTGCAGGGGTTTACATAGCATTACAAATCTGAAAAATAATTTTTATCTTGATGCTTTATTGTTAATGATATTCATATAACATATAGCATGAGAGATACTTCCACCATCACAGTGAGAGTTAGGTAGCATACTCTGTTACATGAACAGATGAAGCTAATTCCTTGTCTCTTAGAAAAGAACAATCCCTGAATGTGTTTTTGTTAGAATCTTATATTAGTCCTGCATCTAAACAAGTCTGCTCTTCAATGACTATACTCTAAAACAACAAATTCTGTGTTGAATTTAGATGAATTTATTTAATGCTAAATTGCAAATTGGATTGTCATAATATTTTGATGATTATGAAAGCAAACTAAACATGAAGGGCAGATACTGCCTTATAATTTATAATTTACAGTCATCATTCAAAGATATTCAAATGAAAGGAAATGTGATGTATTTTATGTCTTCTTCTTACTCCTATCTTTGAGGATTTCATTTGTTTTTCTACATACAGAGATTTTTCTATCATGTAGTTCTTAGCTTTCTCAAGGCATGAAAATTTTGAGAATCCAACAAAAGCTCTAGACACCCGTGAAAATACAGATAAATATGCTGCCAAAATACACATGTATTTTTGTTTAATTATGAATCACAGGTTAAAAAGATGGAGTTTGACAAAGGTTCCCCCTGCCCAATTAGCTAAAAGCCATCTTTGCCCATATCTCAGGTGCTTAGATGTCTATGCAGTCAGGATGGCAGACAGCTTCACAGAGTCTCCCGCATCTTCCTGTGGCACTGGGAAAACCATTCCTGAGCACCCACAGAAGTGCACAGAAGTAGCTGAGGAGACACACAGAAGTGCTGACACAGAGGCTGGTGCAGGACCTAAAAACTTAGAGAAGTCGATATCAGCAGAAGATGTTGGTTAAATTGATATTTAAAATTTCCTTTTAAACATTCGATGGAGATTTCTGGTTTCAGTCTTGACTTTTAAAGAGGGTTAAAAGCCATAACTTCCAAACTTGCAATAAGAAAGAGGTGAACAAAATGAAAATTAATGTCCTTTTTCAGACCTCTTGAGAACTCAGTTTTCAGGGCAAACTTCCATTCTGAAATCCAGGGAGGTGTATATAGAGTCAGAACAGAGATCTATTTACCTGGAACAGGAGTGGTTAGGACCACTGAAGTGGTACAAATGACTTGCTAGAGGCTGAGAATAGGCTAGCTTGAGAATGAGAATCTTTTGGGACTGTAGTCTTAGGAGAATCCTAAACTTTCATGGGTTTACTTCTAGAAACTTCATGAGGTTCTCATGGAGAAGAATAAAGTTCTTTTCATTGTTTGGCAAAGGAGAGGAGTGGTAATCATTGTGAATACCATTATACCATTTTGTTTAACAAAGATCCATTTTGTATGGGATAAGACTTAATAGAGCCACCTCCTAGTTGGGGAAGCATGTTTCCCCTACACTAAACGCTCCCCTGCCTGCATGAACTTCTTGTACATCTAAGGTGGGAAAAGAGGGGTGTCACTGGAAAAATAGTTGTGAAGGTCACAGCACAGAGGCACACAGTAGACTAAAACACTGAGACTTGGTCATAAGACTCTAGGACTCTAACCTCCCACACCTGATCTCTACCTCAGCATAATGCAATAACAGTGAAAACAGTGAACTGCAGCTGAAAGAGCTGGAAGACACAAGTTGTCTTTGAGAAAGAGTTTTAAAAGCAACAGAAAGCCAAGAAGAGAGATTTTTAAAAAGGACAACAGCTGTACCTCTGGCTCCTACAAGTCCAGCAAAGATTAAAACAACTCCTAACCAGATTACAATAAATCCTCATGTGAAAGGATGGCTGACCTTAGTAATTTTTTATTATTATTTTTCTAAAAATATTTTTGTTGTCGATAGACCTTTATTTTTAAGCAGTGCTGAGAATCAAATCCAGTGCCTCACACATGCCAGGCAAGTGTGCTACCACTGAGCCACAGCCCCAGTCCCTGACCTTAGTTATTATCACCCCAAATAACAAATTATTAGCACAATAAAAGAAAGGAAGATACACTCTGAAGAATTCAGATTCAGAAAGAGCCCAGGTGTTAGAATTATCAGGCAAGAATTTTTATATGACTATAGTTAATAAGTTAAGAAAAAGTATACAATAGTCAAGATCAACTAGATAATGTAAGAAGAGGTGAGAATTAATAATGAAATTGAAGGAAATACTAGAAATAAAAAAAGTCACTAAGAATTGAAGAATATCTTCAATAGGTTAATTGGTACGTTGGACACAGCAGAGGAAAGAATTTGCAGAATCAATAGATGACAGATCAATAGAAACTGATCTGTCTTTAAACTGAAATGAAAAGTGAAAAATAATTAAAAAAATGGAAGAGAACTCTGAGACAACTAAAAAACCTGTAATACAGATATAAATAGAATACTCGAAGGGGAAGAAAAAAATTAGCAGCAAAAATATTTACAATAATGATGGCTAAGAATTTTCCAAAATTAATGACAGACATCAAGCTATGGATCCAGGAAGCTAAGAGCACAAAGGATAAAAAACAAAAAGGAACGAATTATACCAAGACATATTATATCAAAACTGTAAAACAATAGAGGGTGGGGGGTTGAGGGGGAGTGGGGAGGGAGGGAAGGAGAACATCTTAAGCCAGATACAAGGGAAAAAAATTCACCTTATCTCTTTAGAAATAAATGTAACATTTACAGGGAAATTTTTATCAGAAACCATGCAAGGAAGAGGAGAGTGGAGAGAAAGTGTTGAAAGAATAAACTCACTAACCTAAAATTCAGTTTCTAATGAACATGTCCTTCAAAAGTAGAGGAGAATAAAGACTTTCTTAGACAAACCTGAGAAACTTCATCAGCAGACTCACCCTGAAAGAAATGTTAAAAGAATATCTTCAGAAAAAGGATATGTCAGAAGCCCAGGCCTACAGGAAGAGCAATAGAGAAGTAAAAATCAAGATAGAATAAAATATTTTATTGTTCTTAATTATTAATTAGTTTAAAAGGAAATGTTTATGTAATATAATGGTAACAATGTAATGCATGGTTGTGACTTATGGACAAACCAAATAAATGACAGGAATGTAACAAGGCACAGGGTAAAAGAATTGAAAATATTTTGTTATGTGACTAGCCCTATAATTGAAGCGGTGTATGGTTATTTATTTGAAGGGTGACAGACAGTTTCAAAAATATATTGGAAACTGCACAGTAACCACTAAAGTTATTTAATAAAAGAAAAATAATTGATATGATAAGAGATGATGTAAAATGAAATCTTATGAAATGTTCCATTAAAATCCCAGAAAGCAGAAAAAATAGGAACAAAGAAAATGCAAGGAATAAGAAATATAAGAAATAGTTAAAAACATGGAAAATATTAAGCCAACATTTTAATTATCACTTTCAATGGGAATGATACAAATATGCCAATTAAAAGACAGAGATTGCAGAGGGAATTAAAAGCAAATCAAAACAAAAATAAGACCCAAGTATTTGTTGTCTACTGAAAACCCACTTGATGTACAATGACTCAGAGAGGTTAAAAGGTAAGATAAAAAATGTATACCATGCTAACATTAATTGAAAGAAAAATGAAGTCGTTATATTAATTTCTGACAAAATGGGCTTCAAAAGAGGAAATACTGTCAAGGGATAAAAAGGAGCATTATAAGGTGGTAGAGGGGTTAACTTTCCCTAAAGACATAATCAATACTTAAGAGTGTATTCCTGTAACAATAGAGTATCAAGAGACATAAGAAAAAACTGATAGAAATGAAAGAATAAAAGAAAAATCTATGATTGTGGTTGGAGACTTCAACACTCTCCTTTCAGGAATTAATTTATCAAGGGAAAAAATTAGTGAGGTCATAGCTGCCCTCAACTGCTATGTGACTAGCATTTCCTTAACATCAAAAACAGATAAAGAAATATGAGAAAGGAGAAGTAAAGACATAACTGGTGAACACAGATGCAAACACTTCAACAAAACTATCAGTAAATCAAATCTATCAATGCATAATAATAGTTATATACTAGAACCAAGTGGGATTTATTGCAGGTATGCAAGGCTCATTCAAAATTTGAGATCAATCATATAACCAAGCAACTATACCAACAGGCTAAAGAAGAAAAAGTGTATGATTATGTCTCACAAAGTAGAAAATATATTTGAAAAATTCCAGCATTCATTCATTTAAAATCTCTCAGAAAATTAGAAAGAGAGAAGTTTATCAACATCTACAAAACATCTACAACTACTTATGTTGAAAATTACTCTCCACTGAGATTAGAAATAAGATAATTCTATCTTTTTTCTCACTAGTTATGATAAACATCATATTGATAGATCCAGCTAATGCAATAAGACAAAGAAAGGAAATTTATGCAGATTCAAAAGAAGGAATGAAGCTGTTTTTATTCACAGATGATATAATTTTCTTTGTAGGCAATCCTAAAGAATTGAGAAATAAAAATATATGGAAATCAACTCTTTTCATATATACCAATAGTGAACAATTGGTATTTGAAATTAAATTGGTATTTAAAAACTTAAATATTTTAATTGGTATAAAAAAAAAGCCAAACACACTTTAAAATAGCACTTTCCAACCTGAAGTACTTGGAAATAAATCTGGCAAAATCTATGTAGCATCTATTGGAAAACTATAAAAGATTGATAAAAAGAAATCAAAGAACATCTAAATAAATAGAATTACATCTTTAGACATTAAGAGTAAAATTGTTCGCATGCAGGTCTCCTTCAATTAAAGAAGATATTTAATGCACTCCCAAATACAATCCCAGCAGACGATTTTATAGCTATTGACAAATTAATTCTAAACTTCATACACAAAGTCAATAGACCTAGAATACCCAACACAATTCTGAAGAAAAAGTTGGAAGACTGACATTACACAATTTCAAGACCTAATATAAAGTAACAGTAATCAAGAAAGTGTAGTACAATCCAAAGTTCCTTCATTCTTCCCTACCCACCCACCCTCTCCACGGATCAGCATGGGTTTATCAGAGAAAACATTCGGCCTTTGGTTTTGAGGGATTGGCTTATTTCACATAGCATGATGTTCTCTGGTTCCACCCATTTACCTAAAAATGCCAAATTTTCATTTTTCTTTAAGACTGAGTAATATTCCATTGTGAATAAAGGAATTTTGGGTTGTGCAGATGGGAGTGGGGGAGAATTGGAGATGTGGGGATGGAAAGGACAGTAGAATGAGACATACTATATATTATCCTAAAAACAGTATGACTACATTACTGGAGTGTCTCTGCAACATGTACAGCCAGAAAAATGAGAAGTTGTGCTCCATTTGTGTACAATTTGTCAAAATGCATTCTATTGTCATATATAACTAATTAGAACTAATTAAAACAAAAACATAGAAGGGAGACCAGTAGAATAGAAGGGGATCAGGGGGATGGAGGGAAGGGAAAGGGGAGGTATGGGGAATGAAATTAATCAAATTATACTATTTTATTGTGTATACATATGAATGTATTCTAACAAATCCCACTGTTAGGTATCATTATAATGCGCCAATTAAAAAAAAGAATTGCAGTGAAATAATAATTGATAAATAAAACAGAACCATTGATCTCTGACAAATGGGCAAAGGCAATTCAATGGAGAATAGAATTTTCAACAAATGGTGTGGGAAAAATTGGTTGTTCAACAAAAAATGAACAGTTATAAATCATACATATTTTCTGAAAATATATCTTAATGTCAAACACAAGACTACAAAATTCCTATAATAAAACACAGGAAAAATCTATGTGACATTGATTCTGGTGATGAATTTTAGACATGGCACCAAAAATATGATACATGAAAGAAAAATTGTTGTGTTGAATTTCATTAAAATTAAAAACAACTCAAAAAACTATTTCTCTGTGAAAGAAACTGTGAAGAGGATGAAAAGACAAGCCAGAGATTGGGAGAAAATATTTGCAAAACACATATTTGATAAAGGACTTGCATCCAAAATATACAAAGAACTCTTAAAACTGAACAAAAAGAAAATAAACAACCCAATAATAAATGGGCAAAGCATCTGAAACGACACCTCATCAAAAAAGTATAGACGGAAAATAAGCATCTAAAAAGACGCTAAACATCATTTCTCAATAGAGAATTATAAATGGAAACAATGAGCCACTACATATCATTAGTAGGGCTGAAATTAAAACAACAACAACAACAAAACCCCCAAAATAACCAACTGTTGGTAAGAGTGTGAAACAGCAACAATTATTATTCATTGTTGGTAGAAATGTAAAGTGGTACAAAGTCTCTGAAAGCCAGTGTGGCAGTTTCTGACAAAGGTAATTATAATCTTACCATATATCCAAAGATCATATTCTTAGGTATTTATCCAACAGATGTGAAATGCATCTTCTTAAAAAATCTGCATGCAGGGTGTGTATAACAGCTTAATTCATAACTGCTCAAAACTGGGAACCAACATATCCCTTAAAAAGTGAACAAATTTTGGCACACTCCTATAAAAGAATATTAATCATTAATAAAAATAAATGAACTCATGACCCATAAAAAGACAGGAATAAGTCTTAAGTGCACATTAGTAAGTGGAAGAAGCCAATCTGAAAATGTTACATGTTATATGACTAATTATATGACATTGTGCAAAAGGCAAAACTATGAAACTACAGAGATGTTAAAACATCAGAGGTTGCTAGAGGTTCATGGGGAGGGTTGTTCCTTTTTAAATGGTAAAAATTCTGATACTTTAATTGTAGGTGCATGACACTAGGTATTTTTCAGAACTCATAAAACCTTATAATACATAAAATGAACTTTAGTGTATACAATTTTTTTAAAAATCCTTTTGAAGTTGGTGAAATTTCAGAATGAAATGCAGAGTATGACAAAACAATCTGACAGTATTACAAATGCGTGAGACAACCTTACTGAAGTGATGGGGGTAGAAGTGCTGACCTATGTAACTTTGGAATTGAGTCTATAAAATCAAAGTCAAAGCAACGCCATGCAAACACGTCACTCTAGTTGATAAAGTTTTTTCCCATGGGAAAGGGTAACAATGCTGACACTGAGATACATATGTTCTGGGAATGAACAATTAAGTAAAATAATGGAGAATGATGGAAAACAGATTTCTCACTTTTGGAGTGGAAAGTTATAGATAAGCAAGAGAAGCAGGCTGGAATGATCCACCTGTGAATGGGTTAGTAATTGTGATGATTGATCTTGATTGTCAACTTGATTGGATTGAGAGATGACTAGGAAATTAATAAAGCACGTTCTGGGTATGTCTGAGAGCCTGTTTCCAGACATGATCAGCCCGTGGCATGAAAAACTGATAGGGGAAAGACCCTCCCAGAATATGTAGGCTCATTTAGTAGGCTCAGGGAAGCAGAAAGAGAAATCTTGCTAGTATGTGTAAGCTCAATTCTTCTTGAGCAGGTGTGTCCATTGCTGCTGCCATTGCCCTTGGACATCAAGCTCTAACTTCTTTTGTCCTCAACGTGTCCTTGTACCAATAAACTCTCCAGAGGGCTTCTATGTCTTCATCCTTGGACTGGTGCTGCATCATTGGTTCCTCTTGTTATTAGGCTGCAGCTTCTTGGACTGAGCAGCTCCTAGCTCCTCTGGCTCTCCAGTGTGCAGATGGCCATTGTGGGACCATCCAACTTCTGATCCTGTAAGGTAATCTAATAAATCTCCTTTTATAAACAAACAAACAAACAAATAATTGTGTTCCTCTAGAGAATTTTGAATAATATAGCATTGTAGAAGTCAGCAGGAACTCATTTTAACTTAATATGGATTCAGAAATTTAACTATAGAAATATTATTTAGCTATGTAAACACATAAATTAGTATCCATGCATATATTTATTTGCTCTTTAAATTGTCAGGGCCTAGAAACAATGAAAACTGTAGTAGCACAAGCACATCTATTACCTAGATCTTTTTTTGATTTATTGATTCTAATTTTTTTATACATGACAATAAAATGCATTTCAATTCATAGTATACATATAGAGCACAGTTTTTCATGTCTCAGGTTGTACACAAAGTAGAGTCACACCCTTCATGTCTTCACACATATACTTAGGGTAATGATGTCTATCTCATTCCACCATCTTTCCTACCCCCATTCCCCTTTCCTTCACCTCTCTCCCTTTTCCCCCATCTAAAGTTCCTCCATTCCTCTCATGGTTCCTCCTATTCCCATTATGGATAAGCATCCACATATCAGAGTAAACATTTGGCATTTGGTTTTGGGGGATTGGCTTATTTCACTTAGCATTATATTCTCCAACTCCATCCATTTACCTGCAAATGCCATGATTTTATTCTCTTTTAATACTGAGTAATATTCCATTGTGTATATATACCACATTTTCTTTACCATTCATCTACTGAAGGGTAACTAGGTTGGTTTTACAGTTTAGCTATTGTGAATTGTGTTGCTATAAGTATTGATGTGGCTGTGTCCTTGTAGTGTGCTGTTTTTAAGTCCTTTGGGTATAAACTAAGAAGTGGGTTAGCTGGATCAAATGGCAGTTCCATTTCCAGTTTTCCAAGGAATCTCCATACTGCTTTCCATATTGGTTGCACTAATTTGCAGTCCCACCAGAAATGTATGAATGTGCCTTTTTCCCCACATCCTCGTTAACACGTATTATTGTTTGTATTATTAATAGCTGCCATTTTGAGGGGAGTGAGATGAAATCTTAGAGTAGTTTTGATTTGCATCTCTCTAATTGCTAGAGATGTTGAACATTTTTTCATATATTTGTTGATTGATTGTATATCATCTTCTGAGAATTGTCTGTTCAGTCCCTTGGCCCATTTATTGACTGGTTATTTGTTTTTTTGGTGTTAAGATTTTTGAGTTCTTTATATATCCTAGAGATTAGTGTTCTATCTGATGTGCATGTGGTAAAAATTTGCTGCCATTCTGTAGGCTCTCTGTTCACCTCACAAATTGTTTCTTTCACTGAGAAGAAACTTTTTGGTTTGAATCTATCTCATTTATTGATTCTTGATTTTATTTCTTGTGCTATAGGAGTCTTATTAAGGAAGTCTGGGTCTAATTCTACATGATGAAGATTTGGGCCTACTTTTTCTTCTATTAGGTGCAGGGTCTCTGGTTTAATTCCAAGGTCTTTGATCCACTTTGAGTTGAGTTTTGTGCATAGTGAGAGATAGGGGTTTAATTTCATTTTACTGCATATGGATTTCCAGTTTTCCTAGCACCATTTGTTGAAGACACCATTCTCCCATGTTATGTTTTTGGTGCCTTTGTCTAAGATAAGATAACTGTATTTATGTGGGTTTGTCTCTGTGTCCTCTATACTGTACCATTGGTCTACAAGTCTATTTTGGTGCCAATACCATGCTATTTTTGTTACTATTGCTCTGTAGTATAGTTTAAGGTCTGGTATTGTGATGCCACTAGCTTCACTCTTCTTGCTAAGGATTGCTTTGCCTATTCTGGGTCTCTCATTTTTTCAGATGAATTTCATGACTGCTTTTTCTATTTCTATAAGGATTGTCATTGGGATTTTGATTGGAATTGTATTAAATATGTATAATACTTTTGGTAGTATGATCATTTTGACAATATTAATTCTGCGTGTCCAAGAGCAAGGAAGATTTTTCCATCTTCTAAGGTCTTCTTTAATTTCTTTCTTTAGCATTCTGTAGTTTTCATTGTAGAGGTCTTTCACCTTTTTTGTTAAGTTTATTTGATTCCCAAGGTGTTTTTTTAAGCTATTTTAAATGGGGTAGTTTCCCTAGTTTCTCTTTCAGAGGATTTGTCACTGATGTACAGAAATGCCTTTGATTTATGGGTGTTGATTTTATATCCTACTACTTTGCTGAATTTTTTTAGTAGTTCTAGAAGTTTTCTGAAGGAAGTTTTTGGATCCTCTAGGTATAGAATCATGTTGTTGGCAAATAGTGATAGTTCTGAGTTCTTCTTTTCCTATCTGTATCCCTTGAATTTTTTTCTGTGTAATTGCTATGGCTAGAGTTTCAAGAACTATGTTAAATAGAAGTGTTGAAAGAGAGCATCCATGTCTTGTTCCAGTTTTTAGAGTGAATACTTTCAATTTTTCTCCATTTAAATGATGTTAACCTGGGGCTTAGCATTGATAGCTTTTACAATGTTAGGATATGTTCTTGTTATCCCTAGTTTTTCTAGTATTTTGAACATGAAGGCATGTGCTGTGTTTTGTCAAATGCTTTTTCTGTATCTATTGAGGTGATCATATGAATCTTATCTTTAAGTCTCTTGATATGATGAATTACCTTTATTGATTTCCATATGTTGAACAAACCTTACATCCCTGGGGTGAACCCCACTTGATTGTGGTACACTGTCTTTTTTTCATATGTTTTTGCATTTGATTTGCCAGAATTTTATTGAGAATATTTGCATCTATGTTTATTAGATTTGTTGGTCTGAAGTTTACTTTCTTTGATGTGTCTTTTTCTAGTTTTGGAATCAGGTTGATATTGGCCTCATAGAATGAGTTTGAAACTATTTACTCTTTTTGTATTTCATGAAATAATTTGAGGAGTATTGGTAATAATTCTTCTTTGAAGGTCTGTAGAACTCAGCTGTGTATCCATCTGGTCTGTGCTTTTCTTGGTTGGTAGGCTTCTGATGGTGTCTTCTCTTTCATTGCTTGAAATAGATCTGTTTAACTTGTGTATATCATTCTGATTTGGTCTGAGCAAATCATTTGATTCCAGAAATTTGTTGATGCCTTCAATATTTTCTATTTTATTGGAGTACAAATTTATTTCTAACATTTTTTTCTCCAATAAAAAGAACCAGAATTTCTTGTAAAATAGGCTGATTCTAGGGCTGGGGTTGTGGATCAGTGGTTGAGAGCTTGCCTCACATGTGTGAGACACTGGGTTCGATCCTCAGCATCACATATAAATAAATGAATAAAATAAACGTCCATCAACAACTAAAAATACATTAAAAATGTCTGATTCTAGAACTGGGGTAGGAAATAGATATGATGAGCCTGGAGCATATTGTAGTACCGAAAAGTAAGGACAAATTTAAAACACACAAAAAATAAAACATACAATGATGTAGTATATTTAAGGGCCAAAGGGATAAGACCTCCTAATGGCAATGAGGAACAACAAATCAATAAGTTAGTATTGAATTATAAATCAATATAAAATAAATATCCACGAGTCTATACTGGTATAAATGATTAAGTAAATGCATAAATGGTAGAGAATGGACGAATATCTTTTGCAGAGGAATTTTTGTAGTTACCCAACCATCTGAAAAGTGGAATATAAGTTCACAGTCTTTTATTCTTGGGTTGAAAATAGTGACTTCCATTGAAATATTACAGTGTAGAAATGGGGGAGAAATCTGACAAACACTGCTACAGTCAAGTGACGTTGGTTCCCATTGGAAGTGGTAAGTTATGTTGATAAGTATGTACCATTGACATGAGCTGTTGAAAATGACACCTTGGTTCTAGTGACTTCCTAACACCCATAATCCTGCCTAATCATGAGAAAGATATCAAACAAATCCTAGTTGAGGAGCATTCCACAAAATACCTTACCAGTACTCCTCAAACTGTCAAGATCATCAGAAACAAGGAAAGGCAGGAAACTGGCACAACCCAGTTATCTATGACATAACAACTAAATGTCCTGTGGTTTCTTCAATGAGCTCATTTAACAGAAAAAGAACATTAGGTAAAAGCTAAGGAAGTGTGAATTTAGTTAATTAAAATTTCAATGGTAAAGTGCCTCTCTCTACATGCAATAATTTCTTTTTGGAGTTCCCAATAATTCCTTCATATCCTAGAGGGTTCATGAAAATTAGATATGGGAGTTTTGTAGGTTAAAGTTTTGCTCTTCATAAATATGAATAAATATGACTGTGTAATGTTCTTAATACTTGTCCAGACAATATTTAATTAATTGAACATTTGCCTAATTCCTAAAAATGTGCTAGGTTACTTCTGGATTTCTGTGAGTTGCAACTGAAAGAGCAGGGGCTGTTTGACTGCCAGAGTGGAGCAAGGCCTAAATCAGGAACGTGTTTCTTCAAGCTCATTTTTTCAGATAGTGATTCTGACTGTGAAATCAAAAAACAAAAACAAAACCAAAAAAAAAAAAACCCAGAAAGCTGTACTAAATTGAGAAGGCAAAGAAAGGCAAAGTGTAAAAGTTTCTGCCCTAAGTTCAAAGTCTTACGACTAAGTAGCTGTGAAGGATCTGGTAATGTGGTTTTGGTTTCCATATCTTATGGGAAGACATAACAAGTATAGTTTTTTTAGTGGCATTTGCTTAAAGATATTGGAATAAAAAAACACTTCAGTATGTTTCATCTTAAAGCAAAACAAAAATCACGTCTCAAGATTTCAAATTCCTTTCTGTTCTCTTCCTGTCTCCTCTGTTCCTTCTTGTATTCATACAGCAAAGAGTTGTCTACAGATGTTGATGTTCTTATAATTAATTTATTCACCAAATTCCATCCATCTTACTTTTACTCACATCACTCATTCAAAATCACTGTTGTTAAAGGGAAAAAGTAATAGTCACACTTTCAACTGTGAATTTATTCTGTTTTGATTTTGCTCATCTTTATCAACTGTAAAGTAAAATTTTTCCCACTTTCTTTTGATAATACTTTATGCTATGCTGGCTACTCCTTAGCCTTGTTTTCCTAGCAACTCCTCTCTGGCCTCATATTTAACTTCAGTTAGGGTTTAATCCTTGGGATTTCTTCCTTTCTTCTCTCCCTGGATGATTTTATTTGCTTGATAAATTTATAGTGTATCTTATGCTATTGATCTCCAAGTCAAGTTCAGATTAGTATTTTTGCCTGCCCACTTGATCTTCCCTTTGGTATTTTACAAACTTCCGACTAAATTTACCTCAAGCTGAAAGCTTTTCTGTAATCTCAGTCTTCTCTGTTTCCAGTGAATGGCACTGTCTACCAAAAAGTCCCATCAGGAAGTAAGGGAATTTTTGTAGTTGAATAATTTTAAAAGTTGCTTATGAAATTATCTAGTGATAAATTTTAAGTATGACTAGCTAAAATTTTTGAGAAAATTTATAATTATTTATTACAAATTATCATGCACATAAGATTTATGAGACAAGAACTATCTAAGTTCCAAGTGTTTTTTAGTTTGAATTATATAAGTATGAATTTTTATTTAAAAGTAAATGACTTTAGTATATCATTTTATAAGAATTTGTTTAAATATTTGTTTGTTTTGATGTTATGGCATCTTTCCTCAATAAACTTATGTGATTTGTATTACTTTTTAGATGACAAAACCAAATCACAAAACTCTCCTTAAAATAGCACAGCTGGGCTCAGTGGTGCACGCCTGTAATCCCAGTGGCTTGGAGAATGAAGCAGGATGATTGTGAGTTCAAAGCCAGCCTCAGCAAAAGTAAGGCACTAAACAACTCAGTGAGACTCTGTCTCCAAATGAAAAAATAGGGCTAGGGATGTGGCTAGCAGTTGAGTACTCCTGGGTTCAATCCCTGCTACCAAAAAAAAAAAAAAAAGGCACAGCTGAAGATGTATCAGAGCCAGAAGTCAAAAACAAAAAATGAGGTTCTAGAACTTTTCTGTCAGCAATGACTTATATAATTGAATGTTCTGAAAATTCCAGGAACATTGTCTTCTTGGTTTTTAAATAAATATTGTGGTTTGTATTACTTGTATGTATTTGTTAACTAGGTGCATTTTACTTGATGATTTTGACAGGATAGATCTTATTAAAATTTTTTGTTTTTTGCAAATTCTCAGTCTTTTTTATCTGTCCATTAAAAAACTTCTCTGCTTTTGATATCATACACAAATGCCTTGTGGGAGCTATATGTATGTTGTTGGGCTTCTTTCCACAGTGAATTGGGATCATTCATCATTTACATAGAATTTCTAAAATTATCCTTTAATTGCCTATCCTTTCCTCATCTCTACTTTCTGAATTTTTCTGATCCCTCTTCCTTTTGCCATGTTAACACTTAAACTGAGTAATCTAAACTGCTTCTTTCTCTCTCTTTCTTTCTCTCTCTCTCTCTATATATATATTTATATGTGAGTGTGTATGCTAAAATGAATTATTAAAAACAGAAATAAGTCAAATAAATTTTACAGTGAACATCCAAAAACACAGAACAGCTATACAACAATTAAAATCTTACTGTATTTATTATATATCTATTCACTCATAATCCTATCTATCCAGCAATCTTGTTTCTTAAGGAACTTCAGATGAAATTCCAGATATAAATGTACTCTACTCCTACACATTTTTTAGCAAGAATATTATTAGTTCTATTTGAACATTTTTCTTACTATTTATGGGATAAAAATTAAATTTATTGATGAGTATATTAGTTG
>NW_026000211.1:18898372-19024334 GCF_001458135.2 Marmota marmota marmota | reverse complement strand
TCTTAGTTACTCTCCTTATATCAAAGAAGACATTTGGCATTTGTTTTTTAGGGATTGGCTAGCTTCACTTAGCATAATCTGCTCTAATGCCATCCATTTCCCTGTAAATTCTATGATTTTGTCATTTTTTAATGCAGAGTAATACTCCATTGTGTATAAATGCCACATTTTTTATCCATTCATCTATTTCATCTATTTTTTAATTTTTAAAATATTTTAATTCGTCATATATGACAACAGAATGTTGAATTCAGCTGTTTTCAAAGTTTGTCACAGGGTTGTTTTTGTGGTTTTTTTTTTTTTGTTTGTTTGTTTTGTTTTGTTTTTTTTAACTTTTGAGGACTGGTCAGTCCTCTAATAACCCAGAGGCAGTTGTGGAAAATATTTTATTTTCTTTTAATTGTTCTTCAATGATATTTTTCAAAATTTAGGGATTATGAATTTAGATGTCTATAAGGAACAGACACAATGAAAATGGGTGGAATAGGCCAAGCGAAATATGCAGTCTTTTTCTTTGGTATAAGAGAAAATTGCACATAGCTCTAATGTCCTTTCTGTGTGGTCAGTACTGCTCCACTTGCTCCAAAGAGCCAGCAGTGACTCAATTCTGCCAGTCCTGCTCTGTGGGACTGTGCCTCCAAGTCACCAGATCTCCTGTTTTTGAGTTGTGAGAGAAACCAGAAATTAGGATATTTATGAAATGTCTCCCAATTTTTAAATGTTGTCAAATTCTTCCCATTAAAAAAATACTTTGTGTGCCAAGTTTACCGCATGGCCATACTAAATAAGCTGGAGTCCTGGTCAGGCTATGGGCTACCCCTTACTATTGCTGTTTTCCTTTGTTAAGATCATACAATATACTCAACATCCTGCTTTATTCCGTTAAGTTTAAAGCACAATGGAATTGTTATAAATTCAACATCCCCTCTTTTTTTCAGTATGAGAATTTAAAAATACACAAAAATGAAAGAATAGATATATACAATTAACCACCCATATACAGCAATTGTGAGTCTCTTGTTTTAAATCTTTCAAAAATAATCCTTAGCTAACACCTTAGATAGTTAAAATTTTCTTTGTTCCCCTTTTTAATTACATTTTAATATCTTCCTCATCAGAAATTACTATTCTGAAGTTAATACTCTTTGTGTTTACATTTTAGTATTGTTAATACTTTATATCCACAAGAAAGAACTATTCGTAGATTTAAAAAAAAATAAATAAGGAATATTACCCTATATTTCATGTATCATGTTGTCATTTTTCACTCAATAATACTCTATGAGATTTAGCCAATTTTATTTGTAAAAAATCAGTGTTTTAATTTTCATAACTATAGAGAACAGTAGTATATATATATATATATATATATATATATATATATATATATTTATATTCATGGGCATTTATCCATATTATTGTTGATGGGTATTTAATTTTTCCTTTTAAATTATGCTATAAAGAACATTTTCATATGTGTTTACTTGGGCACATATACCTAAGTTTCTCCAGAGTATATATTAGTGGGTTTCTGTGTCTATGTCACAATTCATTCCACTTTTATATGTAACTAGAATGTATGAATCAATCAATCAATAAACAGAAGGAAGAAAAGAGAAAGGTGGTGAGAGGGAGGAGAGAAAGAAGAAGAGCTAAGGATTGAAATGGAGAAAATGATATTACATGCATATATGAATATGTCAAAATGAACTCTACTACTCCGTATAACTGTAATGCACTAAAAATTTTAAAAATTAGAAATTAGTTAAGGGGAAAAACATTATCTATCTTAGCTCAGTATTTTGTTCAATTAGGAAATGTTGCAATGCAGTTATCTTTATTTTCCAAATTCTAATGATGCCAGTACTCTTCATTCCATTTTAGGCTTTTTTCTTCTCTCCCTCTCAATGATTTGTAAATTACTGTCTGCTCCATCTACTTCTGGTCAATCAATACCCTGATGACCCTTGTCTTTCATCCTTTCAGAGAAATGATAGAGCTCAGACTAGTCTTTCTCATCTGAATTATTTTCTCATTTTCCAGTTATTAAAGCACATATAAAGCCAATTGAACTCTGCTCAACTGAACTCAGATTCTCATTTCCAATTAGCATTAAATAGATGTGTCCATTCTTCTGTGTTTTAATCATTTGATCAATAAACTGAAAATGCTTAAATGTTTTAATTATCTCTTCCCCCAAGTATGTGTAATGTCAGTCTGTGCTTCTCAAAACTCACATTAACAACTTTACTGTGGTCTTAACAAAATATATAATGAACAAGAAAACTGCATGGAATCTCCACAGAGGCAGAAAAAGTGTTGACATCCATCCACTATTAAAACACTCAGCAGGAGAGATATAGAAAGAACTTACCTCAATACAATGAAGACCACACATGATAAACCCATAGTTAGCATAATACCCAATGGGAAAAATGGAAAACTTTTGGATATGACAACAGAGGCAAAAACAGACAAATGGAATTGCATCAGACTAAAGAGCTTTTGCACATCAAAGAAATAAGAGAATTAAAAGGCGACCTATGGAATGGGTAAAAAGTTTTGCAAACTACACATCTAATACTGGGTTAATATGTAAAGTATGCAAGCAATTCCTGCAACTCTGTAATAAAAAACAAACAGCCCCATTTAACAAAAGTTAAATTTAGCAATTTAGCATAAGTCCTGAGTAGACATTTTTCAAAGGAGACATACCAATGGCAAACAGCTATATGAAAAGTTCCTCAATTTCACTAATCATCAGTGAAATGAAAATCTGTACCAGAGTGAGATATGCTGACACCTGTTAGGATGTTTATTGTCTGAAAGACAAAAGGTAACAAGTGTGGTCAAGGATGTGAAGGAAAACGGAGAGCTTGTATGCTGTTGGTAAAAATATAAACCCATATAGCCATTATGGAAAGCAAAAAGAAACTAAAAACTATTCTTTCAAAGTAGAACTAAAAGAACTACACATGATCCACTCCCTTCTGAGTATATATACAATGGAAATGAAATCCGTATCTTAAAAGATATCTGCATTCCCATATTCAGTTCAGCACTATTTATAATACAAAATATGGAAACAAGCTAAATGCATGTCAATAGATGAAGCAGAAATTATGGCATTGTGCCATAAAATATTCTATGGAATATTATTCAACCCTAAAAAGGAAAAAAATATTATTTGAGATAGCTTGGATGAACTTAACAGGCATTATGCTGAATGAAATAAGCCAGACATAGAGAGATATGTACTACATGGTCTCAGATGTGAAATCTGAAAATGTCAAACTCGTAGAAAAAGAGTAGAATGGTAGTTATTGGGGTCTAGTAGGAAGGTGGTTTGGGGCAATGTTAGCCAAAGAGTAGAAAATGTTAATAATGGAAGATAAATAAGCTCTGGAAGTCCAATGTTCAACAATGTGCCTAGTTAATAATATTGTATACTTTAAATTTGCTGAGGGTAGATTTTAAGTGTTCACTCACACAGAGTTGATTATAACAGGTGTTAGGTAGGTTAATTAGTTTGATTGTGTCAACCATATATACAATATATACAAATATCAAAACCAAACTTATGCTATTTTTTTGTGTGTGGGGGGTGGCACTGGGGATTATGCCAAGAAGTACTTCACCACAAGACTATATCCCCAGTCCTTTAATTTTTTTTTTTTTATTTTGAGACAGGATTTCACTAAGTTGTTGAGGGTCTCACTAAGTTGCCAAGGTTGGCCTCGGATTTTTGATCCTCCTGTCTCAGCCTCCATAGTTTCTGGGATTACAGATGTGTGCCACTGAGCCCAGTTATATATCAATTTTTAATTGTCAGCTATATCTCCATACAGTTAGTGGGGAAAGAGTATTAGTCTCTTCATTGTTTTTGCTTCTCTCCTGAAGTTCTCTTCTCACTTCCTTCAGGCAACAGCCTGGAACATTTTCAAGAAACGCTTTCCCACGAGAGGTGACAAAGATATTTTGGCATCCTTTCTTTTTACAGTCTGCTCTGCTTCTCTAAGCAATGAGTTTCAGAGCAGTAGACACTGAGTAAACCTGCAGCATTTGGAGGGGTATACGCAATTCAGGAAACTGATCAGATTTCCTGCTTTTGGAGCAGGAGACCTCAAGAAAGAGATGGGAGGAGATATGGGGAGCAAAGTTGCCCTGGGCATTGGTCTGGCTTCTGTGCTTTCACTCTGGCTCTTTACTGAAGTGCATTCTGCTGCAGTACAACTTCGTATCTGTCCTCCTGTGGTGGCTCCTTATGTATACTGAGACCTGCCTGGATGCTTTTAATTCTGAAGCCATGTAAAGTTTTGATCTTGGCAAGTGATTATAGCTTATGAGATCTTTGTCCATAGGAGAGTGGCTGTTTTTGCAGACAGGACTACAGAAACCAGACCATCAGGGAACAGAGGCTTAGTGAGGTTTTTGTTTTCAATATCTAGTGCCAGGCGTAGGTAAGCAGTGCCAGATTCTCTGTAATAGGATCCATTCTGCATGCAGGGTCAGTGAGGGGGCTGTGAAAAAGAAAACATTAGCCTCACGTGGCTGTACAGTAGCTGTAGAGTCAGGCCTCATGGTGTGCTCTGAAGTTAAATATGGAGGGTGAACTGCATTTTAAGGAGCAATCATCCCTAAGACAGCTTTCTTAGACCTGAGCAATAACAGCAAGAGGCAGTGAAGGCAGCAACTCTAGTATGCATCTGGAAAATTTTGCAATGAGAGTGTGGGGTTGCTAATACCATTGGGGTGCCTGGAACATTGGACTCGGAAGGAAATAGAAATTAAGCAATGTTTAATGTTATGGATTGAAAAAGCAAAGCGCCACAGATGAGAACTGGTGACTAGACTGCCTCCTTTGGGAACTTCTAAACTTTCAACATGGCAATAATGCCTTCCTTCTCCCTGAGAGGGAAGGTAGTAAGTCGATGCAGATTTTTCACCTGGGAAATAGAGTACACTGCCAAAATCTGCCTCTTTCTCAGAGTCTTCCTAATAAAATGGAAGTTCATACATCATGGATTCTGGGCAGCTGACTTTGAAGGATGGCTTCCTGGAAAAACGAAAACTGAAATTTTTCTCCATATACTTTCCTCTAGGCAGATCCCACAGAAAAGTCTTGGCCCCAACCCTGGGATACTGCTAAGATACTTACCCACGCAATATCCTGGGTTCCGGGAAGATGATTTTTCTTTGGATAATTGTATATGAGTTTGAGGTTGATTTTCTAAATTTTATGGATGCAAGGTAATGGTCACAATGATTTTATGGATGTAATCGTGTGAATCCTGATAAACCCTGAGTTCTTTACAAGTGGACCTCTGGTGAGGCTTGAAAATACACTAACACTATGGCTTGTGAAGCCCTGAAGGAAGACTGTTCATTCCAGGATGAAGCTGCTCCGGCTCTACAGATAGTTGATGTTTTTCTCTTACATTTCCATTTCAATCTCCTTTTTTTTTTAAGTTGTGAATTCTTTTTTTTAAATTTATATATGACAGTGTAATGCATTACAATTCTTATTACATATATAGAGCACTCCTTTCAGATTACTTTGAGTTGAAATTTTCTATTTCTTCTTTTAAATCTTTAATATTAAAAAAATCTTTTCACAAATACATTCACTTTATCTGGACTTTAAAATTTACTGATGTTTAGTTATACACAATAATCTTCTAAAGTTCTAAAAATACTATTACATGTTATTAATTATTTCATTGTATTTTGCATTTCCCCCCTCGTTTTGTTTAACTGTTTTGCTAAACATTTATTTATCTTCTTAATATCATTAAAGATAAAGCTCTTTGTTTTGCTTGATCTTTAATAAAACTCTTGCTTGGGTTTTGTGCCATTTTGTATAACTATGTGTTAAGGAGTTGAGCACCATCAGGTTGTATCCGTGTGAAGCACTTTTCCTCTATTAATTAGGATGCTTACTGAAATTTTGGGTTTGCATCATTTATCATTCTCTGTGGCAGAATAGACTTGATGATAGCTAATCTAAAGTGAAGGTTCAGTGTAACATACAGCTTGGATGTTGCATAATCAGGAATAAGTCACAAGTAGGAAACATCTAATCATTCTGCAGTACTGTCTGGTGGAACAGCATAGTGGTGCTCACGCCTGCCACTCTGGACCCATATCTTTGGGGAACACATGCTCTGACCTCTGATCCAGCTTGCCCTGAAGAACCAGATCTTCATTACCATAAGAGAGATTCCCTACTATTCTACCTGCAAGTCTCATATATGTCTGGATGGCAGAAGTCAGGTTCCACACAGGATCCTTCCCATAGAAGACATAACTTTTAGCCCTATGACCCTAAGGAGGTAGAATTTAAGAATTCAACTGGAAAGGCTTTGAATGGGTGCTAACAGAGCCAATTTACTACTGGTATAGCTGCAACAAGTCTAGAATTGTCCATTTAAGCAAGTTCATTTTATTATTCTTAATTTGTTAGTGTTTTAAAATTTTTAAATGCCTACAGAAACTTTTCAAATAAATTTTATGCACCACAGCCTTAAGATTTACTGTATAATTTTATTATTTGCCAAGGCTTCCTGCAAGAGAAATAAGTATGGGTACACATAAGAAGAGGTTGGACCATGGCCCATAAGGCTCAGTTTAGGTCCCAAAGAGAGAGAAATGATGAGGTCATTCACTTTCTATATGATATGTAAGTCACAAATTAAGTTATCCAGAAGAAAATACTTAAGAATGTTGAAATAATTCTATCATGGTAATATGGTTAATCTCTAATATTATGAGTTATATTGAATGAGTATTTCTAATGCTAAGGCATCTTCACACTCTCAGGACAAACTACTTAATCATTATGCATTATTTGGGTGAGTGTATTTTTAAATTCATTATCTTCTTCATTGTTTTTTTCAGATATGTTATTGTCTAGTTCTTTTCATATTTTAATTAAATCTTCATAAACAACATTTTCAATAGTTACACTGTGATTATTTTAATTTTTTGCTTTTATAAGTAATCATTTAATGTATTTTTTTCAATTCTAATGACTCATCTTTATTGATAAAATGGGCTCCTATCCAGTATAACGCTTTTAGACACAAACTTAAGGTTCTTAAAAATAAGACAATGGAAAACTCATTAGAAATAAAGTAAATGTCTTTCAACACCTAACACTTTAAAATTATATCCAAGCAATAAGAACAAGAATAAATTAACTCAGTGTTATTTGTTTATAAAAATATTTATCAAGTAATATTTAATAATTAGATTGCCTAATGTATTGCTTCAGATATTATTTCAAATGGGTAGCTTATTTTCTTTCTTTAATTCTTCCTTGGAATAAAAACTATTGTTTTATTGGGGGGATACCAGGGATTTAACTCAGGAGCACTATTTAATGTTATGGAGCCACATCCCTAGCCCTATTTTATATTTTATTAGAGACAGGGTCTCACTGAGTTGCTTAGGGCCTCACTAAATTGTTTAGACTGGCTTTGAACTCATGATCCTCCTGCCACAGCCTCTGGAGCTGATGGGATTACAGGTGTGCTCTAACTTGCCCAACCAGATAAAAACTATTTGAATGAATAAATGCACCATTGAATTAAGAGCTACTTTCCTAAAAACCAACAAAAAAGTTTAAAAATAAAAAGCTGCCATTTACTCATAAAATATCAATTAAGATCTCCGAATGAAAAAAGGAATCTATTTGATGTTTTGGCCATTAGTACTTTTCTAATAAATCAGCCCTATCCATCCTTCTCACCTCAAACTTAAGATAGAACATTTCTGAAGTGAAAAGTAGTTTTGAATTTTAGCAATATATGAAATTATAAAGATCACCACATGTAAAGATCTTTGACAAATATACTCAAAGGTAGAATTTGCTACTTGTGTAAATTTTAATATATATTAATGTAAATGAATATTATATATTTAGTCATATTTGATACCATTATTTTATTTTATAGTCACTAAAAAATAAGAAAAAAACAGTTTTTAATTATTGTTAAAGCAAATTTCTGTATTGGTGGCCTTTAAAATATTTACATACTATTTGATTTTTTTAACCCCATTTAAAAATGGAAGGTGATAAGAAAAATGTCACAGGTATGAGAAAAGATGGAACTTTAAAATAGATACAGAATTTTTTCTTTGAAATTTGAACCTACTTTTCTCTAAATCAAGAGCAATTATTTAAAAAATGGCTACATGAGCCAGAGGAATTCTGAATTTACTTTGAAATTACTATATGTATCTTAATACATCAAGCATTTCAACTCTGTCATTTAAATGAACTATAAAATATCCTTCAGTATCAACCAGAAAAAGAAAACTCTTGTTTTCATTATTTACTGAAAACCAAAAGCTATTCTTTCAGAGGAGTAGTTTAACCTTAATAAGATCTTCCTTAGAAAGTAACATTCCTATTCTTTCATTGCTGAAATGACATTTCATACACTTTAGCGTATTATGGACAATTTTTAGCTAAGTATCAGTTATGGTACATTAGCTATAAAATTAAATTGCGTCTTTTATTAGTGATGCATGCCAAACATCTATGGCATTTAAACTTGAATTTTCTTTGACAAAAAATGTCAATTAATGGGAAGGGAGACAATCAATAAAGCTGAAGACTCATGGTCCATAAGCTATTTGCTAACTGTGATACCAAACAACAAGGATAAAATTTAGAATGAGGATCTTCCATTCATAAAACCATGTTAAAATCTTAAATTTTTAAATTGGTATAATTCTATGAATTCCCAAACATTTTCAGGTAATATTCTAGTTTAAGTACATCCAGAAAGCCAACAGCCTGGCTGAATGCTCTTGATCTATTAAGCAGTCACTGTGAAAACCCTTCCTCTGTTCACCAATTAACAATGGTGTTTTGGAATAGAGTTTATGACCATTACCTATACATTTTTTGCTGTTGTTGTTATTGCTTTGAGAGTTGAACTCTACATATTATAGAGGGGAAAAACAAGGTTGGCTGAACTGAGTCTTCTCTAATTGACTAGTTTTGATGACCATTTGAAGCCATGCATGAAGTTCCCAGACTTGGAAGCCCTTTAGCTCTTCCTTAGACTCAGTTCACTATTGGTTACCAATGCCGACAAAGACATACTTTCTGAAGCACTGCCCTATGATTCATAAGTGATTTTCGAATTATTCCGAGGATCTCTCTCAATCCTTTGTTTTCTTGTTCAAGTTGGAATATTCTTTCCTGTTCTTTGCAGCCCTGTTGCTCACCCATTTCAATGGCTCTCCTCATTCCTGTTGCCTTTTCAGTGATCCGATCAGCATGTGCTTCTAACACATTCTGATGTGCTTCCAAGTGCCTCCCCTCCAGTCCATGTTGAGATGCTTCAAGGATGTGTCGAGATGCATCAAGGAAGAATCCTTTGGCTTTATTATGATGTACCGTGTCAGTCTTGGAGTGTTGCTCCTTTAACTTCATTATCATAGCTGGATCATCTTTTTTGGCTAGCCATGAGCAATCTAAACATTTTTTTTCTTAGTTGCTCATTGTAAGTTCCAAGACAGACTCATGTTCTTCGGGGGATGTATGCAATTTTTTTGTTCTCTTGTTGCAATTCTCGGATTTGTCTGTTTTCTTGCTGAATTCCCATAACCAATGTGGACTGTAGCTGATGTCTTGGGACTTAAGTTCTTGAATTTCTTCCTGTCACTGTGTCCTTGTTTCTACTTGTTGAGAACTGTGGTTTGCTCCGGATATCATTATGATCTCTCAATCTTCCAACAAGGGCTCTAGTGTCAGCCTCGTTGGTGCAACTCAGTTCTAGAATACTTAGCTCTCAGTCTCTCCAGTCATCAGCTGTGGCGACTAAGTGGGTTACAAAGCTTCTGCCAACCCTGACTTAAGCACCCAAGGCAAGAGCCCTTGTTCTGCTTCTTCAGCTAGAAGACGAAGAACCTGACAGAGAGAGCCGGGGCAGCTGGGGAGCCCAGGGGCTCAGACCCAGCTCTGGGAGGCAATTTGCATGAGAGCGGTCTAAAAGTAACCAAAGTATATTTTTGTAGCAGAATTAAAATTGTTGAGTGACAAGTTTTTTTTTTTAAGAGTTATATCAAACTGCTTCCACCAGAAAGTGTGAGTGTGACTGTTGGGCTGCCCCCTCTAGCAGCATTAAATATTCTCATTAAAAAAATTAAAATTCTTGGGCCACATTAAAAAAAAATAAAATAAAGATGTTGTGTCCATCAAAAACTACAAAATAAGTATTAAAAAATTCTCTCTCTCAAAAAAAAAATTCTTGCTCATTAAAATGCAAGAAAAGTTGTTTGTTCATTTTGATTACTCATAAAAGATATTTTTCCCTTCAAATTTTAGCATACCCGCATCATTTCTTCTTCTTTTTTTCTTATAAGAAATTTTTGATTAAAATTTTTATTAAATTCCATCATACATTCAGAGAAATACTGTAAGACATGGTAGAACTCGGCACCTAACAAAAGCAGAGTGAATATTCTTCTTGATTGCACATAAAGCATTTTGTCAGTATTATTATGTAGACAATAAACGTTTCCAAAAAATTTTCAGAGATTAAAATATGAAGTATATTCTGACTACAATGGAATGAAATTAGAAATCTTTCAGAGAAAGAAATTTAGTAAATTCAAAAATTATGGAAATTAAACAATACACTCCTAAATAATTTGCAGTGTCAAAGAAGAAGTCATAATGCTAATTAGAAATGCTTTCATATAAAAAACTAGAAACACAAAATATCAAACTTACGGAACTCAGTGAAAGCAGTGTTTAAAGAAATATTGATATGTGTAAATAGCTGTATATAGTTATTACATAGCTGTATTATTAAAATCTGGAATCAGAAAGGGGACATTATTACTGATTTTACAGAAACAAAAAGGAATTAAAAGGAATTACTATGAACAAAAGTGTAGATATGCCAAAAGTTTAGATAATTCAAATGACATGGATAAATTCTTTTAGAAATACACAAACTCCCCAAAATGATTCAAGAACAAAGGTATGAACTGGCATCCCTTATGAATATCAAGATAATCATCCTTCTCAAAATACTATCAATTTGATTCCAAAAACAACGAAAGGTATTATATACCATGACCAAGTGGCTTTTATCCCAGGAATGCAATCTTGGATCATCATATGAGAATCAATCAATGTAACACACCACTATCTGTAGACTAAAGGACAAAAACCACAAATAATAAAATTATTTGACAGAAGTTAACACTTTTCTTGCTAAAAACACCAGCAAACTAGGAATAAAAGGGAACTTCCTCAAACTAAAGAATGATAAAGGGATAAAGGACATCTAAAAGAAATCTATAGGAAACATCATATTTAATGGTAAAGGACAAAATGCTTTCCTCCTAAGACCAGGGAAATGACAAAGATGTCCATTCTGATCAGATATTCAACATTATGCTGGAGCTCCTATTCAGGAAATTTAGCAAGGAAAAGAACATAAAATGCATTCAGATTGGACATAAAATTAGTAAAGTTTTCTCTATTTCAGATGACAGAATTTTGTACAATCCTGAGGAATTCACATAAAATCTGAAATATATGAGTTTTCAGCAAGGTTGCAGGATACAAGATCAATCTAAAAAATAACGTGTATCTCTGTTCTCTTTCAGTGAATAGTCCAAAAATAAAATGAGGCAAACTTTTCTCTTTGTGACACTACCAAAAAAGTAAAATAGGAACAAATGTAACAAAAGAAGTGCAAGATTTATACACTGAAAGATACAAAGCCTCCTTGAAAGCAATTAAAGCCCTAAATAAATAGGAGTCATTTTGTGTTCATTGATCACAAGATTTGATATTGTTCGAAGAGTAACATTTTCCACATTGATTTCATATTCAGTGTAATCCATATCAAGATTCCAGCTGCCTTCTATGCATGAATTGACAAACTGTTTCTAAACTTCATATCAGAATGCATCTATAATTGCTAAGGCAGTTTGAAAAAGGAAGCACAAAGTTGGGGGGATTACCCTTCTTGATTTGAAACTGACTACTAGACCAAATAAATCAATTGGAACATGACATGCATCAGTACAAATTATTCTTTTAAATAGATGAATAACATTGCATTGTGTAATTATACCATATATTGTTGATCACTAAAAAGTTATGCTACCACTTATAAATAGGCCCATCTTTTCTTTTTTTCCTTTTGAGTTGTATTTTGGGGTTGAACCACAGCCCTTTGCATTTGTTAGTCAAATGTTCTACCACTGAGCTACATTCCTAGCCCCATGGGTACCATTTTTTGAGAAGTTGACACTGTTCAATTTTGTCAGATGGCAAGAAAGTCATTGCTATTTTAGGAAAACAAATATATATTTGAACTTTCTCTGATTTTCTGGTTTTTTATTTATTTTTTGATTTTAAAGTGGAATCATCTGTTCTTTTTAACCTTTAATCATCATTTCATTTTAACCTTTCATCAAATGAACAAGTATCTAAGATTAAAGACATTTAAGGAATATTTTGTGACTCTTCAGAGAAGCAAAACTAGGGAGTTTTATGTTTAGGAAATGAAACTTGTATCATTTATTCTTTAAAATTGATTTTCTTCACTACCACTAGCACACTTATTTGTGCTATGAAAGCAAATTCTGTTCTACTGCAAAATTACCTTTTATCTGATTTTAAAAGCAAAATTCCAGGGCTGGGGTTGTAGCTCAATGGTAGAGCGCTTGCCTGGCATGTGTGAGGCACTGGGTTCGATCCTTAGTACCACATATAAATAAATAAAGAACAAAAGTTAAAAAAAAAGCAAAGTTTCAGTTTAATGACAATATCCTCTAGCTTAGAATACTAAAATTCAGCTTGGATCTTTGAAACGAATTTTATTAATTTATTTTTGGTTATGAGCAATCAGGAGCCATTTTAAGTGCTATTTATTCATTAGCATAATTGCTTTTCAATGAAGTAAGACCAAATGTGCATTCTGAGAAATATATTATTATAATATTTGGGAATTGTTTAGGAAACATCCTTGTCTTGTATCCTGAGTGTCTGTGAATGTCATCCAGTTTAGAAGGCACACCTAAAACCAAGAAACAATCAAATGACTGACTTTTCCCCCCATGCACTGTGACTAAGAGGGAGGGTTTTCATCTTCACAATAAGAGGAAATCTCATTTCTTTGCAACGGATTTCCAACATTATCTCTACTCTCCTGGCTTAAGGAGAAACTATAATAGCAAATTTTGTTTTAAAAATAAGTGATGATTTGATGTTATGAAGAATCGCCGCACATGTATGTTTTCCTTTTCTTTTCGTTTTAGACCAGTGTTTGTTAGTCAGTGTTAAAGGGAAATTTATTTTAAATAGCAATATGACCAGCAAAGCTTGAAAAGTTCTCAGCAATGTGTCCATGGGGTGTTTGGAAAGGCCATTTCAGGTCTCATCTTCATGCCCCATTACAGAGTTAAAATTTGTAGCTAATTACTTTCACTAACCTCTGAATCTACTGACATGGCTTTCTTTTTCTTTTATGAAACTCAAAGTGATTTGTTTACTTTTGTCTTTGTCCAGACTTGAAAGAAAAAAAAATTGTTCAGATGTTGGATGTTTTATAAGCAGGATGTGTTCTTATAATGAAGATAATTAATAGGTTGAGGAAACACAAGGGAAGCAATTTTTCAGTTGGACGACTATTATGTCAGATTGATAATACCTAACAGTTCCTTCTGAGTAGTATGATTGCTTTTCACCACAGATCATAGACAGACATTAAATATGGGCACGTTTTATTCACAAATAAATATTTTTACTTTTGAAATAGAAGCAATTCTATTTATTGTTATAAATAGAATTATATTTGGGAGGAATAATTTAAAACAGAAAGACAATGTATGTAGCTAAGTAAAGATAAAGTAAGCCTCAGAGAGAACAACAAAATCAAAGAAGGAATTTAACATTTTAAAGTAAAGACAGCTTATTATGTATATGTGCAGAGAAATATAAAGGGTACACAAGCAAATTTCAGAGGTTATATTAAAAATAACATTCAGATGATTTATTTATGTTCTATTAATGACATAATTGAACATTCATTTCATCAATTTGTGTTAACACTGCACAATATAGAATGCCTCCTGTGCTTGACTGGTAAAGAAAATGGGCACACATAAATTTACAAATATATTCTATTTGCTCCTCATTGTTTGAATCCTTTTCCTTTTCATTTTAGTTTTCTTGCTTCATGAGTATCACACATAAAAGGGGAGATGTCAAAAGGATGTGAATCTCAGGAACATAGAAGAAAGAGAAAGAGGAACGAAGAATGTAATCCTTATAAAGGATTTCCTAAATTACTAAATTTCAATCTTTAATTTTTTTTTGCAAAGTTCTTTGCTGTTTTTTGTTTTTTTTCCCCCTACAAAGAGAGTTAGGAATGTCATACTTGGTAACAATGTAATCTGCCTCTTGGGATTTTTTTCCCCCAATGATAAAACCTGCTGAAACCAATGTATTTTTTTTATTGGTAAAGGCTCAGAAGTTCAATTAATTTTTGTTTGCTAGATAATTATTTATGTAAACGCTACATAAAAGGCAGCACAGGTTTAATGAGGAAATGAGAAATGAGAAAATCTGAGTTTTGAGCTATTCCTTTGGTATATGATAGAATTTCCAAGATGCCTGTCTTGAGTTTTCCTTTGTACATCTAAGTGGAGGTAATATGGCCAGACTGACTGACCCCACAGGGTTCTTAATGGGGCAAAATTAGATAATATCTGTTTGGACATGTGCTCAAAAAAAAGCTAAAAGAAATCATTAAAAGGCAGAGTTAATATTACTGATAAACAAAAATTCTGAAAATCTGTTATTTTAAGTTTTTCAAGTTGTCCTTTCTTCTTTTTTTGCAGACTGCTCAGGACTGATATCATGTTTAGTTATGTGTATGAATTATTGTCTAAGTCCAGTGAGACAGAACTTTAATTTTAAAAAGTATCCAAAAGCATAAAAGCAACAGAAAATACTAATTTCTTCAGCAAAATGTTATACCATGTTTTGCCTTCCTTCTATCCATTCAGCTGAATATATTCAGTTGCTTCATTTTCTGGTCCTCTGAGAACTGATGAAGATAACTGACTATATTATGCTTTCTTGGCTATGGAATTAAACACAGGCAACGAAAGCAAAAATAAAAAAGTAGAATTATTTCAAACCAAAAAAATATTTGCACAACAGAGGAAACAATCAACAGAATGAAAAGCAGCCTATGGGATGGGGAACATGATTGCAAACCATGTTATCTGGTAAGGGGTTGTTTTTCAAATAAGAAACTCCAGAATCTCAATTCCTCTAAATCTTTTGAAACTTGACATTTTGCTAGTGGACAGATGAAAATGATGTGCATGATTTTGGAGTAACTATAACAAAACTATTGAGGAAAATGTTTTTCAGGGTCATTAGCATTCACATGAAAATTTATAAATTTAAAAATAAAATAAATAGTTATCTTTAGCCATGGAGTATTCTTACATGGTATTCCATTTACATTATTATAAAATTTGGTTCCAGAAATAAGACAATTTTATACTTACCTCTACCTCCACAACTTTGAAGTACTTTTTTAAAGCTTAAAATATTTTTCACTTTCTGCCAAAGCAGGAAACATAAAGAACCCTTTTAATTTTTTACTTTCTTTGCTTTCCAGCCAATATTCTCTGCAATTGCTCATAGAATATTTATCATAAATCAAGCATTTGTAACATGAGAGATATTGCCATTAAGCACAATTATTCTTTTTTTTCCTGGAGAAAATCTGTTTATGGCACCAAATATAGATAAATCACACCATAATATAGTCAGTTATCTTCATCAGTTCTCAGAGGACCAGAAAATGAAGCAAGTGAATGCAATTTGGGTTTTAGAATATTATTTATGTTGAAAAAGAGAGTTCTGATATTTGGTTGGAATGAGATGATTCTCCAGATACTGTTATTTCTCACTTATTATAAAAACATTATGCAATTTCTTTCATTCTTCAACTTTATTAGATTGTTCAGAAGGACTCACAATTTGGGGTACAAAACAATGATGAGCACTTTCATTGCCATCTATAGATGAACTGAGGCAAGGAGTAATACACTGTTCAGCACATTGGAAGGATATTTCTATAGGAGTCAGACCATAGATTCTAAGTATTTGAAATAAAAGGACTTGGTGTATCATCATTTGTCATGCCAAGCAGAAATAAATCTTTTTTTAAAAAAACTCTTATAGTATAAAGATTGCTGCTTATCTGAGAGATTGTCCATTAGAATTTTGACCAAATTTTTAGATTGTGACACAAATATCTACCTCTAGATGTACCAGGAGTGTCTCTTTAAGTCAGCACATTATAAAGGTAGAAAGAAAGACCTAATAGAGTGAATTCTAGTCCTAGCTATGATACAAATTACCTTTGTGCTTTACACAAATTACTTGGACTTTTAGTTTCTCTTTTCATGATACCTTATTCCTATAACAAAAATGATGCGCTTTGTTCTACCATTTGATGAAATCCACTGCATGCCTCCAGAGGCCATTGAATAGCATTAGAGATTAGAGTTATGGAAAGGAATGGGCCTGGTAATTTCTCACATATGGATTTTAGTCCATGTTCCACAGCTAGCTGTGGAAAGTTGGGCTTATATTCTCATCTTGATTCTCTTTAATAGTTTAACTAAACACTATGGAAACTTGAAAGGCAACTAAGACACATTTCATTAATCTGTAAAATGATGTGATCAGACAGGCTGGTATCTGATTCCTCTCTCCTTTCTAAAATGCCTATGCTACTTTATCATCTTCTGAATCTCATATAACACCCATTAGAATTACAAGAGTCTTTAAATATTATTTTTTTGAGATGTCAGGAAGCTAGACATATATTTATTTGTGGAATAGAACTAGATGGGAATGTTCTATTCTTGAAATTTGAAAATTGCACCTTCCACCCATCATAAAGAACAAGCAAAACTATGGTCTTTAATTAAGGAGGGCCTCTTGCAAAGCTTTGGTTCATGGGGACCTTGGGAGAAAGGCAGTTACTTTATAGTGAGAAGGTAGATTAGATATTCCATATCCTTCTTCAATAGACGCCCATCTGTTAGATCTCAGGATGGAGATAAAAATAAATAAACACAGTTCCCAATGAATGGGATATTTGAGGAACAATCCATTAGTGCCAGAGGCTGTGAAACAACCATCATCATGGTGAAGACAAAGGTGGATTGATAACTCTCTGGTCCCTTGCTCCTGGAACAGCAGGCATTCCTTGGCCAAGTATCTTCTGTTTTTGATATTGCATGATTAGATTGTAATACCACAGAGGAGTCATCTTTTGAAAGTATTACTTCCAAAAGCACATGGTATAGCATTTGCTATCTTAATTCCATAGTTTCAAATTCTAGTTTTAAAGTAGAGTTTGCCAAAAAATTTCATCCTTCTTTGGGATTTTTGATGCATTCATTTTCTAATATATTATTTCTTGTGAATAGCAGAATGAATTAAGTATGGGTGGGTTGGCCTAGTTGGTAAGGACATGGTGCTAATAAGACCCAGTTGAGGGGTCTGGCTTTTACCTCCAAGCTGGCAATAGATGGCATTTATTGTTCTATAACCATAGGCTATAATAGGCCCGTATGAATGGTTACCTTCCAGATTCTTTGGCCCACAAGTGATGAGGTGAGAAAGTTTGGACTAATTATGAAACTCCATTATCACTCTTGCAAAAGCAGTCAGAATTCCTATTCCTAGTAGGGGTCAAGATGTGTAGGAATAAACATTTGAAATTCCAAAACTGGGGGTACTGTAAGTTCACAGTATTCAAAGTTGCTGATGGAGTCCAGAGTCTGTTAGAACATAAAAAGCATGTGGTTTTTATTTTAAAGATGTAAGACAGTCTGCATATTTGAACGTTTTTTTTTTTTTTCCCCTCAGATATTTTCCCTGTTTTGGGACGTTTGACATGGTAGAACAGCATGTGCAGGAAAGGTACACGTGGAACTTCATTGTTTTGAATTAGTTGTCACAAAAGCATGCAGTTTTCTTGAGGTTCCTTCCAAATTTGAGGTCTGAAAAAGGATAGATTAGCATGAATACTACCATCATCTTATCTAACCCAGTCCAGTAAAAACTCAGTACCTTTGGCATTCAATAGTTTAACTAGACTATTAACTATGGAAACTTGAAAGGCAACTAAGACATATTTCATGATTTCCAGAGATTTATATTGTAGTGAAAGAGGTGGATATGAATAAACTAAAGGTAATAGAAAGTAGACCCTGAAAACAATGCAAATTTAGGCACAATAGCAATTGAGTTAATGTCAAAGAGACCAAATGACCAATTCCAACTGAGGAAACCACAGAGGCTTCCTGGTGAAGTTATGAAATTTTTCAAAGCTGGGAGAACTTAAATATACTAAATTACTGTATTTTTAAATTTATTTTGTTATTTGTTCATTCCTCCACTAGCTAAATAAAAATACTTTGGAATTTTCACTATGTACCAGTTACCTTGGCAAGTTTTACATTAATGGATCATGCAGTCTTATGGTACAGAAATATTTACAATAAATAATCAATCATCACATGACTTAATACAAACTGATGTGTGTTCTCAGGGGTAAAACAGTCTAGCGGTTCAAGGAATAAAACTTGACCTGATGTCTAAAAAATGACTAGATATTGACTACTGATAAAAAGGGGTGAGACGCATATTTCAGGTAAGGAAAATAACAGAAATATTGATGACTCCAGTATGCAAACTAATGGGAATAATAATTTTATCAGAGACAGTTTGTTATGTAGAGAGAGAATATACTTGTTAAAAGCACTATTATTGTTTGGATATGAGGTATCTCCAATAGCTCTTGTGCTATGTTCAGAGATAAAATGATTACATTATGGGAACTGCAATATAATCAGTAGATTGATCCATTTGATGGATCAATAATTTAAAAGGACTATTGTATTGGATGGTAACTGTAGGCAGGTGGTATGTGGCTAGAGGGAGGTCTCTGATGGCATGCCCTTGGGGATGTCTCTAGGGCTCCTCTCCCTCTCTGTTCACCAGCCATCTTGAGCAGAGAAGCTTTCCTCAGCCTCACTCTTACACCATGATTTTCTGCTTCATCTCAGATCCAGAGCAATGGAATGGGACAATCAAAGACTCTGAAACCATGGATCCAAATAAAAATCTCCCCCTCTAAGTTATTCTTGTCAGGTATGTTGGTTATGGCAATGAAAATCTAATTAACTAACACAAGCACATACTGGGGAACCAGATTGCTTGCATCCAAACCCCAACTCTACCACTAACCAGCTGTGTGAATTTGGCTACTTCCTTTATTTTCTCCAGTCTTGTTTTCTTCACCATATATAGGACTTACCTTGGAGTGTTATTTATGGATGATGTATGTGAATCAAATGTGAAGATTTTCAGAATCAAAATGGAATTGCTTGTGTCCAACATAACCAAAAATAAAATAAAATAAGTAAAACCAGGAAGTTATGAAGAAAGGGATTTTTATGTATGTTGCCTGGTAGTAATAATCATAAAAGACTTACTCAAAACCACAAGATAACACAGGGGCGACTGCAACCTTACACAAAAAGTATAAGGATATTATACAAGGATTTCTGCTGAGCAACCCATCTACAAGGTTATCTGCCCAGCAACTGCTTGTGCAAACTTGGACTGATCTCTCTATCATTGTTAGTCATTTTAGCCTAATAATATGGTTTCAAAATATCTGATGTAATCCTTTCATTTTTCTCTTTAAAAACATCCTCTTGCCTCAACCTCTTTAAAACAGTGGATTAGTTTTCTTATTTTTTAAATATTTATTTTTAAATTTTATTTATCAATTTGTGTGTTATTTTGTAGTGTAGATGGACAGCATGCCTTTATTTTATTTATTTACTTTTATGTGGTGCTGAGGATCGAACTCAGTACCTCATACACGTGAGGCAAGCACTCTGCCACTGAGCTATGGCCCCAGCCTCCATTTTCCTATTTTGCTCAATACTTTTTAAGGACTAAGTAGATTTGTCCATCCTCAACTACTAAGTTGTACTAAAACATTATATATGAATGAAATAATGAAATTTTTAGGATAGCAGATTGTATATTTCAAATGAAAGCCAGTTATGTGAATTTTGAAAATGGTTTAAATGATTTACAAAGATATATCATGGCGAGATGCCTCACTTTTATAGCAGTTAAGTTTGTTAAATGATTATTCTTATAAAAATTTGCCATGTGAAATTATCAGCCTGCCACAGCATTTTCTCAAGAGAAAAATGGGCAATATTCTTCATTTCTAAAACCATTACCAGAAGATAAACAACAGAGATTAAAAACTGTCAACCCAACCATTTGGTTTCTTAGTACCTCAGTCTAACAATTTACTGAAAATTCCTACCAGGAAATTCTAAATGACATCTCTTGAATGTCATTATGAAACTGATGTAGTGATATTATGGTATAAACATTTACTTGTCCACCTACATTTCCAGTTGATAAAAAGACTAAATTTAACACATGAAAAAAAATCACTTTACCTTCAAAGAGGCTTAGATTATGCTATAAAATCTGGTTTATGTAACACCATATTTCCAGGTACCAAACTCCTGTTAGTTAAAACCACATGAAATAAAATTTAATAAAAATTGAATATTGTTGTTTTAGTCAGCTTTTTCATCACTGTGACTAAAAGCCGTGACACAAACAATTTTAGAGAAAAAAAAGTTTATTTGGGGGCTCATGGTTTCAGAGGTCTCAGTCCATAGATGTCTGGCTTCATTTCTTGGGACTTGAGGTAAAGCCGAACATCATGGCAGAAGAGTGTGGTGGAGGGAAGTGGCTCAAATGATGATCAGGAAGCAGAGAGAGACTTCACACATCAGATTCAAAATATATATTCCAAAGACACATCTCCAATGATCCACTTGTTCCAGCCACACCCTCCCTACCCACCTCCAATCAACACTCAGTTATTCCCCACCAGGGAATTAATTCACTGATTAAGTTAAGGATCTCATACCTCATTCATTTCTCCTCCAAACTTTGCATTGTCTCACACATGAGCTTTTGGGGGACACCTAATATATAAATAGTTGTTTGGTTTCCAATTCAGGTGTATGCTAGTATTTTTACCCAACATATTTCTACTTCCTCACTACTTCTACTTCCATTCTTTTCATATATATATCTTTTTATATACATGGAGTGAAACTTCCCATTTTTGTGGTTGTACATAATGTGGAGTTACATTGGTTGTGTATTCATATATGAACACAGGAAAGTTATGCCTGATTCATTTTACTATCTTTCCCAACCCAATCTCCCCTCCTTCCCTACCCCCTGCCTATTTTGAGTCAGCTTCTGCATATCAGAAGAACATTCAGCCTTTGAATTTTGGGGATTGGTTTATTTCACTTAGCATGATAGTCTCTAGTTCTATTCATTTAGTGGCAAATGCCATAATTTCGTTCTTATTTATGACTGTCCACTTTTACTCTTTTCTTTCTTAGGAAATACATTTTCTCCTTGGTAAAATCCATGCAACTTTTGAGTGGGGGCAAAAATCAGTCCCACAGTTAAAGGAGCCTGACACAGTATGGGGGTTTGAAGTATTTTGCATGCTTGAAAGAGATAAAAATGTTAAGAATTGTCAGTGAGGGAAAAAAAAGGTATATATGTCATAGTAAAAAGGTCAGACTTTATCTTGTAGGTAATTGGGAGCCAAAGAGAAGTAGAAGTAATTGCATAACTTTAAAATTATTTGATAATGTGTGCATTATTTAAATGTACACATTATAGCTATATGCTTAATGTATCAGTTTTGGTTTTCTATAACACTTATAAAACTATGTAACATTTAAATTCTTTTTTCAGGCTATGTTTCTCCCTTTCTCTCTTTTTTGAAAAATCGAGCAAAGATTAAATTCTTTTTCCTTGCAACTTATAAGAAAACATTTTTCAAAAAAAAAAGCATCATGGTGTGTTGAGGTATGCCATGATATAAACCACTGTCTGTCTAAATAAGATGACAACCCCAAACTTTTGTGTTTTTAAAACCTGGAACAGTACAGAAATTCGGAGCAGGATGTAGCTAGCACGTGAGCACAGTGAAAACATTAATACTTACTATCTTGCTTCGGTAATCTGTTTTGCCAGGTGTTGTGGTAGGTAAATAAGGGAACTTTTCTTTGATCATGTCAGCAAGACAAATGATACAATGACTATTTCTCACCAGATTCATTTTATTTCAAAATGAGATAATAGATTATTGAATCAAAGCCAGAAAGTCAATCAGGCTAATCTCAATACCAGACCTGAAACAATTAAATGTCTCCATTGTATGGGAGCTCATATTTGGCTGATGAATTAATTTTAATCATTTTCATACTTTATTTATATTAAGACCTTGATTATGACTACCTTGACAGTAAGAAATGACTTCATTATACAAGTAGCTAATTAAATAACTGCCTAGATACCAATAAACAGCTGAACATAGAAACCAAAGATGTTTAACAGAACTTAAAATAAAGGTACAATTGAACGTCATTCTTTCTAGTTTCTTGCCAAGTATTAATTACCTCTTTTACATAAACAACTGAGATTCAGCCCTTTTAAGATTGGGGGGAAATTAACTGAAGTGTCAAATGGCCAATCTATTGGTGCAGTGATCAGAGGTGACTGGCATTTTTTACAGAATCTCCATCCCCAAATCATCTTCTGACATTCTTCTTTAACTAGATGGATATCTCACATTTTGTTATTAACCCATAAACTTGCAATTGTATCCACTGGGCTTGGGTTACCAACATGTTATTTACTATGTTATTAAGAAGTGGGATGCCTTGAAAATATATTTTCCTCTTAAAACTTTTATTTTTTCCCCCATAAACTCTTTTTCACTAGTTACTTCTGTCTCTGTTTAGTTTCAAGGCTAAATTTTTAGCTTGGTTTCTGCCTCAAGTAGGATGCACATTTATTAATTAATTTAATCACTCAGTCATTAAGTAAATTAATTCATCCATTAATGTATTGAAGTGGTAGTAGGAAAGAAGGAAGTGCAGACTAGTAAATTCCATGACATCAAAGAGATTCAAATTGGTGAGAAGCCATTAGGGAGTAAAAATGCAGCATAAGTACAATGTAAGACATAAGTGCTTAAACTCAAATTATATGTGTAAACCTAGTTTAATAGCATTGTCAGGTCTATGTCACTAAAAAAATAGTATCTGAGATTCATTTTGATAGGCATTAATAATCAAAGTCTGTGGAAGGTTGTAGGTGAGGAAGTTGTTTCTGATATTTGGAGAAGTAATAAGAAATCCGATAATAATAGGATCTTCATGTTTTTTGTGATTTTGTCCTTAAATAGTGGGGAAATTGAAAAGAGTAGTGATCTTTAAAGACTTTTCAATAATGGCAGGATCTAGCTTGAATTTTAGAATGATTTGAAGACCTGTTAAATGAAAATTAATTCTAAGGTTAATTGATTGATTGATTGATCTGACCACTTACTAGTTCCCTGGAGCATGTGTCTGGCATTATGATTAGCCGAGTCTCCACAAGCCTCATCAAGGATCCTCTCTGCCAGACTCAACACATCTGTTTCTAGGTCATTACGTTAAGTACCTGAATCCTTGTGATTCTTTTTAATTTCATGAGGATCTATACTTTGTTGATGAAACACATTTTTCACATCCTTCCCCACTCTGATGCTCTCACTTCTCTCCTTGTCCGGTGTTTTTAACATGATCCAGCTGTTCCCTCCCCACTGCTCCATTTGAAGTAATTCCAAACCCGCTTAAGTCCACCTCTCTTGCATCCTGGCTGTTGAAGGAAAACATGCAACTTCATGTTGATGATTCTTTGAGGCAGACTGGCAATTCTACTTCACTTCCTTCCTACTCTACTGCAAAAATAAAAGCAACCAGAAAAGAATGTCTATGGTCCTTTCCACGTCTACCCACCCACTTGCCTGTGCAGCCACCTGCCGGCATTCACTTCTGTTTTGATGGATGAGTTTCTCCTCCTATTTGTGGCCAAGCCCTTTCCTTGCTCACTTCATTCCATCACTTTGTTCATGATCAAATCCATTGCCCCAGAAAATTTTCACGCCCTCTCTACCTAATTATGTTTTCTGTCTGCAGGATCATTTCCTTCAGCTTACAAACATCTCATACTATCCCTCATGTTAAAAAGAAAAATTCTTTGTTAATCTCACATTCAACTCTAGCCATTTTCCCATGTTTTATTCTGCTTTGCTGAAAATCCTGCCACACACCACCCCCCAAAACAAAACAAAACTGTATTTGCCATGTCCCATGGCTCTCCTCCTATTCTCTCTTGGACATATTCCAATTAAACTTTTATCACCCTCTATGCTATTGAAATAGCTCTTGTCAGGGATCTCTAAATTATCATATCCAATGGTCATTTTTTCATCCTTATCCATTCACACCAGGTACCTGATTTGGAAGAATTTATCACATCTTCCTGAAACACTTTCATTAGTGGAGGGTTTGAGTGAGAACTGGGAGAGGATGTAATACTGGGGAAATAGGGGCAATACTTTTAAAAAATATTTTAATTAGTTAAAAAATTTTATCATTTTAGAGAAGCTTATTTATTTTAAAGTTACCTAAAGACAACAAGATGCATTCTTGTCTAATCAAAGAGAAATTTTTACTTCTCTTTTGACCACTTGTATGGATAAGGTAAGGACCTTTGGTGTCTTTGATTTCACTCCTTCCAAATTTTGTGCCTTTTAAAAAAGGTATTTTAATGGTAGGTGTTGAAAAACCTTATAACATATTATAATTGTTATTTTGTACAGCAGTATTCAGTCACTCGCCACATAATTTTTTCTTACATTGCTCCCTTTTCTTCCAAGTGTTCCTTCTGGAGGGGTTCATGTGAATTGTGCTTTGGTTCTCCAATTCTAGCTTTGACTAATCTTCTATTAGACTCACCTATTGCCTCCTTAATTTTGCTCTCATAGGTCCTTTTTCAATTCTGCTTTATCTTCTTTTATATGTTTTCATTTCTGCCCAACTTTCCAATTCTGTCTTTTATTTGCTGGAACATAAGAAATATGACTATTTTTAGTTTGGTGCCATAAACCCCATAATTCTGTTAATATTGTCATTTAATTACATTTCTTTAAGAAAAGTTGTCTTCTCAGGAGTCAGGTTATTTTTTATTTGTACAAAATGTTATTAAACATTGTAGCATTAAATTGAGAGTCGTCCTAGAAATTGAAAAGATTCCTGAAGGAGCTTCAACATCATTCTCAGAGGGTACCTCATTAGGATGCTGAAATAAAGACATAAGGTTTTACTCTGCTTTCATTCTCCTTTGTAGGGCACTGAACTTTCAGCATGTGTTTTACCTAAAAATTCTAATAATTCTTTTATTGAGCTTTCCAACCTTTTAGTCAGATTCCTTAGTATCATCACATATTCCTGGGGTAAACCAAGTCTCAGCTCCTGAAGCCATCATTTGGGATTTTTGTCTCTTCCAGAATCATGGCTCATTCATTTCTTTTCCTCCCTCCCTCCCTCCCTTCCTTCCTTCCTTCCTTTCTTCCTATCTNTTCCTTCCTTCCTTCCTTCCTTCCTGATTTAAACACTGAGAATTAAAAAGAAGAATACAACTAGGCTCCAAATATAGATTCATATTAAACTGTTATGCTTTACTTTTTAGCTCTCTGATGTCTTCAAAAAGGTAGTTTTTACTTTTTGTCTGACTTTGATAGCTTTTCTCAGCATTGAGATTGGTCTGATTTATATATTTCGCCTGCCACCTCTGAATGGTAAGTCAGTCCTTGTGGTGATTTCTTTTGGATACCATAGCAGCCCTTCTACTTTTTGAAGGCTCTTACCTCACCCCACCTGTCCTCTCCCTCCCTGATTCTCCTTGTCTTTGTAGCTTAAGAATACTGAAGGGGCCTAAGCTCAGCCCTCATCCTTTTCCTTCTCTATTGCCCTCATTTTTTTTTTTTTTTAGTGGAAGGGCAGAATACCAGGGATTGAACCCAGGAGGTGCTTAACCACCCAGCTATATCCCCAGTCCTTTTTATTTTTTATTTAGAGACAGTGTCTCGCTTAGTTGCTGAGGCTGGCTTTGAACCTGTGATCCTCCTACCTCAGCATCCGAAGCCATGGGGATAACAGGTATGTGCCAAGGTGTGGGGCTGTATCACACTCTCAGAGGTGTTCACATCTTGCTTTATGGCTTCAGAGCGCTTCTTCATGCTGAATTACACACCAAATTGACTATTTAGATGTCAAATTAACATTTATACTTAATACATCCCAGAATGAGCTTCTACTTCTCTATCTTCAACTAGTCACTTTCCCAGCTGTTTACTGTCACAGGAAGTGGCAACTCCATCCTTATCAAGTGGGTTAAAGAACTTGGTGCCTGTTTTGCCTTCTCAATTTTCTCTTAAACCCCACATACAGACCATCTGTGATGTTCTTGGTGTTGTCTTCAAAACAGATAACAAATTTTCTGAACCTCTTTAATAATATTTTGGTCCAAAATCTTGGATTATTTTAAAAAAACATTTCACTGTTTTCCCTATTTCTGCAATTGCAATTACCTGCCTCCTCCACTGTCTACTCAACATTCAGCAGTAATAATGATCATCTTGAATCAATAAAATGACAAAATTTTATGTAGTACTTACCAGAACTCTTCTAGATTCTTTAAATATGTTGACTTTTTAAAATCTCACACAATCCTATCGAGTAGTACCGTTAAATATCCTCGTGACACATACGAGGAAATGGAGGCACAGAGACCTACTTAATATAACTTCCCAGACATATATAAATGGAAGTGGCAGAGCTAGGATTTGAACCTTATGCTTAGACTTTCCACATCAGAGGAAATTTTAAGAGTAAATTACCATCATCCAACTCTATGGCTCTGTAGGATCTGCTGTTGATCCTTTTTAATCCCCTAATCTACCACTGACTTCCTGGATCACTGTATTCCAGCCATAACTATCTCCTTGCTGAATTCTCTGAGCATGCCCTCATCTCAGGGCCTTCCTACTTGCTCTTCCCTATGCCTGCAATCTTTTTCTCCAGACATCCAGATGGATTGCCTTTTGATATTTCTGCTCAAATGTTATATCATGACAGAAGCCTTCCCTGACCACTTGGCAGAGTCACAATCCCTTCGTGATTTCTAATCTGATTCTGCAGATTAAAATTTCTCTACAGCACTGTTCATCATTTAGTTTATATGACTTCGAGTATGGCAGAGACTTACTGTGGAGTGTTGAATCCTCTCTCTCTGAACCTACAACAGTATCTGTTATGAAGAAAATGTTCAACTAGTTGTTGAGTGCATGAATGAATGGAGAACAAAATTACTTAGATACTTAGTGATGAATTTCTGGTGTAGCCTAGAGTGGGTGATGAAGCATCTTTTTACTGACTACTCTCTGGTGGAGTAAGTGGGAGCAAGGGCAGGTGAACAGAGCATTGCGAAGAGATAAGGTTCATCCTTAGCTTTGTCATCAGTGATGTCAACTTTGTTAATTGAGTTCGTCTTGGAGCTCCATTCCCTTTTCTGTAAAACCATGTATTGAAAGCAATACTTACTTAAGGGCTTAATAAACTCTATAATATATCAGAATTGATATGATTATAGACACCCTTGGTAGAAAAATCAACTTGTCATATAGAAGTGAAGTCTCAAGCAGAGGTGATTTTGGGTGCCATTTCCACTCCTGCCAGCAAACTTTCAGTAATGCCTGGGGACATTTTTGATTGACACAGCTCTGAGTGGGGGCACTGCTGGCCTCTAGTTGGTACAGGACAGAGATGCTGCTGAACTTCCAACAGCACATACTACTCCCAGCAAAGAATTATTGACTCAAAATGTCCACAATTCTGGGGTTGAGAAGCCATTGTATATAACAAGTGAAGATGGTCATGTTTTAGGATGCGACTGAAGGAGAAAATCCCAAGTAAAACAGACGGGGGCCACCATATAAATGTCATATTTTTGTACTGGAACAAAGACTATCCTCAGGAACACTGATAACAGGAATATCAACACAGTGATGGGTGGCATCTTGTGTGAACTTGGAAGACAATGACCACAGATGGACGGCAGCTTATCTCAGTTGGCCTCACACTAGTTTCCCTGGGGTGTTTTGTGATTACGCACATCCGGGCCCATTTGTCACTGATTGCAGTGAGGATCATGCTGTGAGTTATATCACCGAGGTGAAATATCATCAAGTTTTAGAGGAAACAAATCTACAAGATGCTCCATAAAAGTAATCTCTACGGTTTTGGCACCCACGTCTAGCAAGCATTGATGAGGCAAGCAGGAAACTTAATGAAAATAATACAAGGAAATCTTTTCATCAACACCCATCCCTAATGTCTCAGCTCTCAGGTCATTGTTTTTGCTTCTCTAGGTGAAGTCTGTATCTGCGGCCAACATAGGAAGCTCAGATTTTAAACAAGGCAGGCAGTAATTCTTAGCACATGGCCCCATCAGTTAAATGGTGCCAACTCTGACTCAATTAAGATGTAGTGGTTTTTAAATGTGTTTATATTATAACCTCTCCCTCACTCATGCACAAGCAGATAGACACATACTCATAGAAAATGACTATTTAGTGTTTGTGATGTATCTACTTTTCTTCCATAGAAACATGTACAGAATAATTACATGTGATTAAAAATCTTTGTTTTATTGTCCAGGACAGCAAAGGAATTAATTTAGTGTTTTGCACTGACTTCCTTTTTCTTTTGACTTGAATAAATTTGGCAATTTTGCAACATTATAATTATTTTATGTATAAAGAGAGCTAAAGATAAAAAATAATTTTCTACCATGTTCTCTAAATGGTTCTGGTAAAGAAGTTAATAGAACCTTAGGGAAAGGATGAGCCTCAGGAACATAAATCCCACTAGGGTGTATTTATCGAGGTAAGCATTTGCGTGATGGGTGTGTGAAGGCAGGGCTGGGGATAGGGTAGGGCAGGATATCCTCTTCATCAAACATTATACATTGCTTTCCTCATTATTAATGTAGCAGAGTCACACAAAATGTCCTGGCTCAAACTCTTACAGGACCATAAACTGAACCCACCCTTCAATTAGGTTCAAAGTAAAGTGATCATACAAGGAAACTTGTAATGTCCTGTCTAGAGAATGTGGCCAGATAATGAGGATTAAAAAATGGCCTGGTGGCATTGTGAATAGGTCAAAGTCCTTCTGCAAGGTGCAAAGGAAACATAAATGACCCAAACACTGGAAGAAAACATAGCTTAGTAGCAGAATTGTTTCTATTAGAATAGCTCATTCTTCTCTAACTCTTAAGTAGTATTTCCTTCTGATTCCTTGAGTAAAAAATGCAAGAGTAGGCAGCAATGATCTCAAAATATGAGCAGGTATTTTACTAGAGCTTAGGTGCTTGGTAAGAGTTCAGTAAATAGTTGCTTTTTAAAAATCACCTGGTAGAAGGCTGGGGGCGCAACTCAGCAGTAGAGTGCTTGTCTAGCCTGTGTCAGACTCTGGGTTAAATCCTCAGTATTGCAATAAAAATGAGAATCACTTAGCAAGCACCAAATATATAGCAAGCACTGGAGATACACAAATACAAAGAAAATGAAGATATGGCATTTGAACTCCAGGAATTTAAAATGGAATTAGAGGTGATAGATAATGCTAATTATGAGTAACAAATGCTTGGCAAATTGTTGCTCAGGAAGCAAATCTGGCTCACTACTTGCTTTTGTAATCAAAGGTTTATTGGATTACAGCTGTGCTCATTCATTCTCGTATTGTCTATGCTGCTTTCACACCACAACAGCAGGTTTAATAGTCACAACAGAGATTGTTGATGGGCAAATCTGAAATATTTACTACTCATATTCCACACAAAAAGTTGGCTAAGCCATAGTTTGCAATGATATCATACACATGGAAGTAAACACTGTATAAACAATTTTGCAACTAATTCTCATTGTTCATTGAGGTAACTACTATATTATTCATAGTTTGTAGTTAGAAATGTAACTTAAAATTCTTTAACCAAAAGAATGTAACCAAATTCTTTAGGTTCTCTATGTCACGTGGGCAGTAAACTGAGCTTGATTTTGAAACCAGCCATTCTGATTTTATAGATCATGCTCTTGGCTTATATACTCTATAGACAGGAGCTAAAATTATTTAATAGGGACAGATATGTCTTTCTTAATATCCAAGTGTCCATGAAATTAGTTTAATTTATTTTCCTATAGTTGAATTAAATTTATCACTTGTGTTTCTTTTTTTTTCTTTTTTATTGGTTCTTTTTAGTTATACATAACATTACGATTCATTTTGATGTAATTATAGAAATATTGAGTATAAAATTTTCTCTAATTCAGTTCTCAGTATTTTCCCTTTCCTTCCCTTCTCTCATCCTTATTCCCTTCCCTCTACTCTACTATTTATTTATTAGATCTTTCTGCTATTATAGATTTTTTTTTATAGTTAGTGTCATGTGGATGTACATGATGGTGAGATCCACTGTGCTGTGTTCATACGTACATTGGTAAGTTAGGTCAGATTCATTCTGCTGTTATTCCCTTATCCTGTGCCTTCGCCCTCCTCCTCCCTCTGTCCTCTTCATCTAGTCCACCAATCTTTCTCCTATTCTGATGGAATCTCCCATCTTTTCCCTTTTTCTCTCTTTTGTACCCCTTTTTTTAGATTAGCTTCTGCAAATCAGATAAAACATTTGACCTTTGGCTTTCTGAGTCTTATTTGGCTTATCTCATTTAGCATGATAGACTCCAGTTCCATCCATTTACCAGCAAATGCCATAATACAATCCTTCTTTATGAATGAGTAATACTCCATTGCAATACTCCATTGTGTAGATATACATTATACATTCATCAGTTGAAGGGCATATATTGGCTATTGTGGATTGTGCTGCTATAAGTATTGATGAGGCAACATCCCTATAGTATGCTGATTTTAGATCTTTTGTAAATCATGAGGTGGTTCTATTCCTAGTCTTTTGAGTATTTCTTTTTCCTTGTTGGCAGAATTATATTCAAATTTAGACTAACAACCACTTTAACGTTTTCCCTTTTTATTTAACTGTTTGATCTTGGTTCTCAGGGCTATGATAGATTAATAGTAATAATGGTTATGATTCTTCACTCTTTGTATATTCATGCCCTCCACCATGTAGCTATGCAGTGTATTTCCACCTGTGATGGGGTGTCCTTCTCCCTGACTTAGTCATGTTACTTGTTTGATCTACCGAGTATTCATATTAGACATCACAGTGAGAGAGAAACACAAAGTCCTCAAGTATCCTCTCTTGTATCTCTGCTACTGATGAGAGTACATGGCTGGGATAAGCTACTTGGAGATGAGACACGTGTAAAACAGAGCCAAGTCATCTCGGTGCTTTCATCTGACAACCAGTTGATTTCCAGACAAGAAGAAACTCCAGGAAAACATGAACATTAATGTCTATTATTGTATCCCACTGTGATGGTTAATCAGGATGTTGATTGGATTGAGAGATACCTAGGATTAAGAGACTTCTGGCGGTGTTGATGAGAATGTTTCCAGAGATGATTGACATGTGGGACAGCACACAGAAGATGGGGAGACTCACCCTAAAAGTTTGCAGCATTGTCCAATAGGCTAGAATCCAGGATGGGAAGAAAGGAGTAAGAAAAAGAAGCCCTGGGGACATAAAATCAATGCTTTTTGAGTAGTCAGCATCTAGCTGCTGCCATCTCTCAAGGACATTGGATTACAGCTTCTTCACTCTTCCCATTTGAATTCTCACTAGGGTTTCTCCAGGCCACTTCCAGTCCGTCAGCCTTGGACTGGGGTTGCATCATTTGTACCTCCTATGCTAAGGCTCCAGCATCTTGAAATGAGCAGCTACCAGTTCCCCCAGCTCTGCTGTGTGCAACTGGCCATTGTTGTACTATCTAATTTGCATTAGAGATTGTTAGAGATGTTGAACATTTTTTCATATATTTGTTGATCATTAGTATGTCTTCTTGTGTGAAGTGCCTGTTCAGACCTTTTACCCATTTATTGATTAGGTTTTTTGTTTTTTTCTGTTACTTTTTTGAGTTGTTTACATATCCTGGAGATTAATGCTCTGAGGTACATGTAGTAAAGATTTTCTCCGATGTAGGCTCTTTCTTCATGCTCTTGATTGTTTCCTTTCCTGTGAAGAAGCTTTTAAGTTTGATACCATTCCATTTATTGATTCTTGATTTTACTTGTGGTACTTTAGAAGTCTAATTGAGGAAGTCTTTTCCTAAGCTGACATGATGGAGTCTACTGTTTCTTCTAGTAGGTGGAAAGTTTATGGTTTAACACCTGGGTCTTTGATCCGCTTTGAGTAGAGTTTTGTGCAGGGTGAGAGATAGGGGTTAAATTTCATTCTACTACATATGGATTTCCAATTTTCCCAGCACCATTTGTTGAAGAGGTTCTCTTTTCTTCATTGTGTATGTTTGAAGCCTTTGTATGGTTTGAGATAACTATATTTAGGTGGATTTGTCTCTGTCTTCTATTTTATTCCTTTGGTCTTCCTGCTTATTTTGGTGCCAATACCATGCTGTTTTATTACTATATCTCTGTAGTATAATTTCACATCTGGCCTTGTGATGTCTCCTGTTTTGCTTTTTCTCACTAAGGATTACTTTGGCTATTCTAGGTCTCTTATTTTTCCAAATGAATCGTGACTACTTTTAATATTTCTATGAAGAATGTCATTGGAAGCTTAATAGGAATTGTGTTAGATCTGTATAGCACTTTTGGAAGTATGGCTATTTTGATAATATTAATTCTGTTTATCCAAGAATATGGAAAATATCTCCATCTTCTAAGGTCTTCTTCAATTTCTTTCATTAGTGTTCTATAATTTTTATATTAGAAATCTTTCACCTCTCTTGTTAGATTGATTCCCATGTATATTTTTAATACTGTTGTGGATTGGATAATTTTCATAATTTCTCTTTCAACTGATTCATCCTTGGTATATAAGAATGCAATTGATTTATGGGTGTTGATTTTCCTGCTATTTTGCTGAATTTATTTAAAAGTTCTATAAGTTTTCTAGTGTAGTTTTTTGGGTCTTCTAAATGTAGGATCATGTCATTGGCAAACAGAATTTGAGCTATTCTTTTCCTATTTGTATCACTTTAGTTTCCTTCTTTTGCTTAGTTGCTCTGGCTAGAGTTTCAACTATTTTGAATAGAAATGGTGAAAGAGGGCATCCATTACTTGTTCCAATTTTTAGAGTAAATCATTTCAGTTGTTCTCCATTTAGAATGATGTTGGCCTTGGGTTTGTCATATATAGCTTTTACAATGTTGGGGTATGTTCCTACTATCTCTAGTTTTTCTAGTGTTTCAAACATGAAGGCATACTGTATTTTGTCAAATGCTTTTTCTGCATCTATTGATATGATCATGTGATTCTTATCTTTAAGAGTTTTTATGTGGTGAATTACATTTATTGATTTCTGTATGTTGAACCAAACTTGCATCCCTGGAATTAAACCCATATATAGAATATTTCAATCATCAATGACTGGATACACATTTTTCTCAATAATATATGGATAATTTTCTAAAATAGACCATATCTTAGGCCACAAAACAACTCTTAGCAAATACCAAAAATAGAACTAATACCTTGCATTCTATTCGATCATAATGGAATGAAATTAGAAAGCAAAGATAATTTTTTTAAAAAAAGAGGCTACTGTAACACTTAGAGGCTAAATTATATGCTATTGAATGATGAAGAGATAGCAGGAGAAATCAGGGGTGAAATAAATAAGTATTTAGAGGTAAATGAGAATAGAGATATAGCATATAAGATCTCTGGGACACTTTGAAAATAGTCCTAAGAGGAAAGTTTATATCACTGAGATTATAAATTAAAAGAATAGAAAGACATCAAACAAGTAACATTACATCTCAAGGCCCTAGGAAAAGAAGAATAAATCAACAGTGAAATCAGTAGAAGACAGGAAATAATGAAAATCATAGTCAAAATCAATGAAATTGAAATAAAAAAATAATTTAAAAATCAACAAAAGTTGTTTCTTTGAAAAAAATAAACAAAAAATGATAAACCCTTAGCCAAGCTTACCAAAAGAATGAGAGAAAAAAACTCAACTTATTAAAATTCATGATGAAAAACTAAATATCACCACAGACACTACTGAAATACAGAGGATAATGAGAAACTGTTTTGAAAATTTGTGCTGCAATAAATTAGAAAATCTTGAAGACATCAACAAATTTTCTAGAGACATATGACCTACCAAAGTTAAACCAGGAGGATATAGAAAATTTACACAGATCAATTTTGACCAATGAAATTGAAGATGCTGTCAAAAGCCTACCAGCAAAGAAAAGCCCAGGGCTACATGGATACACAGCTGAGTTCTACAAGACCTATAATGAAGAACTAATACCTATACTCTACAAATTATTTTGTGAAATAAAAAAAGAGGGAACACTTCCAAACTCATTCTATGAGGCCAATACTACCCTGATAACAAAACCAGACAAAGACATATCAAGGAAAGAAAACTTCAGACCAATATCCCTGATGAACACAGATGCAAAAATTCTTAAAACTGGCTGGCAAATTGCATACAAAAACACATTAAAAAGATAGTGCACCATGATCAAGTGGATTTCAATAATCCTCTTTCATGAAATGATAGAATAAATAGAAAAGAAAACCAAGAGGGATATAAAAGACAAACAATTCTATCAAATAACTTGATATGTGATATTTGTAGAACAACTCCCTCAACAATAGCAGAATACATCTTCTTTTCAGATTCACATGTTAAATTCACCAACTCGTCATAGTTTTAAATTTTAAACATCATAGAATATGTTCTCTGACCATGGCAAAATTAAATTAGAAATTAATAATATACATCAGTGAAATTCTAAAATCTTTGAAAATTAAGCAACATATTCTTATATGACCACAGACTCAACTGATAATAAGGGAAATCAGCAAATACTTTGAAGTGAATCAACATAAAGATAAGTATGACAAAATTTGAGGGCTTCAGCTAAAATAGTGCTTAAAAGGAAATTTACAGTTTTAAAAGTGTATATTAGAAAAGAAGAAAGTGCTAACATCACATCAATGACACTATATTCCACATTAAGAAATGAAATAAGCTGGGCATGGTGGCACATATCTGTAATCTTAGCTTCTCAGTAGGTTGAGGCAGGAGAATGGCAAGTTCAAAGCCAGCCTCAGAAACTTAGTGAGACCCTCAGCAACTTAGAAAGACCCTGTCTCAAAATACAAATACAAATAAAAAAGAGCTGGGTATGTGGGTCAGTGGTTAAATGTCCCTGGGTTCAATCCCAGCAAAATAAACAAAAAAACAATCTCATTGGTGTGAACTTTATGAAAACCAAAATTAACTTTTTTATCAAAGTTCCACACTACTTGAATTATAATGGATATCTAACATTCTAAATATTTACCTAATGAGCATTTTGATATGTACCATCTCAACAGAGAGATAAGTTTAGCCAGTGTGGTTACAGGTCCAAATTTTGTATTTTTCACCACATATTTAGTCATTTCTTATCTGTTACCAAGGATATTACATAGGAACTCTCCTCTTGACAGTGCTTGAGTTTAAACAGTCTTCATCTAATGATGAAATACATCTGTAGTAATATATTGATATATGACAATAACAGTATATTAAGATATAATTCCTGCAAAACAATTTTCATAAGAAAATTTTGAGGATAAAATGTCAAAATGTAAATGCAACTGAAATGAAGAACAAAACAGATAGAATTCAATTGTTATAGTCAGAAGACTTAGTTCTCTGCAGCATTAAATTTATGTGAGTTGATTATTAAATTAATTGCAAAGGCATATTATTGCACTGGGAGCTGGGGTCCTCTTAACTTTGTGTTCTCATCATGATGGAGGCTAAAATTATTCTTTTATTAACATGAGTGTGATAGCAAAGGGCTTCTCTCAGTATCCCCAGAGAACTAGTCATTATCATATAATATTCATGACTATTATAGTTTAACTACATTATTTCAACAAGATATTTTTTTAACCTGTTGGGAGAGAGTTAAGATAAGCTGAATTTCTGACTTTGTTTTCTCTACTCTATGTAGAATGATTTGTTAATATTCATATTAACATTTGTTTAACTTCTGGCTTTGATTTTCATTAAGAGCATGTTGCTTTAATTGCTGAATGCCTTACATAATCATAAGCTCATAGGTTGATCAGACACGGGCAGAAGTGAGATGTATTCCATCCTGCCTCCTGACAGGGTTCCTACCAGCCCCAGTCAGTGCCTGAGTCCTGCATTAGATACACCTAGTGAACTAAGATATCATCCTCAGAAGACCAGGCAAATAGCAAATGGAGAAATTAGACTTAGCCGGTACGGAGATGCACGCCTAAAATCCCAGCAGTTTGGGAGGCTGAGGCAGGAGGATCGCAAGTTCAAAACCAGCCTCAGCAAAAGCAAGTCACTAAGCAACTCAGTGAGACCCTGTCTCTAAATAATATAAAATAGGGCTGGGGATGTGGCTCAGTGGTCAAGAGCCCCTGAGTTCAATCCTGGTACTTAAAAAAAAATTAGACTTAGAACTCATTAAGCAAAGATTACCTACAGTTCTGCCTCATAATTTTCTTGGAGAAGAAAGGAGGGAATGGTTGCACCTACTTGTGATCTGTGGATCCCTGCAAGGTCAGGTGGTTTTATGCAGGTAAGCATAGGTATTTACAGAGAGAAACTTGAGGGAGGAAAGGGATGATGAAAGTCAAGAGATATACTGATATCAGGGATTTTCTACACTTACAAATTGGTTGCCACCTGAAATTATATCTTTTTTTTTTTTTTTTTTTTGGTACTGGGGATTGAACCCAGGGGCACTCTATATTTCCAGTTCTTACATTTTTCAATTTGACACAGGGTCTACCCTGTGTCTACCTAAGTTGCCTATGGCTGAGTAAAATTCAGAATTTGATGCTAAATTCATTTTAAAGAAGATAAAGTCCATTTCCATATTCCTTTCTGAAGATTTATGAAGTTTACATTTTCCAAAAAGACTTCGGGGATTAGAGCTCTGACCGCTTTGTTTTCAACAGTGCTCATGAACTTGATTCTCCATGGTTTGAGTATCTTTCTGGGAATTGTTTGTATCTAAAGCTTGGCTCTCAACTGGATTAGGAAGTCTCTGAGTGCATCAGTCAAGTTACCTCTTAATGAATTCTCAGATAGCATCTATTATGAATTCTACATACAAGCACAAAATGTTAAATACAATACTTAGATTAATCACTAGCAAATTCCCTTTGATCATTAACATATTTTTCTCTTCTTCTCATTAAAACATCATATATTTTCCTTCACCTTCCTTCTAGTCACCTGCTCACTACCTTCTCTTTTTGAGTGTGGAAGACAGTATTTGCAGAGTTTTGTCCTTCATCCTGCTGCTTATTTATTCCTTGTATTTATCCACAAGGCTACAACCGGCACATTTCCAGTACTTTTTCTCCATATAAGACACAGAAAAATGATGTAAAGCAGGATTATCCTAATAGTATAAGCAACAGGAAGGAGTGAACTGTAATAAAACCCGTTCAATCATGAAGACTAAGGGTTGAACAGAGTCTTCCTGAGTGTGTGTGTGTGTGTGTGTGTGTGTGTGTGTACTTGTGTATACTCTAAATTAGCCTCAGGCAGAGGTCTCCTATTACACACAGTTAATTCCAGGGAGTCTTCCATAAATCCCGGTGATAAACTTTCTCCTTCAGGTTCATATAGCTAGTTTAGCATCACTAACGAGATCCCTTATAAGTATAAAGGGCTAATATCACAAAACCTATATGAACTCCATTTTCACTTTCCTCATCACGTCAGATAGGATAAAGGACTAAAAATAAAACGGTAACTGTCCATGCATGGGCATTGTGTTTTTGGATAAAAGAAGGAAAGGGCAAGATGAGGCAAAATGGAAACTTCCTGCCTGATTTTTAGTGGTCTCTCCCACCTTCCTGTCTTCTGGTCCTTCAGTGTTTATGGTCTTCATAGTCCCCTGGTTGCCCTTTTGAGTTTTTCTATAGTTCTGAGTTGATTCTATCTTATTATCCTTCCTATAAAAAGATTTCCATTTTGTCTCTAAAAAAGTTTAGAGAGATACAAAACTTGACAGAAAACATTGCTTGTTGATCTTTAAATCTTGGAGAACTGTGCTTTAAATTAGTTTTGGGGGAAATAATAAGTAAAAAGGGAACCTTTCACATTAATTTGAGAATAAGGTGCCTTAATTTACCGTTTTTTCATTTCTCCTCTTGGAAGCTGAAAACAGGCCATCTTCAGGTCACCCTGTGTCTTTAATATTAGACTTGGGGAAGATACAACAGGGAAAAGATTATCATTCCATACATACTCAATGCCTGCTTTGTCTTCATGCTAGCAATCAAGATTAAATGCTTTTGTCTTTCTGGTGTTGAGCACCTCCATCTGCCATCAGGGACAACTCCTCAGCAGTTAGGAGAAAATTGTCCCCCGCTCTCCTGTGTTTCTGCACATCTTGTGAGAAGAGGCACAAATGGCTTTTGGTTTTGGACTTTCATTCCCAGTTATTTGTATGGTGAACAGTCCTGGAAGATCAAGATGGTGTCTCCCTCTAGAACAGAGAGATTTGTATGCTGACCAAGATAATACAGAGAGTATCTTTCTGCAGGGCAGAAGATGGGCATATTTTCCTGTACTCTATTCTGAAAGATTGAATTTCTTAAACTCAGGATTTTGAAGCACTCTTTTGCCCCCATGAGATTTGTAGGCATAAGGAACTAGTGCTAACATTAAGGTTATGCTACGTGTTCTGTTACATAAGTAATAAGTTTCTTGCTTCAACCCAGGAGTTTCTAGTCTTCTGCAAGAATCCATGAAGCTGTTGCAGGCTAGGTTGAGTAAAACTTCAGATACTTCAAAATTCTTGATGTCATACAATTGTCTTTAGAGGCTTTTTCAAATGGTAACCAGGAACAACACACTCCATTACCAAACTCTAAGGAATGTAAGGTTCAAGTTTACTCAAGTATTCACTCCATGACAGGACAATTATATAGGCTCATGCAGAAGAGAAAAGTTGAACCCTTACCTCACAATGTGTACAGAATAATTTCAAAATGTATCCAATACCCAAATGTAAGAACAAAATGGTAAGAAAACAGAGGTCAATCTTCATAACTTTTGATTTGCAAATGGATTCTTAAATATGACACCAAAAACCACAACTAACAAAAATTAGGTAAGTTGGACGTTTTCAACATTAAAAACTTTTATAATTCAAAGAACACTGTCAAGAAAGTGAAAAGGCAAATATACAGTAGGACAAAGTATTTGCAAGCTATGTATCTAAAAAGGGACTTATATCCAGAATATAAAAGTGACACTTACTGCTCAATAGTAAAAGGATAACTCAGGTAAAAAAAAAATCAGAGTAGATTTTTCAAAGAACATGAACAGACTTTTCCAAATAGGAAACATAAATGGACAATTGGCACATCAACATTAATTAGTCTTCAGGAGAATTCAAATCAAAATTAGATACCACTGTATACCCACTAAGATGGCTATCACTAGAAATTCAGATAACCACAAGTACTGGTTAGGATGTAGAGAAATTAGAACCCTCCTACATTGCTGGTGGGAATGTGAAATGGCACAGCCACTTTGGAAAACCCTGTGGGAGCTACTCAGAAAATTAAACAAACTTACCATATGACCTAGAAAATGATCCAGTGTGTACCCGAAAGTATAGAAAACAGATATTCAAATATATAGTTGTAAAATTAAGTAATAGTACCTATCCCAAAGGTAAGGTATAAATTATGTAATATTTTTTGCTTTTTAATAAAATGTTGTAGATGTCTAACACTCTTTATAAGACTATGCATGCACTTGACACTTCTTATCTTCAGCTATATAATTCTAAGAAACAAAGTCTTGTTCAATATCTTGAGCATTAATATTCCAGAGACCTTGTTTTCTCAGTTTGATATTTCAGTTAAAACCAGACATACTTCAGCAATAGCCACATTATTCAACATTTTTAAACTATGATTTTGTGCATAAACTTGTTATTATAGAATTTCACATAATCCTGTTTATTTGCCAAAGAATACTTAGAGCCTATTTCATCTTTCCTATGATTATTTCTTTTACTTTGCAGTCTGCATAATATATCAACCATAGGGACTCAGCATGAATTCCATATTTTAATATCACTGTAAGAATGATGGTTGATAAGAGGAATTCCCTTAATGCTCTGACAAGAGATTTAAGGAAAAAAAAATAGAAGCATTTTCTGTTTCCTCTATTTTACAAACAAACTAATTTTTAGGAAACTTACTTATACTTTTTCTGCATGAATGTTCTTGCCACAGAAAATAGAAAATTATGTTGTCCATTATTATGATGCTATGATTTTATCATTCCAAATCCAGAAAGGTCACAAAATAAAATTTATAATACTATCCAACTACTGTCAAGAAAAGTATATCAATATTAAATATTTTATAACTTAAAGTACCTTCTTTCTCATGCTCCAAAATTTAATTGGTTGATATCAAGTCATTTCTCCAACAATGGCCCTTGATAATACCGGTAAAGAAAACAAGAGTGAACAAAATAAATATTCTCCTCCTCATCGATATTATAATTCACAGAAGAAAAATAAGGAATAAAAAGAGTATCACCAGTGCATTGTTATAAATACAATAAATGCATTGATTGCAAAATATGTAGTAGTAAAATTTAAATTACTTTTGTGGAAGGCAGTGTGTAGGAAGATAGAAAATATTTTATCAGAGGACATTTAATTTCACATTTTTGGTTAATTTATGGTAAGAGTCTTATTTGAATTTTCTCTTACTTAAAATGATTGTTTTTTAATTTTGTTGCTCAGAATAATTTTGGCCATCTTGCATGTTGGAGAATTTAGTGGACTCTGTAAAACTTTTCTTTTCAATTCATGATATGTTCTGGTGCCATTTTCTGAGGATATTTTTTACTTTATCTGTAGTCATTCATGTGTCTACCGTAATATGAGAGACTCTCGTTCCCATCATGTTATACTAAAGTTGGGGAGTCATAAAGTTTATAGTTGACCCTATCAACTTCCATTCCATGTGGATATATGCATAAAAATAATTTAGACAACAAAATTGCTGAAATTTATTCGTCACTGACTATATTCCAGGAACAAATCTTTAAATAATAGCCCATTTTATTACCCCATTAATCATGAGGTGGTCACAACTATTATTTCATTCTACAGATGGGGATAGTAAGGTATCAAGATGTTAAATAAATTTCTCAAGGTCACTCAAATTGTGAAAGTTTTCACCTTGTAACTTCAGCCATTGTTGTTCCAAAGTCTACACTCATAACTATTCTACTGCACAGCTTCCGAGAAATTATGGGCAGACAGGCATGGTGACACATGCCTGTAATCCCAGTGGTTTAGGAAGTGAGGCCAGAGAATTGCAGGTTCAAGGCCAACATCAGCAACTTTGTGAGACCCTAAGCAACTTAGTGAGATGCTGTCTCAAAATAAAAAATAAAAAAGGGTTGGGGATGTGGTTAAGTGGTTAAATGCCCCTGGTACCAAAAACAAACAAACAAACAAGTAAAGAAAAGAAAAAAGAATCATGGGCAGATTGGCTCACTTGCAAATTAAATTTAGTTATCATGTTTTCAAAATTTAATTGTCATATATTTTCTTTATAGGTCTTCAACTTTTGTAGTATGTTGCCATTTTAAAAGAGTCTGGTCCTCTGAATGACAAGCATATGACATTAAAAGTAAAGGAAACAGGAAAATATAGTGAAAACAATTTATAGTGCTTTCTAAATTTTTTAAAAACAAAATCATTATTTAATCTCCATTTCTTAAATATACATCAGGACTAAAAGAAAGTAAGTTTCAGAGCAGCAACATGGTTCAGATTATTAATCCATGTTCAGATTATTTTCCTTGAAATACTATTTTATGTTGTGGTGAGTAAAAGTGAAATAAGATAATGAACTGGATCAACTCAAAATCTGCCCTGAAGATTTCTAGAACCTTCCTAGCCATGTTCCCTCAGTCTAGTTTTCATTGCATCTGATGAACCTCAGCTTGAGTCTCCAATGGTTGTCATGAGGTGAACAGCTTTTCAGCATTTGTATTATCATAATTATTATTTAATGTTTATTAGGTCTCTGAGCATTCAGTGTGCTGTCGATGACACATTTTTTTGTAATTTTTTTTTAAAATTTTTATCCAGTATGGAATATTATGCAGAGCCTTGGTTACTTTTCTGCACTTGGTTTACTGTTTCTGCTTTTCTCATTCAGGGTAGACTCTCTGAGGCTTGACAGGAAAGAACTGCAGTGTATCTTGAAATATTCCCAATAGTTTTTTAAAGGTGATTCTCATAGACAAATTTCAAATTGTATGGGTTATATGTGCATGATGGTATACCCTTTAGAATAAGTTGATTAAGACTGGCAGAAAATTAACAAATATGATTTATGTATAGAGTATTTATTACAGCATTATTTGCAATAGCAAAATATAAGGAACATCTCAAATATCCCTATTAGGAGACTCGTTGAATGAGTTTTGATGTATCCAGATAGTAGTGCACTATCCAGTTATACAATAGAATAAAGAGTATCTTTATATAGCACTATATATAATTTCAGGATGCATTAAGTAAAAAATATCAGATTGTATTGTGTTTACAATACAATCAAGTTGAGTATGTCTACATACACACAATTTGAGTGTGCATGTGTGCACTTGTTTATATTGTTGGGGAAGAAACAACAGAAGGCTAATCCAAAAGCTAATATAAATACATGTATGGAGCGTGAGAAGACAGGAGAGAAAAGGCAGGACAGGCAGCTGGTATTCTCAAACATTTTTATTTTTTGCTTTGGAGCTACACATTATCTTACAAACTAATAAGAACAAAAGGAAAAGAAAATAAACAAAGCTATCTCCCACCCCAAGAAAAATCTAAAACTAAAATAAATGTTAGCTGATTGCAAACAAATCTGAATAATAATATGGCAATAAAGTGCTAACCAGTGCAGACAGTTAGATAGATGAGACAATTTATTTTTATTGGGAAGTATTATCCAGGAGAAAAAATGTTAGCCTTTTCTCTATGTGTCATTAGATTTTAAATCAATTACTGAGCTTTTGATATTTACCATGAACGTGATCTAATATTACAAAATGTCTTTGCATCCTCTGGGTATAAGAGAAGCTAAACAGCATATGAAACATACACCCAAATGTTTACAGAATGATCAAAGTAGAGGAGGGAATGATCCTTGCTCCCATTTGCCTGGCCTCTACTGACTTCTCAAGTTCCTTGCTTGTCAGGGTTATAAAATCCGTCATGTTATCAGATTTCGTGGGTTTATAACAAGGATGACCCCAGCAAGTTTCCCCTTTGTCTGATGGTCCATACATTCATCCATGGCTGTCAAACACAAGTAGGTGGAGGTTCCTTCTCACTTCCAAATGTTGTGATAAATATTGCTTGGCTTGCTGATCTTCTTGGGCTTTGAAGAGTTATTCCTGATGGCCCTAAATTTTATTCCAGACTTTACCTACCTTATAAAAATAATTGTTAGGATTAACATTTTAAAAAGGTTTTGTCCTTTTCTACACTACAAATTGTTCCATTGAGTGACAAAATATAAATGGAGACGAGTCAAAACATTTACTCGAAGCAGAACAAAGGGCAATTACTATATCACAAGTGATAATTTATGGAGTATAATTGATAAACACCTGAGGAATTGCTGGTAATTTAGAAAAGTTTAATTACTCTGAAGACAGTTGTATCAAAAACGAGCATGGTGTGTAAATTGATCTGCCAGTAGTTTGCAACTTGGAGAATCAATCACCTTTGTGGATAAACCCAGCTTCTTTGTACTTGTTTCAACAAATTGAAAAGAAGCACTACAAAAATTCTTTGAAGATTTCTGAATGAAATTAACTGAAAAATGGATTGTTCATTATGAAAATAAAGCTTTTGCCATAAAATTTTTACTTGATTTCTCCCCTAGATACACAGCAATTGTTCTCAGCATTTTATCTTCTCCATAGTGAAAGAACTTTGATTCTAGTTGTGCTTAGAAAATAGCCACAAAAGATAAAATATGGTTTTATTTCTTTTCCAGAACCATGGAAACACATAAAATTTTCTTATTTTGTCCACAGTGAAAGAATTGCTGTTTTGAATAATTTTCTTTGATTTAAAAAATATTTGGAACCAAAAGGATATAGACAGTATTTGTTATTTCAAAATATTTCCAAAACATCTCTGCAAAAAGACTTTGAAGTTTGAAAATATGTGGAATCTGCCAAAATGTTTCCAAATTTTATTATCACAACGTAAATTAGTAGGTATTATCTTATACATTTAGAGTTAAACTTGATTTCCCAAAATATCCAACTTCGTTTTTCAATATAATACAGGTAATTCTGTGCACATTGTTGATGATAGCCTTTTTTTTTTAATGAGCAATAGTTCAAAAACTTTTTACATCATGTTATTACTTCTTGTATAAATTATCTTCTTTGGATGTGTGGACTTATAATCTTATCACTTTTCCTGAACCTCCAAAACCAGTTATAATCCTGGGGATTTATCCAAAAGAACTAAATAGCAATTTGGTAAATATTTTATCCTTCTTATCATCTAAATTAAATGGGCTAAGATATCAGCAGTATGCGTTCTTAGAGTGCTTAATACAGCGGGAGCGGATACTTTAATCCTTTGTTAATTTTTTATTATCACTGAACAGAAAGACTTACTACATAACATGGTTAAAACACACACACACACACACACACACACACACACACACACAAGTCAGCTGAAAGAGATTAGATGCTGGCAACCTTAGCAAATATAAACAGAATGTAAACCAAAAGGACCAAGCAGGAGTCAACTGCTGTGTACCAAGTGGCACCAGTACAGTTAGTGACAGGGCTGACTTTGCACAGTCACATAAAGAACAGGTATTTGTGCCCAAAACTCAGAGAAGGATGAATTGTTTCACTGGAACTCAAATAATCATAGTAACAATAATAATGATCAGAAGTAGTTGTAATACTGGACTCTGTTAGCACTGTAGTTCTGTTGGCAGAATACCCAGAATGTAAGATTGTGGGCTCTGAGCCTGCCTAGATGGATTCTATGACTGGGTCAAGTGCACTAGCCGCTCAATTTTATGTTTTCCTCATCTGTAAACTAGTCTATAATTATAGCACCTGTTTGACAGATATTATCGTGAAAATTAATGATTTCAATTATCTATACACTTAAAAAGTGCCTGGGACATAGTAAACTCTCAATAAGCTCTCAATAAACTCTTCTTCCCTAGGAAAGGGAACAGTAATGTGGCACTTTGCCAAAACTATAAAATGTAACATAGGTGTGAGACAAACAAAGTCCTTTTATCTATTTTTAAACACGTTTCAAGAAAGGATGACAACAGACTTGGTAATATTCTGCAAGAATTATATGTAAAGAAACGTTACTATATTTCTATTGAGGACAATTGAAAATATTTCTTAAAGTCTCATAAAAATATCAAAACTTTACAGAAAATATCAAAAAGGACAAGTTAGATTTTAGGGAGATGTTCTCCGGAAAGGGGTGTCAATCTAAGATAACTTTAGCAAATGGGAGGAGCTTAGGCATCAGGCAGTATTGATGCTCCTACCCAGCCTGGGGGCATTCACCTTCCTGAGCAGGCTATAGACTTCCTACTAGTCCCAGGAGACTATCTGCCTAAGGGCTTTTCCTGGCCTGCCTAGGTCTGAGAAGCTCCTGGGGCAGAGGGCCCTGGAACAGATCCCAGGTAATGGTGAACAAGAGTTTTGGGGTAAATGAACCACCTTCTTTACCTCTGGGGCAGAAGCACTTCAGTACATTTCTATCCTGTCTCCCCCAAGTCCCAAGCTGTGACCTGCTCACAACACACCCCATATCAGCATCTTTCTCTTTCCTGTCTCACCTCTCCATGTCTTACCATTCCTTCCTTAGACCACCCCCTAAAGTCAACAAACCTCCAAACTAAGACATTATCCTCTAAAAAATTTATAGATAATGAGGCTTTTAAAGAAATTTGAGGAGTATTTTCTCAGAAACAAAGAGATAAATTATGTGACATTTCTATTTTATTTTAAGTTATGTCTTTCTATTTCCAAATGTATAACAATATATTTTTACATGCATTTTAGTGAGAATTTACGTCTCCTATTAGATCTGTCTTCAACAAAAGAGAAAATAGACATATTCCTGGAATCTCAAGACCCTGAATTCTCCATCAGCCACTTGCTCTTGTTCTAGGTGCACACTGATATGGAAGAGAGATACTATAAAGGATCATGTTAATTTTTTAAATTAATTAATTAATTTTAATTAGGTGTATATGTGATGCATTTTGATTCATTGTACAGGATTGCAGCACAACTTTTCCTTTCTCAGATTGTACACCATGTAGTGTCACACCATATGTGCAGTCACATATATCTAGGATAATGAGGTTCATCTCATTCTACCATCTTTCCTGCCCCCATGTTCCCTCCCCACCCTTGCTCCCCTTTGCCCCATCAAATCTCCTCCATTTTTTCCATGTCCCCCCTATTATGGATCACTTATAAGAGAGAACATTTGGCCTTTGGTTTTGGGGGTTGGCTTACTTTGCTTAGCATGATATTCTCCAACTCCATTCATTTGCCTGAAAATGCCATAATTTTATTATGTTCTTTAAATTTATTTATTCTGATTTGTTATACATGATGACAGAATTCAATTCATTTCATATTACACATATAGACACTGTACACAAAGTGTTTTCACACCATTAGTGTCTTACACATGCACTTAAGGTAATGATTTATAATTCATTCCACCATCATTCCTACCCACTTTCCCCCTCCTTTCCCCTACCTCCCTTTTGCCCTATCTAAAGTTCCTCCATTCCTCCCATGCTCCCTGTCCCAATTGCCAATATGAGTCTGCATCCTCATATCAAAGGAAACTTTCGGCCTTTGGTTTTTGGGGATTGGCTTGCTTCACTTAGCATTATATTCTTCAACTTCATCCATTTACCTGCAAATGCCATGATTTTATTCTCTTTTAATGCTGAGTAATGTTCCATTATGTATATATACCACAGTTTCTTTATCCATTCATCTATTGAAGGGCATCTAGGTTGCTTGCATGGTTTAGCTAATGTGAATTGAGCTGCTATAAACATTGATGTGGCTGTGTCACTATAGTATGCTGATTTTAAGTCCTTTGGGTATCGACCAAGGAGTGGGATAGCTTGGTCAAATGGTGGTTCAATTCCAAGTTTTCCAAGAATCTCCATACTGCTTTCTAGATTGGGTGCACCAATTATCAGTCCCACCAGCAATATATGAGTGTGCCTTTTCCCCCCATCCTCACCAACATTTATTGTTAGTATTCTTAATAACTGCCATTCTGATTGGCATGAGATGAAATCTTAGAGTAGTTTTGATTTGCATTTCTCTAATTACTAGAGATGTTGAAATTTTTTTTCATATATTTGTTGATCAATTGTATATCATCTGAGAAGTGTCTGTTCAGCTCCTTGGCCCATTTATTGATAGGGTGTTTTTTTTTGTGTGTGTGTTAAATTTTTTTGAGTTCTTTAAATATCCTGGAGGTTAGTGCTCTAATAATTTTGAGTCTTTGCCCTCAAAACCTCAGAGTGGAGAAGTGACACTTAGCTGAATGGTGCTGGTTTCTGGGAGAGGGAAACTTGTCCTTTTCTCCAACCTCTTTTTCCTAAGGAGAGTAGGTAGGATTTTGAATTGTTCAGATTCCAAGGTACAATGAATGCCTCTTTTGCTGAGGGTGGAGATTTCAACTGTGAAGAAAACATTCTTTCTCCATTTTTGATTTGGCAGATAGAACTTTGCATTTCATGGTTAGGTGGGTTCTGAGATTCCGTTTTGTATTTTGGAGGGAATAAGCAGGCATTCTAGCTTCCTTGATTCAAATTTAGATCTAACATTGTAGGAAATATAAAATACTTCCATATGATTCAACCTAACCCATTGAAGTTCTGCTTTGGCACAAAATGCAGCTAGTAAGTAGTATTAAATTTCTTCCCCTGCCACAAGTGTGCGTGTGTCAAGGGCCTTTGAGAAGGAAGTATATCTGGTCAAGGCAGGAATCAGGAAATTTAGGTATTCATAAAGTTCTGCCTTAATAGGCTTCCTGTACATAATCAACTTTTTATTTGCTGAAAACATGGGAGACAGGGTAACTTCATTTGTATAGACTAGGCAGAGTAAGGGCATATAGCCTAAAAGTAAATTTATTTACTCTTTTTTTTTTAAATCCACATCCAAATTTTGACTACTAAGAGCAGGCAGACAAAAAAAAAAGTAAATCTAACAAAAATTTTATCAAGGCAGAATTATCTTGAATAATATATCAAGAGCATTTTATATTCTAAAATCAAGAGAATAGCAGGTATCCTAGGGTGGTCCATCTCTATACATTGATTTCTGGTTTCTACAGGGAAGGTTTTTCAAGTAGTAGACTTTGTCATTCATCCTACATCCCTATTTAGTGAGTACCAGGCAACCAGGAACACACAGTGAAAAAAAACTGTAAAGCCATGTAACTAATGGGGTTTATGCAAACCTAACTACATGGTAGTATAAAGTCCAGAGAGAAAATACAGAAAAATTCCTGCTGCAAAGTGTTGGTTCAAATACAAAAGACACTTTTAAAGTAGGACCCACAATTGTGAATGCATATCAAAGTATTTAACACATTTAATGCATATTTTTTATTGCATATTAAAGTATTTACTATACCAGGAAAGTCTGCTACAAGCTTCTGCTCAAGTTCCTCCTAGCATTTTTTGCAACTGGTATCCTTCCTACAGCATTAAGGTGAAATACTCTTTGGAAAAATCTAAAATTGTGCAAACTAGAAGAAGAAACAGAAATAATCTGAGACTTGTTTGGCATTCCTGGTTTGTGGGGTTAAATGATCCATAAGTCTGTATTGTCCAGGGATTTCCTTTTGTATAAAATTATGTGAACCATGTTGTAGGGGTTCCTGTTCCTTCCAGATGCACCTATTTTAATGAATTATAAACTAGTATTAGGAGTAGTTGCAATCAAAAGCCCCAGGAAACCGGAAGGTATATGAAAGGTTATTTGGTCACTGGGGTTGAAGGCAGGTGGCATCCAAATAGTATCATCATATGGGACTGTGGCTGTCCAGGACGTGTGGTAGTGAGCAACTAAATGAAATAATTTGAGGTATCCATCAAAGTACAGTTTGACAGATTAAGTTGCCTTTGCCAAGGAATACATAAAGGTCCTGGGCCGAGCCACTACTCTATTGTCACTGAATAAATTAAAGGAAGAAAGCAATGAGCTCAATTTTTAAAATTCTTCACTCAGAGTATAGACTGAATCCCTGGAGTTTCCTATGACTTCTAAATGAATCTCTCATCTTTACAGTTGCAGAACTGAAATAGCTAAAAAGCAAAAATATTTTATTTTCTGTTGCTTGTAGATTTCCACATTCAGTGATATTATGACCTTAGCAAAAATCTATGGGAAAGTAGGGTAATGATTGGTAATAATGGAACTTCTAGCTAGAAGTGAAATGTGGTTATTTAGTACTAAAAGTAAGCCAGGTATCTCTCCCCAATGAACTTCCCATATCAGCTGAAGGAATGAACCCTTTCCACTTTAGAGGATCTTGTGCTTTGCCTTAAAATCTCAGAATGACACTGACTGGATAGGATTACATTTCAGTGGGGTGCAGTTAACCCCATCACATTGCATTACATTCAAATCTGATATTGAATTAGATCTTGTCACACCTGTGAGTAAGGGTGGAGTGGGGAAGATTACAAAATCAAGACTAACCGAGTATTACTTGCCCACCTGCATCATTTTTTTCTAATTCATATCAACAAAGTCTGGATAATTTATGTGGGCTGTCTAAAGAAAAAGCAAAAAATATAATTTCAGATTGGGGAAAATTTATTCATGGTTGTCAGAATTCTGGATTCAATATGACTTCAATAGATGGAAGTATTGGTAATTGTTTGGTTCAGTGGCTTAAATATGGTCTCAGGTGGCTCTTGCTAAATCAAATTGAGACGACAGAAACTTTTTTTTTTTTAATTATATCAGTAAAGGAACCCAAAGATACTAGGAGGTAAAATATGTTGAAGTAAATTTATCATGTGTGGCTGACTTCTCCCCACCTCACTTTGACCCAGGATGACTATGAAGACAGAATATTCATCAATGCCTCAATAACTGTGCTGCTGAGAGCAGTACTAACATGTCAGATTTTTCCTGGTTGATTGTGGCTAGAGCTACTGAAGGAAGATGTTGCAGTTGAAATGGGTCTCTGATTTCAAGGGTTAGGGGAAGTTCCTGGGGTGACGGAAACCAAGTGGTCACACTCAGTCACCAAAAGCAAGATGGATGTGATTCCCATAGTTGGCCTTAAGCACTGTGGGGTAATCAAAATGGTCTGATGTGTAAGATCATCAGTAGCGGCTAGAGAACTTGGGATTCCTAGGGTGAATACAGATGGCAAGCCCATTAATGTTCTACTGGATTATATTGAGAAAACACAGGTCAGGTGAACTAAGTCTACCTTGGACACAACAACACTGTACCCTCTTGTTCAGTTTCCTGGGCCTTTTGAGAGAAGGAGTGTGCAAGAATTAGAAAACAAATGGCATCAAAACCCAATAACATTCTATGAATCTTCCAATTAGCAGTCCTCAAAGACTCTATGGTTATTTTTTAAGATTAACTGTAGGAAGAGAGACACACAGGTCATTATGGTAAAAAGAGTAGTTTTAACATGCCTAGACTTCCTCTCAGGCTAGCCTACTGCAAACCTCTATGGAAATAACTGTAGTCATATATTTGTAACAATCAAAGCTGGTTCAGTATGAAGGCCATGAACTTCGCTCCAGTTTCTAGACTCCAGTCCCTGATGACACCAGGGAGGAACTTGGAGACTGGGATTCTGGTTTGTTATTCTATGGTAACTACAGGATTTGAGCCCTAGCCATTGATCATGCCAGAAGAGGGATTGACATTTTCTAATTATGAACTTTAAAGGTCCCAAAACCTAAAGGCTGGGTTAACTCTCTCAGGATCAGATGTTGGGTCTTATTATATTCATTTGTGCTATTCCAGAATTCAAAGGACCACAGAGGATCACACACTGGCTTTTGTCTCTGTGACTTTTCTAGTAAATGCTGTCTTAGACCTAGTGTGTATGCTGGTAGATTTTCTTCCCTTATTTGTTTGACAATGATATTACCTAATACTTGCTCTTAACTGATTCCTGAGGCATAGAATACCAGTGACTACAGGTCTACCAAAAGTGAAGCCAATGAGGGTCAGATGATGGTAGAATTTTGAGCAAAGACCAAAATCTAACTCATGTTTTTATCCCTCAGTTACTGAATTCAAAATTTAAAAATAAAGTTGATATATTCATATTTGCAAATTCTCCTGCTTGTTAGAATTTACTTTTAATGTGAAAATTCATACTGGTGGTATTTTTGCAGCCATCCATGAACTTTTACAATAGCAGGTAATTTACCCATCACAACATGTTTCCAGTCAAGACCCAAGAGAGAATTTTATGGTTTAGATGTGAGTTGTCACCCAAAAGCTCGTGTATGAGACAATGCAAGAAAGTTGACACTTAAAATGAATGGGAGATGAGAGTCTTAGCCTAACCAGTGCATTAATCCCATGAAGGTATTAACTGGATGGTAATCCTAGGCAAGTAGGATATAGCTGAAGGAGGTGGGCCCATGGAGGTGTGCCTTTGGGGTTTATATTTTGTCTGTGGTGAGGGAAGCTATCCCTCTGTGCTTCCTGGCGGCCGCATCATGAGCTGCTTTCTTCCACCACACATTTCTGCCATGATATTCTGCCTCACCTTGGGCCCAGAGCAATGGAGTCAGCCATCTATGGAATGAGACCTTTGAGATCTCAAAATATACTTTTCCTCCTTTAGATTTTCTTGTCAGGTCTTTTGGACACAGCATTGAAAAAGCTGACTCAAACAGAGATGGTTGGCCTCCTTGTTTTCACCTCTGTGTGTCCAAGAAATCAAACAACCTTCCAACTCAGACTCAAGTTCTTTCACTACACATTCACAATACAGATCACTATCGACACTCATGGTGTGGGGGTTTTCCCCATACACCAAGCGAGCAAGCAATTGTGCAGTGAACATCAGCTGAATGTTTCCTAATCCAGTTCAGCTCTGACAGTATCTACCTGGGAATAGCATCAGATCTCATAGGTTGAAATCTCAGTCTGTAAGACTGCTTCCCCACCCCTTGAAGGTGTCTGCCTCAAGCCCCAGGTAGTTTCATCTCTGCTTCTGACTATCAATTATAATTTGGGGTCACCACAACCAACTCCTTGTGTTCAATTAATTTGCTCCAGCAGCTCAAAGAACTTAGGAAAATACTTGTGGTTACTGGTTTATTACAAAGGATATTACAAGGGATTCAGAGGAGGGATGCATAGGGGAGTGGTTGTGGAGTTTCTGTGCCTCTGGTGCATCCCCCCCAAGAAACCACCATATAATCAATCGTTACCTGCAAGCTGTCCAAACCCTGTATTTTTTTCACACTTGTATTATCACATTATAGCTGTACATAACAGTTGGGTTCACTCTGACATAGGCATCCATGCATGGGATTTAATTTGCTCCACATCAGTCTCTTTCCTCCTTCCTGTCTCTCCTGCCTCCCCTTGTTCTCCATTCTCTACTCTACTGGTCTTCTTACTATTTATTTATTTATTGTTTTCTTAATTGCTTCTTTTTAGATATACAAAAAGGTGAAATTTACTGAGGTGTCTTTATAAACATATATAGCATAATTTTGTCAATTCATTACGCATTTACTCCTTTTTCCCATCTATTTTCCCTCCCTTCAACCTCCTTCCTCTCCTCCCTGATCTTCTCTCAATCTTTCTGAGATTCTGACCCCTCCCTTTTCTCTCCCTTTTGCTCTAGCTTCCACTTTTAAGGGAAAACCTTTGACCCTTGATTTTTCTGAACCTGGCTTAGCGTGTTCTCTAGTTCCATCCATTTACCAGGAAATGCCATAATTTCATTCTTCTTTATTTCTGAGTAAAACTCCAATGTGTATATATATATACCACATTTGAAAAATGCATTCATCTATTGATGGGCACCTGGGCTGATTCCATATCTTGGCTATTATGAATTGTGCTGCTATAAACATAAATGTGCCTGTATCACTATAGTATGCTGATTTCAGGTCTTTTGAATAAGTAACAAGGAGTAGGATAGCTGGGTTGTATGGTGGTTCCATTCCTAGTCTTTCAAGAAATTTTCATACTGCTTTCCAAAGTGGTTGTACTAATTTGCAGTCCCAGCAACAATGTATGAGTGTACCTTTTACCCCACATCCTCACCAACATTTCTTGTTACTTGTATTTTTGATGATTGCCATTGAACTGAAGTGAGATGAAATCTCAGTGTAGTTTTGATTTGCATTTCCCTGGTTTCCAAGGATGTTGAATTTTTTCATAGATTTGTTGGTCATCTGTATTTCTTATTTTGAGAAATGTCTGTTGATAGCCATTTGCCCATTAATTGATTGGGTTATTTGTTTTTCTGGTATTAAGTTTTTTTGGGTGTGTTCTTCATATATTCTAGATATGAATTCCCTGTCAGAGGAGTAGCTGGCAAAGATTTTCTCCCATTCTTTGGGCTCTATTTTCATGCTCTTAATCATTTCCTGTGCTGTGCAGAAGCTTTTTAATTTGATGCCATTTCATTTTTGATTCTTGATTTTATTTCTTGAGCTTTAGGGGTCTTGTCAAGGATGTCAGTATTGTGCCAATGTGTTGCAATGTTGACTGTATGTTTTCTTCTAGCAGTTACAAAATTTCTGGGTTTATTCCTAAGTCTTTGATCCACTTTGATTTGACTTTTGTGCAGGGTGAGAAGTAGATAAAGTTTCATTCTTTTACAAGTAGATATCCAATTTTCCTAGAACCATTTACTAAAAAGGCTCTCTATTTTTGGCATCTTAGTCAGGAATCAGATGACTGTAACCATGTGTCAATCCCTTCCTTTTTAAGACTCTATGGAGACTTCCTTGCATAGACATGATTGCTAATAGACCAGATGGGAAAACCTCATGGGGCCTGTCTATTCAGATTCTTCTTGGCTTCTCTGTGCAGCATTATTTACTCTCAGGTATGGGTCAGAACCCCTTTGGAATGAGGAGGGTCTTTTGTCCTACCATCAGATACAGGTAGATCAGAGAATTTTTTTAAAAAAAAAAATCCTGTTCTTTTTAGATATACATGACACTAGAGTATATTTTGACATACTATACATAAATGGAGTTCATCTTATTATAATTAGGATCCCATTCTTGTGGTTGTACGTGATATTGCGATTCATTGTGGTGCATTCATATACGAACATAAGGAAAATTATGTCCAGTTCATTCCATTCTATTTCCTATTTCTATCCCTACCCTTCCCTTCATTCCCATTTGTTTAATCCATTGAACTTCTATTCTTCCCTTTGTTATATGTTAATATCCACAGATCAGAGAGAACATTTGAACTTTGGTTTTATGGGATTAGCTTATTTAACCTAGCATGATAATCCCCGATTCCATCCATTTAACAGCAAAAACCATGAAGTCATTCTTTTTATGGCTGAGTAATACTCCAGTGTGTATATACATACCACATTTTCCTTATCCATTCATCTGTTGAAGACACCTAGGTTAGTTCCATAGCTTAGCTCTTCTGAGTTGAGCTGCTATAAACATTGATGTACTTGCATCACTGTAGTGTGCTGATTTTCACTCCTTTGGATATATACCAAGGATTGGGATAGCTGCGTCATACTGTGGTTCCATTCCTAGTCTTTTGAGGAATCTCCATACTGCTTTCTAGGGTGGTTATACCAATTTGTAGTCCCACCAACAATGTATGAGTGTGCACTTTACCCCACATTCTCACCAATATTTATTGTTACTTGTATGCTTGATTGTTCCTGTTCTGACTAGAGCATTTTGTTTCCTGTCCCTGCACTTCTGATATATTCAAAGTATGGCAATTATTTCTGAAAGAAGAACAAGGTGCCAATAAAGACCAATAAAGAAGTTCTTTATTGGCACCTTGATGGTGTTAAGCTGCCAGATAATACTATCTACCTTATAGGGATGTTGTAAGGTTTGATAAGTAAATATTGTATTTGTGCTCAACACAACGCAGTATAAAAACATATAAATTTGTTATACTCTTAGTATTCTTAGGAATGGCAAAGCAGAAGCTTCTGAAAAAACCTCATAGGTGGTGAAATCACAAATATTCAAAACATCAATAAAGACTTGAAATATGAGTGGAGATTTTCATTCCTTTTATAGTTAATTGTCTGATTTGACTAATAAAAATGACAAACTGATCATGAAGAATGAACATAGATGATCAGAAATTTAACCAAGAGGGAATTCAAATTACAATTTTGTACAAGATGTAATCTCTTCATTGGAAGAAATCAATGTAAACCTTGGTAAGTGTCCACTGGTTTTACAAATGCTTTTTCCCCCCTCTATCCTCCAAAGCTTGAAATAGCAGAAACTTACCTGTCACATAATAGAAATCAATAGTGCATCTTCACTCTCTTCTACAAGGTCATATCAACTCTCAGTTCTGAGTCCCATGTCATTCTGTAGGGAGTTATAACTACCTTGTGAACACTCAGGAGATCACACTGATGACACTATGTAGCATAGCAGGATTCTGATTACCTTGATAAGATACAAGGGTACCACAGTCTTGGAAATAAATGACCCGAAAGTGTAGGAACCTGACACTTTCATGAAATTTATAAAGGTCTTATGTCTAAGGTATCTTCTCTCCAAAATTAAAAGGAAAGAGAGAGAAAGAAAGAGCTTTGTTGGTTTTGAAAAAGAACATAAGTCACGTATCTGTGAGCTATACTGCCCTGTATAAATTATGAGTTTGACACACACACAAAAAAACTAATGCTGTCCTCTGAGTGCAGACTGTAATGGAAGCAACTCTTACAGTGAGCCTCATGGTTCACTGGATCCTATGGATGCTCAGAAGATCCTGTGGTGAGAAAAATAGATGAGGCTCTGATGATTTTAAAGGGCAATTATGTCTTTGTCTCAAAGCTCAATAGCTCACGACTTGCAGTTGGGCTGTAGCATACAATGAATGCCTGCATAAAATATCTCGTAGCCATGAGAAATCAGTGGCCCCATATCAACTGAATATTATCTGACTCATTATGTTATAAATTTTTTTACCTGTAGTGGTTGAGATTTTCATTAAATAAAAATGTGGATTTGTGTAGGTTTCCTCTCTGTGTTTTGGTTTCCACATTAATGATAATGATTAAATGGATTAACGTGTCCAGCACTTACAGTAGTGTCTGGCAGACAGTGAGGGTTTATTTAGCTGTTGGGGTTATTGTTCTTCTTTCAGAAATAATTGCCATACTTTGAAGATGTCAGAAGTGCAGGAACAGGAAACAAAATGCTCTAGTGGTTCATTAGGAGTTTGGGTGGTTCACTCTGTTTCTACTGCACAAGATTCATGTATTGTTTATATCGGGGGCCATAGCAATGTATAAAGTTTCCTAAATCTTAGTACACATTGCATCATGGAAGAGGGGATCCATCCTCAGAGAGTGTGGTCTTGAACTGGTGCTTTACCTGTGCCTTCTATTATTTCTTCCAGTGCTTGCAGAGAACCTTCCTGACTGAGGGTCCATTCATCTCATGGATGGGCCAGAGAAGTCTCTTAGGTATGGAGTATATTGTCTCCAGAACCCTAAGAGGACTGCCAAGATTTAGGCTTTCCTCTGTGAGTATAGGAAATTTGAGATGGAACAAACAGTATGTCTTCACTGGGAAGGGAATGTGCCAGCATGTCCTCGACTACTTGGCTATAAAATCTTTACAAAAGTGGCAGGTCTCTGATTCTTCCCATAATCTGTCTCTTATCCTCTGGAGCACTGCACCTTCAAAAGGTCTTCATGCTCATCCTGCCAAATTAACATGATGCCACTGACAAAGTAGATCAAAATGATGTTTTGTAGCATGACCAGACAGGGTAGATCTCTTCAGATTTTCTTATAACAGAGAGTGAGATAATGAAGAAAGCTCTGGAACAAAACTGAATGTGTATTTATTTTATTTCCAAGTGAAAACTAATAGTTTCTGATTATCTTTTTCAATTAGGAAAGAAAAATATACATTAAGCAGTGATTAACGCTGTGGGATGCCCCGTACCTGAGGCCATATATCTCCTTTCTACCAATGATCCCACTTCCATTTTGGCAGCAGATCAAACTATTTCTTGAAGTACTTCATAATAACCCTTAAATACCCATGCTTTTCTTGCAGGGACCAGAGTGACAGATACAGTGGAGCTATAATAGACATATAAGAGCTGTGGTAGACACCACTCCCCTCCATTTTTTTAAAGCTCTTTAAGGTTGCCATGAATCTCAATCATCTTTTCTGACATGACATATTTTCCATTTACTTTCTAAACTTAAAGAAGGCAATTACCAAACAGGCCAAGAACCCATTATGAATGTTGCTCCAAGTTGCTTACCTTTTCATCACAAAATACCTAAGGCAGAATAGTTTTGAAGAAAGGAGGTTTATTTAGCTCACAGGAAGTTCAAGGGCATGTCACACACTGGTATTTGCTCAGTTCTGGTGAGGACTCTCTCAGCTAAGGCATGTCATGGCAGAGATAATGACAAGGGCACATTTGGAAGTAGGCCATTAATCACATGTTGATATAGAAAGTATCTGGGTGGGGCCAAGCTCAGTCTTTTTAAGCCTATCATGAGAACTACCAAGAGATTGTGTTAGAGCTACCTTAGTACCTTTTGAGGGCACACACTCAGTGATCTAAAGAGCAACCAGTAGCCTCTGCTTCTTAATGTCCCACTTTACAAATTCCCACACTAGAGACCATGCTCCCAGTACATGGAGGACAAAATACAGTCAAACCATCGCCCTTCAATTTTCAAGTCAGTTATTGTTATGCATTTGGGGACTTTGAAAAAGACAAGTGGATGTGACAACTAAACCTTCAGTCCCACTGTAAGCTGGCTTGATATGAGACGTTCCCCAAAAGTTCACATGTGAGATAATGCAAGAATGTTCACAGGTGAAATAATTAGATTGAAAGAGCTTCAGCCTAATCAGTGGATTAATCCATAGGTATGGGTTAACTTGGAGGTAAATATATGGTGGTGTGTGGCTCCACTTGCTACCTTCTCATGATAGCAGAGTAAGTTGTGTGGAGGGAAGAGAGAGGGACAGACATGGCAACTTTGTACCTACAATTCAATTTGCTGTGAGTGTAAAATTGCTCTAAAATGTAGTTTATTTTTTAAAGAGTCTAGGACATCAAAATCGTAAGGGGTATCCACCCAAATATCCTCATCTCATGTATAAAAGTCTCAGGTTTTTCAAATGAGGACCACAGCTTAGTAAAATAGACCTGCTTTGTCTGAGCTTCCAATGGTCTTTGAAAATTAGTTAATATAATTCTAATATTCAATTTTATTTTGAAATTTATCTGCTTTCCCCAAGAGAGGAAAGGGTACTCTTTTAGGCTACCAAGGAAGCCCTCTGAGTTTCAATTCTTGTTTAATACTAATGAATTTTCATTAAGAAAATTGGGCCTTGGTATCACTTAATGACAACAGTCTCTTTCCACTGTCTTTCTCTGCACCTCTCAAATCACCACCAGTGAATGATCACCAATTGGGCTGCCTCCTTATGCCAAGGACTGACTATTAGGGTTGGCATACCATGTGGAATGGTGCTCTCATTATTATTTGTGTGGTGAGTGATAGAGTCCTGAAAACTGCATTTTTCCTGTTTGATTTCTTGAACTACTCTTTGTGTGTCAGTTGGGTCCTCTAAGAAACAGACACTAGGCTGGAGATAAGACTGAATGCATTTTTTTTGTAGAGGGAAAAAAAGGGACATAAACAGAACTGTGCAGAAGGAGCCATTAGGCTATGATGCAGATCTGACATGATCTCTGCTAGTGCAATGGGAAGCAAGGTCTACCTATTCAAAATGTCCAGAATTGGGATGTTTTATGATTTAAATATGAAGTGTCTAACAAAAGCTCATGCATGAGACAATGCAAGAATGTTCAGAGGTAAAACAATTAGATTGAGAGCTGTAGCATAATCAGTGGGTCAATCCATGACATGAATTAACTGGGTGGTAATTATAGGCAGGTAACATGTGGCTGGAGGAAATAGGTGTTTGGTACATGATTTAGGGGTTTATATTTTATCCCCAGTGAACAGAGATCTCTCTCTCTCTCCCCCCGTTTCCTTCTCCATCTTTCTTTCTCTGATTCCTGGCTGTCACAGTGTCATATCCTCAGCTGCTTTCCTCTACCACAAGCTTCTTCCATAATGTTTACCCTCACTTTGGGCTCAGAGCAATGCAGTTTGACAGCGGAGGACTGAACCTTTGAAACCATGAACCAAAATTAACTTTTCCCCCTCTAAGTTGTTCTTATTAGGTCTTTTGGTCACAACAATGCAAAGCTGACTAATAACAGAAGTTGGTACTAAGAAGTGAAGTAAGAGCTATGAATAACCTGACCATGAGGTTTGGAAGCATTTGGAACTGATTCATGGGAGGAGTTTGGAAAAGTTTAGAGATATGGGCTGGAGAAGCCTTATATGGCTTAAGTACGGTTTAATGGGTGATTCTGTGGGGTCTTAGAAGACCTGAATGCTGATAGAATTATGAAAATTAAAGGGTCCATGAGGTTTCACAAGGTAAGAAGGACTCTATTGGAAGCTGGACTACAGGACATACATGTTACATTCTGGCAAATAAGTTGTCTACATTTTGCCCATGTCCTGAGACTGCTGAAGTTAAAGGTGATGAACTAATTTCAAGGCAGCACAGCAGTCAGTGCCATGGAGATTACTGATGACTTTTAACTAAGTTTACTGTGAAAATTAGTAACAGAAATAATACTGGGAGGAGTTTAAAAACTTGCAATTTGGCCACATAAAACCGGGGCCAATGAAGTTGTAGTTGTTGAAGAGATTAAAACCATTAAAGTGATGCTAAGTACCTTGCCCAGAGATATAGAAAAGATGGCTTGAAGTCATCCTAGGAATTGGCAAGACCACACCCAATGCAAACTCAAGAGGTAAAAGTAAAAATCCTTTAAAAAGAGACCCTGGGGCACCCTTCTTGCACAAAAGGATCTAGGAAGCTGTTTCACCATGCTTAGCTACCCAGGCACTCAGGAGCTGCTGCAGCCATGGCCCCAGGAGGTCTGGGTTCTGCTCAAGATGGCCACAGTCCTTGACCTCATCCACCGGTTCTGGTTTTGCAGATATTCTGCAGGCTGAAGTTAGGAGTCTTGGATGCCAGCAAGATTTAAAGGGAAGTCTGAGAGGCCAAGCAAGTGGACCAGAGTTGGAATTCCTGTGGGCATCCCCTGAGAGGGCAATGTGTGAAAATGTGAGAAGGAAGCCTAAGCTTCAGTGGCAAACCCTGAGACCAAGAGATTCTAAGAACCTGGAATATCTGCTGAGGAAAGCTGCAGAAATCAAGCAAGAACAAGTCCAGAGAGTGGTCATGTGGACTGTAGCTCAAAGTCCATAGTAGTTGAGCCAGACAAGTCCTTTGGAGAAAATATCATGATTCCATGTGCCCCAGATGCTGACAGTGGAGCTACAGAACTTGATCAGCTAGATATTGGTCTTATTTTCATCCCATTGTTTTCTTTCTCTGCCCCTATTTCTCCCTTTTGGAATAGAAATCTTTATTCTGTGTCTTTATATATTGGATATATGTAACTTGCTTTTGAGTTTGGGGGGGAAAGTATCCCTAAAAAAATTTTTCTTGGAGTCTCAGAGGACAGTTTGGACTTGGATTCAATTTTGGACAATGCTGAAACTTTTGACTATGCAACTCTTGGAAATGGTCTAAGTTTACTTTTCATTGGGAGATGAGCATGGGATTTTGCAGGCCAGGGGTAGAAAATCATAGTTTATATATGAGGTGTCCACCAAAAGCTCATGTGTAAGACAATGAAAGAATATTAAGAAACTAAATAAGTTATGATAGCTGTAACCTAATCAGTGGATTAATCTACTGATATGGATTAACTTGTTGGTAACTATAGGCAGGTAGGGTGTGGCTGGAGGAAATATGTTACTGAAGGCTTGCATTTGAGATTTATATTTTGTTCCTGAAAAGTGGAGCTCTCTATCTGTGCTTCTTCACTGTCATGTCCTGAGCTGCTTTCCTATTCCATGCCCTCTCACTATGATTTCCAGAGCAATGGCTGACCATGGACTGAACTTCTGGAACCTTGAGCCAACATAAACATTTCCTCCTCTAGGTTGTACCTGTCAGGTCTTTCATTTCCAGCAACACAATGCTGATTAAAATATGAATAATCAGTGAAGCCTTTGAATCTCAGTTTTGTTCAGTGCTCAGCTGAGATCACTCTGAAAAGAACATGACCTTAGCTCAGAAGCTGTCAGCTAATCAAGCTCCTCAAATTGAATCTGTTATCAAAAAGGATCTGAGAATACTGAGAAAAAAGAATGATGCTGGAAGCATCACAATACCTGATCTTAAATTATACTACAGAGCTATCGTAACAAAAACAGAATGGTATCAGCACCAAAACAGACATGAAAGTCAATGAACTAGAATAGAGGAAACAAACAAATAAACAACAACAACAACAAAACCCCACACAGATGCAACCATCTTATCCTTGATTATTGTGCCAAAAACATACATTGGAGGAAATTTAACAAATGGTTCTTGGAAAACTGGATATTTATACGTAGGAGAATGAAGCTAGATCCCGACTTTTCACCCTACACAAAAGTCAAACCAAAGTGGATCAAAGAGCCAGGAATTAGACCAGAACATTACAACTGCTAGAATAAAAGAGGTTCAACACTCCAACATATTGGAGCAGGCACTGACTTCATTAACAAGACCCTTAAAGTTCAACAGATGAAACCAAGAATCAGTAAGTGTGATAAACAAAATTTAAAACCTTCTGCACAGTTAAGGAAATGATTAGAAGCATGAAAAGAGAGCCTAAAGAATGGGAGCAAATCTTTGCCAGCTACTGCTCTGAAAGGGGAGTATATCCAGAATATATTGAGAATTTAAAACAAAAACTTAACACACATACTCACACACACACACATGCGCACGCGCGTGCAAAAAACGCCACCAAAGAGCCCAATCACTAAATGGTCAAAAAAGCTATAAACAGATATTTCTCAAAAGAAAAAATACAGATGACAAACAAATCTATGAAAAAATATTCAACATCCTTGGAAACCAGGGAAACTCAAATCAAGACTACACTGAGATTTCATCTCACTCCAGTCACAACGGCAATCATCAAGAATACAAGTAACAATAAATGTTAGCAAGGATGTGGGGGAAAAGATACCTTCATATATTGTTGGTGGGGCTGCAAATTAGTACAATTTGCAAAGCAGTATGGATATTCTTCAAAAGACTAAGAATGGAAACACTATATGACCTAACTATCCCACTCCTTGGTATTTATTCAAAAGTACTAAAATCAGCATACTATAGTGATAAAGGCATGTTCATATTTATAGCAGCACAATTCACAACAGCCAAGACATAGAACCAGCCCAGATACCTGTCAACTGGTGAATGGATAATGAAAATGTGGTATATATACACAATGGAGTTTTACTCAGCCATAAAATAGAATGAAATTATGACTTTTGCTGGTAAATGGATGGACCTGGAGAACATCATGCTAAGTGAGGTTAGCCAGATGCAGAAAGTCAAAAGTTTTGTTTTTTTTTTCCTTTCTCATATGCAAAAGTTAGAGTGAAAAAAAGGGAGCAAAGGTGGAGGGGAGATCCCATGAAAACAGAAGGGAGATCAGTAGAGTAGAGGAAGGGGAGGAGGGAAAAGGGATGAGGAAAGGGAGAAACTGTGGAATAAAGTTGAACAAATGATGCTATGCACATATATGCATATACCACAGTGAATTCCACCTTCATGTATATCTATAAGGCTTCAATTAAAAATTATAATAAATAGAAGGAAGACAGGTAGAGTAGAAGGGAAATGGGGAGGGAGGAGGGAGGGAAAAGAGAAGTACTAGGGATTGAAATGGAGCAAATTATATTTCATGCATATATGAATATTTCAAAATGAACTCTCCTACTATGTGTGAATATGATGCACTAATAAAACCATTAAAAAAGAGAAGGAGAGGTTTATTTCTTCCCCAGTAGAAAAATATTTGTATATACATTTTTATACCTTGCCTTTTAACAAACTTAAAACCATCCCAGAAAACATCCAAGGTCCATAATTCCACATTTTTCATTATAATAACTTTAAATGGCTGTATTATATTATACCTAATGTTTTATTCATTGTTCATTTGGAAAGTTTTTAAATGAATCTAATGGTAGGCATTTGGGAGTATATAAAGTAAAAATGACATTTTGCAATAATCCAAATGTTCTTCCTTTCTTTGGAAAAGGGACCAAAACATAGGGTTAAAAAAAATCATTTCTAATGTAGCTCTTCCCTGTGAGACTTTAGCATTCTCATTGACCTTTGAGTCTGAATGCAAAAATAGAAGACTTTATTATAGCTGTAGCCTGTAGAGCTATTTTTAGATGTACAGCGTCATGACCTAAACGTAATAAAAATCAAACACAAAGAGATGAAAGTGGGAAACCTTTTTTTGCAGAAATTCCTTTAGGGCTATATCCTGCCTTCATTTTACATGAAGAATTCCCACAGAAATCAATAGAAGATTAAAATAAATATCAATGACAGGATACAGTCCAAATTATGAACGCAAAGCCTTAAACTTACCAGCTAATTGTTTTTCAGAGGACTGGACTTGGGACAATATTTTCAAGAGGGGATAAAAAACAACATTTTGGCTTTAGATAAACTAGTGTACAGTATTTTTGTATAGTAGGGCCTTACCTATAGACGGTATGTCCATCATTTATTTATTTAAAGACATTGGTTAAAGGAAAGAGACAGTTCCAGAACAAACATCATGATTTTCCACTAGTGGGTTGGGTCACCACCCTGCCTTTATTTTAACTAGGATTAACAATATATACAGTGAAACCCATTCATTTCTAATGCCCCTTGTTTACCCACCATATTAAAAAAATATCAAGAAATAAAACCTAAAAATATCACAAGTAAATGATTCAAAGTTAAGATTGAGTAATAACAGTGACTTTGAGGCCCATTTCCTACAAAATATTACACCTGGTAACTTTGACAACATAGTGTTCATGTTGTCAAAGTTACCATTTTAGAACACTGTAAATAGAGGTTTGTATAAAAGTCAAACTGCATTTGTGATTAAGCTTTGCCACGATGCTGCAAAACCAACATATGACCTTGGGTACGTAAGCTTCTCCGAGTCACTTTCTCTTTTGTTTATAAAAGAAGATAGGATTCCTTCTGGGTAAGAGGGACATAATTCAAGAAAGAGCAACATAAATAATATTTAAGAGTTCAGTTTTCTAACAAAACTGGAAACCAGGAACCATGAGCAATGTTTAGCACTCCCGTGAAAACTGTGCAGGCTGGCCTAAGGGTCTGTCTCCTTTCCTTCCCACTGCAAGACATTTGCCACAACTCCAGGTATTGGATCTTTGTTCTAGGCTGCTGATGTGTTAAAGGGAATGGTGTCATCGAGGCCTGCCCCTTTGATTAGAAAATGTTTGCCAATTTCTCCTTTGCATGTATCAACTTCTGTTTTCTAGAACTGTGCATTATCACCAATCCTAGCCACAAAGGAGATCAGGAGATAGGGGGAACATTTATGGTAGAAGCAAATTAGGTTGCATAGCCCTTGATATCATGTATTTTAATTAGTTAAATGTAATTACAAATTTGCAATGAAATTTTAGGAAAGAATGGGCACAGAGTAGAAGTTCAATAACTGCTGTTTATTTCTATACCTGCACTGATAGGGCACTAGCCATATAACAGTACCATTGTGGCACAGTGACTGGCCCATGATATGCTGCCAAGAAATATAAGTATCTGAATCACTAGTATTCATTTCAATTAACATTAAATTAGTGCTTACTATGTTTGAACTAAGTCATAGGAGGTATGAGAAATGAAACAATTCTAGGAATGCCCACAAGCCTCAGGGGATTATAATCAGATGAGCAAACAAAGTTGAATCCAATCAACTGTAATTCCAGATGGTATTAGAAGCACAATTAGACATTTAAATAAAGTACTAAAAAATATACAGTGATGGCAATTATTTTCCACTGGGAGATTGAAGAAGAGCATTGGAGAAAATCGAAAAAGAAAGGATCCATTAGATTAGAATGACAAGGACAAAATTTCACAAAGGAACTCATATTTTCTTGGAAATGAAGGAAAAAAACAAGTGTATGATCTATGGGGAGCGACAAGGGTGCTGGGTTTTCAGTATTTAACCATTAAAATGAAAGTACATAAAAAAAGAATTCTTTTACGAAGTTAAATGATCCTGAATAAAGACGAGGGAAATACTAAAATTACAACAAGATGTCAAGTACACAGGAGGAAAGAACAGTTGGATGAAATAAAAAATAAAAGCAAAAAAACCCCCAAAATCCTAATCCTAAAGGACTCTAGATCTTGAAGTGAAAATAGTAAAAAATAATTTTTAAAAGTACTAGTGCAAAAAATGATAGTGCCTCTGATTAACTTTAAACGTGAGCACAGGAATTTGTTACCAGGAAAGCTGTTCAAAAAGCTCCAAATAAATCAATATGCTTCTAAATTTACCTTAGGTTGAAAATGGTCTGATCCCACTAGGATGGCAATTTGTAAATCAATGGATGTGTAACTGATGTGATTCTGCAATCTGTGTATGGGGTGAAGGTGGGAGTTCATAACCCACTTGAATCAAAGTGTGGAATACGATATGTCAAGAAATTTGTAATGTTTTGAACAACCCACAATAAAAAATTAAAAAAAAAAAAAGATGTTGTATCCACCAAAAACTGAAAAATAAATATTAAAAAAAGAAAAAAACAAAACAAAACAAAACAAAAAAAAAACAAATGACTATGTGAGGTGTGGATATACTAACTAGACTGGGATAATCATTCCATAATCTATGCATGTATACATTAGTGGTACATCTTAAATTTATGTAATCTGTATTTGTCAATTAAAAAAAAAAAAAAAGAAAATGGTCTGATCCAAAAAACTTTCCTCATGCTGTGTGGTATGAAAGCCTGGATCTGAAGCATGTTATGTTAGTGTTACTACATTAGTTTCTTTAATACTGATCTCAGCTAATATTTTAAGATGATTGGAGGCATGAAAATCTGTCTGAGATTAAAAACCTGCTGTGTAGCCCAAAGAATGTAATGGTAAATGAAATGTGAGGAAGAATTCAATATACATGGTTGAGCTTGTAGAATAGCTATATTGAATGGAAATTAAACTGAGAAAAAAAATCTGTTTTAAAATAGCCAACACATGGACCAAACTAGACAATTTATAAAACCTCTCATTGGGTGTCCACATTAGAAACTCTGACCACAGGGATATGCATTTCCTTTCTCTGAGGATGAGCTAATGCTTATTGAGCAGCTACTTTGCTAGTGACGGTACATATTTTCTCATTTAATTTTCCGGTAACCCAAATGAGGCAGAAAGGACTCAGTAATGGGAAAAACTGAGAAGTTGCTGTCCACTTGTGGTCAGTTAGTAAGTGGAAAGGTAAGACTGGACCCAGGATTCTTTCTCTTTCTCACCCTTGCTCCACAAACCATACACTATTCCTGTTGTTTGATCACTAAATGTATCTGAAAAAAATAGAACTTGGAAGATTGGCATATCCTTGATATTAGTATTCTTGACTATATCTCTTTTTTAATTAAAAATTGTTTTTAATTAAAATTCTTATTAACTGACACATAAAACACAAAATTTTTCCATATTGATGATGCACATGTGGAATTTCAGTAAATTTCTACATCATGCAATCAGATTAAACATCTCTACCTCTTCAAATATTCACCACTTTCTTGTGGCTAAAACATTCAAAATCCTCCCTTTAGCTTTCTGAGATACATATATACAATCTCTAGCTATATTTTCCCTACTATGCAATAGTACACCTCACTTTTTACTCCTCCCTAACTGTAGCTTATTATTCATTGATCATTATTTTCCCATCCCTCTCTCTCCTGAATACTCCCCAACCTCTGGTAACCACTATTCTACTCCTTATTTGCATGAGATCAACTTTTTTATATTTCACAAAAGAGTGAAATAATGTGGTACACGTCTTTCTATATCTGGCTTATTTCACATAACATAGTGATTGATATTCAGTCCTCACCACATTGTCAAAAATGACAAGATTTATCCTTTTATATGACAGAAGAGTATTCCATTGTGTGTATATACTTTTTTTCTCTTCATCTATTCATCAATTGATGGGCATTTAGGTTTGTCCATCTCTTGATTATTGGGCATAGTGCTGCAATAAGCATGAGAGTGACTGTATCTGATTTGACCTTTTAAATGAAATTAAAACTAAAGTGCCACTTGTTAAGGTTTGTATTTTGAATGTCTCCCAAGAGTTCATGCATTCAAGGTTTGGTACTCAATGAAGCAATGTTCAGGGGTGGGGCTTTTGGGAAGTGATTTGATCATGAGGGTTTTAACCTCATTGACAGATTAATCCATTGATGGATTCATAGTTGAATGGACTATTAGAAGGTGGTGGAAACTCTAGGAGGTGGTTCCTAGTTGAAGGGAGCAGGTCTTTGGGAACTGTATCTTGTCCTCAGTCTCTCTCCTTTTCTTTTTCTCTTTGCTTCCAGGCTTCCATGAAGTGAGTACCTCTGTCATCACCCACCATGTTCTGCCTTGTCAAAGACCTAAAGGGACAGGGCTAAGTCTCTGTGGATTGAAACATCTGAAGCCACAATTCAAAACAAATATTTCTTCATTTTTAAGTTTCTTTTCTCAGGTGTTTTGTCACAGTAATGGATAGCTGAATAACACACCAGTATTCGTCACTCCTTTTTTTCTTTTAATCTTGTTTTTAATCTTCCCTTAAACATTTGACATAGCCTTGTTCTTGCAAAGGTAGTTCTTACCAATGAGTAACATTATCACTTGTTTTTAGAGTTTGAAAGGAATTTACTTCTTTTGCTAGAGAAACATAAAATCTGTTCTGTGATAAAGTGAATCAAAGAGCTCAATGGATTAAGATTATCATACATAGGTGTACTTCCTTTTATGTATTCTGTTCAAGGTTTAATGAGGAAATGTTTTGTTTGATTTCCCTTCTTTGAAGCAGGAATATTCATTTCCTGAATTTTAAAGTTATTGTTATATTCCATATATTGTTACATTCCATATAACAATATTCCATATAACAATGGCTTTTGAATTTAAAAAGACGCAAACACAAATAAGTTTCATATTGTACGTCATTTTTGCATGGTATTATACTAACATTATTGATATAAATACAATTTTCTTTCATTAAACTGATTGTGTGGTTTTTACAAGTAACAATTTGTCTATATGGACTTTGGTCCTGGGGAACTAAGTAAAAAGAACTAGTCTTGGGAGTTATTTATGTTGCCTGAAGACTCAGGGCCCAGAACAAAGGAGATGAAGATCTAAGGGAAGGAGACTAGCCTGGAAGCTAGGAAATATCTAAAAATGTGAGTCTCTAACATCAGATAGTACAAACCTGGGAACCCAAGTATAGTTTCTTACAAAGCAACTGTGAACCGGTATGAAAAGTTGAGCTCACAGGAATTCCCTTGGGCACAAGATATGGAGTAAGGATTACTTTATAGCTTGGCAGCAGTATATCTAAATGCTGGGAAAGAGTTAGATCCATTTAAACACTTAAAGTTATTAAAGTTTTGCTTTCAAAATCAGATCTCTCAATGGAGGACAGTCCAGCTAATAGGATAATTGAACCAAGAAAGAATATCTAAATAAAATTCCTTAAGGACTGATATAGGAAACTTTCTTCTAAGGCAACAAATACAGAATTTATTAAATCGTACCATGGACATTCTACAAGCAAATCTAATATTAAAAGTATTGAAATATTTTTTATAGCAATATCCACGGGGACTTTTTATTCCTTGACCTTGTTTTGCTCCTAGATTCAAAATCCATACAAATTAAGTGGTGAAAGCTGACAAAATGTTTGAATGAGCTTAAAATGGCACTTTATGAATTTAAAGTAGATGGAGAGAGGATGACCTGACATTTGCCTAGAGTAACATACCCACTAATTGTAAGCTAAATGGAAAAAATTGTTCATGAGAGTAAAAATATCTTAAGGAAATGATAGCTTCAAGAAATTTATAATGTAAAAATCCTCTGGGTAAAAAAAAGTGGTGTGAGAATTGGCACCTAATGAATTATTATACAGTAAGATAAAATAGACTTTAGGATCTTATAGAAATAGCTCCGTATGAATTGGGCGTCCGCTGATGTTAGGCACTGAACTTGACATTGCATTTGTTACCTCATTTATCCACACACTAACCCTTCAGAGTAGCTGCCACTCCTCATTATGTAGATAAAATGAAGAAGCAATTGAAGAAATAGGCTTCAGTGAGGTTGAATGATTTGCCAAACCTGGGATTAGAAGCTATATTTGCCTGATTCCAAAGCTCAATTTTTTTGAGCATGGGAAAGACACTTTCTTAAATTCTATCTCTTCCCATGTTATTTGTTACGACATCAACAAGGAAAATGTATATTTGAAGAGGTGTCCTGTTAACACTGGAATCACTTATCACCTTGATCATGATAAAAATATAGAATTAAAAACAAATTTTGTATCACTACCTTTAAACATTTCCAGCTAAATCCTTTTGGTTACTTGAATTTTGATACACATGTGAGTTTTCCTGAGGAAATAAAACACCATACTTTTTGGGAGTGGGGGGCTCAAAACAAATTGAGAAATGAGATGGAACGTAAAGTATATGAAAAATCAAAGTCTTTTTTTTTTTCTTTCTTTTTTTCATTTTGTTTTAACTGATAAAAACTAAGTTTAAGGGCCAAATACTCTTGGGAAACAAACCACAGCGTTAGTGAAGTCCACCTACCCAGTCAAGATATTATGGGCCACTGGTGTTGGGAAGAGCCTGCTCCCAGGAGCAAGAGTGAAAATCTGTACTGGAGGCTAAGAGTTCTCAAGAGGAAAAATGGTACCAAATTCTTTCTTTTGAAATTTGTTCATCAGATAAATCACTACACCTGCTGAGAGCAGAGTTGAGGGGCAGAGAAAGGGTAGTTCTTGCAGTAATAATACCATTTTCAAAAATCCCAGCATTCCTCTCATTTCTCCTACCTCACTGGGCTGAGCTTCTAAAACTGACCTTAGGTTTCCCTCACCAGGAAATCAGCAGCCTAGAATGATCTGGGCACCAGTTTCCAAGACAATTCTTTACCAGTGTCTCAAAGAAGAATCACTGCCCCTTTAAGCATCCTCTTGGGACTAGTCATGGGAAAGATACATTCTACCCCGAGAAAGCTCTAAAATAAGGGCCCATTCCTTAAATCTACTGCATAGCTATTCTGTTTGAGGTTGAAAATGTCCTCTCTGTTCTCTCCCCCTTCCCCAAATATGTCCAATTTTGTTATTATTTTTCTTTCTTTCTCCACTTTATTTTTCAGTGCAACATATCACTAGTTCTGTAAGGAAATTTAATGCTATTATTAAGAAATCTAATAACATATATAAATGCTACAATAATAAACGCCAGAAAACTTCAATAGAAGCCGTCTTTTGCTTTCAAATTCACAGGGAAAAATTAAAAGCTATATCTATTGAGCTTCAAAAGAATTAATGTTTAAAATCTAATATTTTCGACAATATGTATGCAATGTTAGAAATGAAAGGAAACTCTCCTTTTTTGTTATACTCAATCTATGTGAGAAGTTTTTTTTTTTTTTTAATTATTTGGATTCATGAGAATAGGTAGTGTTTCTCTGGTACCTCAAACTATTATTGTAACACAGAGGGGTTATGTCTTTCCTTTCAGAATTCAAAAAGGTAACAGGGCACACAAGATTATAACCACACTGTCCCCCACATATACTAACTTTTCAAGAAAACTGGAAACAGATTTTAACAAGTATTTCCAGGTGAATATTTCTGAGTTCATTATTTAACATCAGCTAAACTTATAATAAAGTCTCAGTTATTTCTAAGTGAAAGAAGAAATGTTAGTTATCTATGGCTGTGAGATGGATCAACCCAAATTTTGGCAGCTTAAAACAACAAACATGCATTATCTCACAGTTTCTGTTTTGGGCATCTGGGAACACTTTTTTTCTGGTTAGTTCTGTCTGGCTCAGGGTCTCTCCTATGGTGCAGTCCAGTGCCTCCAGGGCTGTATCGACCTAAAGCCTGGAAGATTCATTTCCAAACTTTATTCATGTAGTAGGCTGTCTATTTTATTATTTATCTATCTATCTATCTATCTATCTATCTATCTATCTATCTATCTATCTATTGCTGTTGGCCAAAGATTTTTCTATAGGCTACATGTGTGTCCTCATGACCCAGCAAATAACTTCCCTGAGGGTGGTGCTCTGAGAGTGACATCACGTTGTCGCTATGTCCTAATTTCTGAGTCACACACCATTGCTCTGTCATATTCCATTTATTGTGAATGAGTCACTGGGTCCAGTAACATTTGCAATGAAGAGTATTATTACACAAGGATGCAAATACCAAGACACGGATCACTGTGGGGCATCTTGGAGACTGGCTTCCAAAAAGGACGATGGGAGAAAGTTTCTTAATTTTTCACTTTTACCAGGATGCCACAGCTTAGCCCAAATTAATCAGAATTTGTTTACTTAAATTTAATAGAGGGAAATCTTCAGCAAAAGGATTAATATAATCCACCTACCATCTCTGGGAGCAGAAGCTTCCCATGCATAGCTTTTTAATTTCCATTTGTTTTGTGAGTTCTGGGTTCTTGACACTTTAGTGCTATGTAGACAATGAGCTATTTGATCATCTATTTACCATGTATAAAGTTATGTAGTTATTTTGCAGAAAGACATTTTAAACCTGTGCCATCGTGGCTAATACCATGTCATAGAATTGTTTAGGTCTAAGAAGTCTGTTTTTTTACTTATGGCTTTCATCTTGCCTTCATATTTATTTCAACCAAAAAAAGCATTTACAACACATTCCTGAGACAGAACTGGTGCAGAAGCTTCTGCAGCCTGTGTCCCCCAGGGCTACCATGAGGCCAGGGTCTCTTCCATATGCTCCTCACTGTCTCTCCTCCACTTGTGGATTATATAAACTCAGGTTTCCTCATAATATAGGAAACCATCAAAATCCCCCTGTAATAATAACATCACCTTGAAACTCATCAAGTATTTCTTCATATAGTTTATACTTAAGCCCAAGGACAAGCTTGTAAAGGCTTCTACTTTCCTTGGCTCTGAATAGAATAGTTTGAGGCAGCTAATTATTGATCTTTTGTTGCCTACCAAAGCTTGGTGTGAACAATTTAAAGACAGAATGTCAGAAGCACTCCATGGCACACATGAAACATAGCTTCCCCACAGTTTAAAAGCAATTATACCAAGGTCTACAGATTTACAGAGAAACTCCAGGTTCTCTCTAAAATTGAATCCTTGTCTCAGCTGCTCTTAAGCATTAAGATCTCTGCAGCCACTGGCACCTGTGACGGGTTTCACTGTCCACATTTCCTATGCAAGTGTGTTTCTAAGTCAAGAAGCAACAATCTCTGATCTGCCTGAGCCCACGGAAGGCTTTCACAGTGTCCAGCATCTTTGTTGAGATCCTTCTAGACTTACCTCCACGATAAATTTGCTTTCCCATAGAGCCATATATCATAATTTGCATTGGTACAGCCACATTAGAATATCACATGCCCTGAGTCTTAAAGATGCTAGCTTCTGCCACATCAGTTAAGAGCTGATTGGATATACGCCATTATAGACCTCAACATATCTTGCTACAAAAACACATGACATAGTCCTAAAGATTCTCTATGTGTTTGATATTTTTCTCTCCAGTTTTTCTACTCACATATTATTTCTCAATGTTTCCAACAAACACATCAAATCTTGGTATCTTTAAAGTTATACCCCCAAAGGACAGAATCCCCCCAAATGATGAGATGCCTGCCTGGACAGGTATGATTGCATTCTTTCTGCCAAGAGGCTGGTTCCCAAAGAAATAAATGGAAATTAACCAAGATGAGCATGTCCAGCTTATCTTTCCAAATTTACCACCTAGAAAAGACTTACTAAGATTGTGTGTGAGTTAGCAAATAGGCAGACATCAGCTACAAGTGGATTACACTGATTGAATAAAGAAACACAAGGAAATACAACCACAGTGAAGAGAAATCTCACTCTTTTTACTCTGTGATTGAGAAGTTCTCTTAGATGTAATAGAGACTTAAAGGAGTCAGAAATCTTTTATCTTAGGAGAATGTGAATGTTGACCGTTGTTGTGAAAGTGTGTTTGTGGCCACTAGAAAATGTCTATTGTGGTATTTGGGAAGAGATGAACACATTGGCCAGGAAAGAATCAATTTTGTCAGAGAAATGTACTCTTCTTCCTCACCTGCCCTTTATGCCGCACAGCATAGTGATCTGGTTTCAAAACCCCTTTCTTTTCCTGAACCATCTTTCTTAAAGGTCAGCAACAGTCTCCTGAAAGCCAAATCCAACAAACATTTCTCAGTTCTTTTCCAATATGATTTCTCTTTGATATTTGAAACTTTGCTTGTTGAAATGGTCTTTTCGTTTCCCCCAACATTTCTTTTTCAAAGCTCTCTTCTGCCTTAGCTTCCTTAACCCTGCATTCTCCAGGTTCTTTGGTCATGTGTCTTCATGTTCCTTCTCCTTCTCCTGCTCAGGGTCATCCTTAGGTGTCTTCCCCCATCTCTGTTGTCTTCTACCCATCCACTGTCTGCCTGGGTAGGGGGCTCTTCTTCGTGATTTCTGCAACAATCTCCCTGAGAGTAATTGAGTGTGCTACATTTTTAGTCCCAAACTGAACTCCCAGCTTCCTACTGGACATAGAACATACATATATTTTCCATATTCAAAGTAAATCTTTTTCTTTTTTCTCTCCCCTATCCTGCTCTCTCTTCTGGAACCTGCTTACCTGCTCTTCTTCCTGTAGTCCTTACCTTCACGGATCAGCTCATCACTCTTCCTGTCACTCAGACTAGAAACAACAGGGTCATCTTTAGTTGCCTCATTTTCCATGGTCATCTGGGCAGGTTGAAGACTGTTTATCTTAGGGATTTCTTATGCACTGGAATTAGTTAGACCTGGGTTCTGTCCCAGCTCTATAATTACTAACGAGGACTCCAGCAACTTAAACTTCTCTAATCTTCAATTCCTTCATCTGTGAAACAGGCTTAGTGAATAGAATGTACCTCAAAGGGATGTTATGAAATTTAATGAAATAAATGTGCGTGGATTCCTTAATACAGTGACGGATACAGAGGCGTAAGGCCGCACACATTTAGCTACTTGTTCATCTAATTCTGGATTGTCTTCCCCTCTTTAGTTCTGCTACCACTGTCTTGGTTATTTCCCTTTCTCGTACACATTCCTGACTGGTCTCTTTTTCTATAGTTTCTCTCACTTTGAATCCATCATCTAGACTGTCACAAGCTTTATCTTACTAAAGCCCAGGCCCATCATGCCACACTCTGCTGCTTCAATGCCCCAGTGGCTCCCTTAGTTTAGAAAATAGTGTTCAGTCCTTAGCACAGCATCTGTGCTCTCCGTAATCTGCTCACCATTTGCTTCCCTCCTCACACATGCAGGCTGGAGGGACACTGGTCTTGTCTCTGAATGTACTTTCATAAACCCATGGCTTTTTTCCCCCCCTTCAAAAGAATGATCTCTCAGCCTGAAATTCTTAAACTTTTCATGCTTCAAATATGGACTAAAATTCCTTTCCCTTCTGCTTAATTAGCAAAATTTCTTCTTATTGTCCTCATAATTTTTTCTTAGCCTCATCCTGGTGGTTTATATGTTCATCTCTGCAACCTCATTAAGTTCCTTAAGAGCAGGGACTACATCTAATTCTTTGAACTCAGTCATCATATATCACATGGCCCAGCCAGGTGATTAGAAGACACAGAAATTTTAAAGTTATGTCTTCTACTCCACAAAACAGTTCATGGTTGTGATCTCTATTTGCCTCTTTTATACTTCAATGGTACTGAGCAAGCAATGCATGGCCTGATATGGGCAGCCTATTATAGGCAGCCTGCCACATGGGCACAGAGGAAAATTGGGAGGCCAGTTTGCCGCCATGACATAGTTAAAATGTAAAACATGAAATCCAAGATATAACTGCTAGTTATAATAAGTAAACAAAACCACATAAAATTTTTAATTAAAATAGTCAGAACAGTTATAGCAAGGATCCAGATGGACATACTTTTCAGAAATTATTGTAGGTTTCTCACACCCTGAGAATCATCAGTTCTAACTTAGAAACAGGTATGGTTTGAAGAATCACATAATCAACAGATCTCTTTTCTGTGTTCATGCAGTTTTATTTCACAGTCTCGTTTGTTTCTTGGTTTTATTGAAGTTCTGGGCCAAATGTGAACCCTGTTGAGTTAATGAACAAAAGCATCCTTTGCTAGCTCTGCTAAAACTTGACTATAGGCTATTTCACAGTGAACACACCTTAGATTCTTAAGCCAGGTGCCAATATGCTCTGCATTATTCATAGAGAGAATTAAGAAAGGCATCACAGTGTGATGGATTGGAAATGTTCCAAGTTCCTCAATGCCTGATAAAGTAATATTTTCATTTTCAAAATAAATGAAATCTCCATTCACTGGATTGAAGCACAATTTGTCCATTTAAGTCTCTGCTCCTGAGTGGCTAATGCATCCATAATTTCTCCCGTGCTTCTAATGTCCTAATTGCAAGACCCACACACAAATATAAATCTAATAAACAAAAGAAACTTTTGACTCCAATGTAAGTAAAATTATAATGATTTTCAAAATCTAAAGTCCATGCTTATATAAGAACAGGAAAATATGAAAAAGAGAGGAAAACCTGATTTTGTTATCCAAATGCATCTACCCTGTGCATTATTATGTTTCTAGGTGTTTCCTTATGCATTTTACAACCTTTAGTTATAATTTGATAAATGAGTAGAATCTTATAGAATCATCATTTAGTCTTTCATTTTAAACATTTTATATTAATAAAACTTTTCATACATAAAATTTAAAGTTTTAGAATAGTTCATCATATGACTGTATTAGCATATGACCAGTCCCTATGGTTGGGTATCTGGGAGCCTCTTAAGGTTTTTGCCATTATAAATAATCATGCACTAAATAGTTTCATGATGTAAAACTTTTCTCCCACTTCATATAAACAGAAACCCATTTCCTGAGGGGAATCTACTTTATTACCTTGTTGAACTTGATATCCTCCATACAGTTGAGCACACAGGAGTATGGCCTTAAGCACCACTTCATTTTTGTGGAAACTGTCTTTGGTTCAAGAAAATCATATCACCCAGGGTAAGAAAGTCTTTGCCACAACGTTTTGTCTGGACTTTCATTTAGGCTGCTAAGCTAGTAAATAACTTTGTTCATTGAGGGAATTGGCCTCAAATGACAGAGAAAAGATAGAGTTTTGGATAACTCATTTAATTTTTGCCTTGCTTGAAATGTGTCCTATGCCATTACTTTTCAGGTATTTTCAACTATTTAAGTAGTTATTAAATTATTTTAGCTTAGGCTAGTTTTCGTGTGAATAAAATTATAAGCCTGAAGTAATTCTGACTAATAAAAATGAGACTTACTTGGGATGTTTATAAGACTGCTGAATATTAAACCCCAGATTCCCCTTCTTCCCATGAGGAAAATGATAACACACAGACTAAGCCTCTGTAAAAAATCCAGGAACAAGCTAAAAGATTCCTGCAGAAAAGTGCAACACTAGTTTCATTAAAGCTGGTGGAAAACTTCATGACACTTTCATGTGCTCATCCTGCCCCAACACCAGGAGGTACATCAAATGCACAGATACCAATACAGTTATAAGAAACACAAAGAACAGAAAACATGACCCAATCAAATAAACAAAAATTTTCAAAACTTTACCTAAAGAAACTGAGCTATGTGAATTACCTGACAAAGAATTTAAAATAACTTTTATAAAGCAATGAGAAAATGGAACTATGGTCTGATAGTTTAAAACTATGGTCTGATAGAACAAATGAATATTTATTCAAACGTCTTTAAGCAAATAATAACAAACCAAATCCAACAGCACATTTAAAAAGATTATAAACCACAACCAAGTGACCAGGATTTATTTTGGGAGTCAAGAATGGTTTAACACATTAAACTAATAAATGTCATACTACATTGACAGAATGAAGGATAAAAATCACAAGATCATTTAAATACATGCAGAAAAAGCATTTGATGAAATTCAACACCTTTTCATGTTAAAAACATTTGTTGAACCAAGAATAGAAGGAAATGGAAGGAACATAATAAAGGTAATGTATGAAAAGTCCACAATTAACCTCATGATCAATCAATGGTGAAAAACTGAAGTATTTTGCTGTAAGACTAGGAAGAAGACATGGATGGTCATTTTTGCCTCTTAGATTCAAAATAGTGCTAGAAGTTCTAGTCAGAGCCATTAGTCAATAAAAAGAAAAATTCTATATTGGGAGAGAAGAAGTAAAATTATTATTATTAAGGTTCTGGTTTCCTGTCTTGTCCTATATTTTTCCTTCTCGTGTACTTTCTCACCATTATGACACCATCCACCAAGAATTCTTCTCAAGTAAAGCTGTTGCCATGTTTTTGAAACTTCTCAACTATGAATGAAGTAAGCCTTTTAATCATAAAGTACCCAGCTTCAAGTAATTCACTGTAGCAATGAAAAACTGACCAATGCACAATCTGTGAACATGAACTATCTTTCCACTTATTGTCTTTAATTTATTTTAGTTGTGTTTTGTAGTTCTTATTGTGTAAGGATTTCACTTCCTTAGTTAAGGATTTATTATTTGGATGTTATCATAAACTCAATTGTTACATTTTTTTTATTAGCCCATAGAAAGGTACAATTGTATGTTGTTGGTGGGATTGCAGACTAATACAACAACTCTGGGAAGCAGTATGGAGATTCCTCAAAAAACTAAAGATAGAACTACCATACAACCCAGCTATATAGGACTCTATGGCTCAAATGTTTTCAAACATTGCTTATCTGGTACATAAACAGCTCCCCATTGTTCCCTTTGTGTGTAGAGTGTGGGTTGGGGTGGAGAGAGAAGAATAATGTGGCTCTTAAAGAAGCAATTAATTATAGAAATTCCTACTGTCTTAAACTTGAAACTCTATAAACCCTCAAATCAGAGGCTTAGTCATGGACCTCTGTTTTAATTTTTTTCTTCCTGCCATTGATGGAGATAGACATCCTAAGAAACAACATGTATTTGAAAAATATGGTTGCTTCACTCATATTTTCAGGAAGGGTACACTGTTGATCTATCATTGAACAGTGCTCTCACAAAGCCAGAATGCGCGGAACAAGTCCACAGTGCTGAGATTTTATTACTTGCATTCCTGGTCGGCTTGCTCTTCAGAGAAATTTGTAGTATATTGATGAGCTCCTTGTTTCTTGCAAACAACCTTAGTTTTCCAATCTTGCTGTTTTTTGAATCCTTGTGTCTTGAAGATAGAGATTGCCATTCCTCATTCATTTATCCACAAACAAATATGGCTAGTTCAGGGTCTGCCGGTTAGTGTCTTTTCCCCCTATAGGGTCCTTTCATTTTGAAATATTCTTTTACTTCTCTATATATTCCTAATATTTTATCCATTGTCTCAGTGTTTATCACTTTCCTATATTGTATCCTGGTACTTCAAGTAAATCTTTATCTATTATTTCCACAAAAGAAGAATTTTTATCTGATTCCTATTCATAGTCCCTATATTCTTTCTCAACATAGGTTTCAATAAAACTTGAAAGAAATTGATATCTCTAATAAGAACCCAATGTTAAGGAAAAAGACTTTTGAAAATTGTTAAATTATTCTATTTTTAAAGCCAGGACTTTATAAATATTGGTTGTTATATTTTGCTTATGAAAACCTATGCAAAGCTGTTAAAAAGGTGGGTTTTTTTTAGTTTTTATTCTGTTTTAATAAAGTTATTGTTATGGTTTGAATATGGGGTGTCCCCCAAAAGCTCACGTGTGAGACAATGCAAGAAGGTTCAGAGGAGAAATAATTGCATTGTGAAAGTTTTAACCCAACTGGTTAATTAATCCCTGGTGGGATTAATTGAGTGGTAACTGGAAGCAGGTGGAATGTGGCTGGAAGAAGTAATTAATTGGGGGCGTGACTAGGGGGGGTATATATTTTGTCTATGGAAAGTAGAGTTTCCTCTCTCTGCTTCTTGATCACCATGATGTGAGCTGCTTCCCTCTGTCACACACTCTACCAAGATGTTCAGCCTCACCTTGAGCCCTGAGAAATGGAAACGGCCCTCTGTGGACTAAGACCTCTGAAACTGTGAGACCTCAAATAAATTTTCCTCCTCTAGAATTGTTCTGGTCAGATCTTTCGGTCACAGCAGTGAAAAAGCTGACTAAAACAGTTATTTAGCATCAATACACCAAGAAAATATTATATGGGTCATACAAATGCAGTATCTAAATGTGAATGTATAAAAATAATATGTATTTGATGGAGTGACAGGTGCCCTATGAGTCATCCTGCCATAATAAACTCTAAAACTGGGAAACATAGGAAGCAAATGTTTTCCTCACAGTGGCCAACAGTAGTGTAAGACTACACAGTGACAGGAGGGAATTTCTCATCATGCTTCCATGATTGTCTAGTTCTCAGCCTGAGTGCAAATTTACTGACTATGGCACAAAGAGCATAAGAGGGAAGGAAGAATAAAGGTTTTCAGAACAACTGAGAAGACAGAGCTCAGAGCTCAGGGCAGGTTAAGATGCTTAAATCTATGGGTTAAGGCATGAGAGATAGGAAGGATGTGCAGGGAGGTGATTCCAAAAGACTGTGCAGAGCAATGCTATCAGCCCATGGGTAGGGCTTGGGATATGCATGTATAGGGAAAGACCACGTGATGCACACTGGGTTCAAGGTATTATGAGATTAATAGTGCAACAGATGTACTATAAAATGGACAGTACTGGAGAAAAGCAGTCCTAGTGATATTCTGGAATAATCTCATTATTTACCTCCTTAATACTTGTAGCACTCAGCAAAAAAACAAAACCAAAACCAACCAACCAAACAAACAAACAAACAAAAAACCCACCAAAAACCAAAAACCTGGTACCAGCCCAACACACAAAGGCATACACTAAATTCAAGGACAAATGTCTCAATAATATCCACTATCATCCTGCCCTTACAAAGTCTAAAATCAAGACCTAAGAAAGATGTGAAAAAGAAAAAAAAAAAGAGTTTGGAGATTGAGTTCTGCCAAATTACAGGGATTAAGGGACCACTTTGGGATTCATGCACAGCCACAATACCAGCAAAATCTCATCTTTAAATATTAACATAATCAATGTGAAATTGAACTACTTTCTAAAGCAAGAAAGAATACTTCTCTGAAGAAGATGTTTAAAATCCAGAGTTTTTACAATGTATTATTCAAAAAGTTCAGTATTTTATTTTTAAAAACCACAAAGCATTTAAGGAAATGGGATAATTTAATCCATACTCAAGCATAGAGTGATCACTATGAAAAAACTTTGAAATGGCCCAGTGGTTGAATTTCAGAAAGACCTTAAGGCAACCAATAAAAATCACTCTTAAAAAATGGCAAATGTAGACTTTACAAGTGAGAAGATGGGGCGTCTCCGCATAAAAGTGGTAACTACAAAAGTTGAATCAACTGGGAATGCTTGAATGGAAAAGTACAATAACAGAAATGAAAATTTTACTAACAGATGAACTTAAGAGATGATTCAAGATAGAAAAAATATGTTAAGAAACTTGATGACAGGCAAAGAAAACTATTTGATTTCAGTAACAGAAAAAAAAAATTGAAGGAAAAAAAAGTTTTTCTTCAGTAAACAAAGTGTTATGGGTATATGGGACACTATATAGTAGTGTAACTTATGTTTGGATTAAGTTCCAGAGGAGGAGAAGAAAATGGAAAAAGAAAGAAAGAAAGAAGGAAGGAAAGAAAGAAAGAAAGAGAGAAAGAAGGAAGGAAGGAAGGAAGGAAGGAAGGAAAAGAAAAGGAAAGAAAGAAAAACATATTAGAAGAACTAACTACTAAGAACTTTTCAATTTTGAGAAAAATGCCAACATAAATGCAGAAAGCTCAGCAAACCTCAAGCAAGATAGATATAAAATAATCATAACTAAGAACATGACAGACTGCTGGAAATCCAGAGAAAGACGTGTGTGTGTGTGTGTGTGTGTGTGTGTGTGTCTTTGGTACTAGGGAATGAACAAACCAAGGGATTCTTTACAACTGAGCTACATCCCCAGGTAATTTTATTTATTTATTTATTTTTAGACAGGGTCTTGCTAAGTTTCTTAGGGCCTTTGGCCTAGAACTTTCAATCTTCTTGCCTCAGCCTCCTAAATTGCTGGAATTAGAGGCATGTACCCCCATACCTGGCAGAAAGATGAAGTCTTAAGAACAACCTCAGAAAAAGTAAAAGTATGTACAGAGGGATTGGGATAATAAAAATTGTTGATTTCTCATTAGAAACAACATCAACTAAAAGACAAAGGAATGGAATGTTTAAAATGGTTTATTAAAAAAGAGAGTCACTCTAAATTTTATATCTAATGAAAACATCCTCAAAAATAAGAATAAAACAAAATCTTTCTCAGACAAAAATGGATAGACCTCGTGACCAACAGACTTGAACTACAAAACATTTTATAATATGTGTATTAGATTGAAAGAAAATGATATCAACTAGAAAACTTAAGTCTATGAGGAGGATTAAAAAGAACTAAAAATAACAAATTAATGGGCAAATGTAGACTACTATTTTTCTTTGCATAATTTACTTTAAATTAAAAATAACACTGTAATTCAGATTTAAAACACATAAAAATGCAAAAGAACAGTGCTGAATAGAAGGTACAGGCATCAAGTAGAATTATGCTGTTGTAAGATCATTATACCTGTGAAGTGTGAAGCAGGAAGTAAGAAGTATAAGCAGGAAACAGGAAGTGGGGAATTTGTGCTATTATAAAGGACAATGAAGAAGCAGGAACTGAAAAGTTTGAAGTGTGAATTGTGAAAAGACATAATACTAACTCTAAAGTGTGCATTGTTAATTTTAGAGCAATAATTGAAATGACACATACTTTTAATTCTCAAACAACAGCTAAAAGATAGTAGATATAGCTAAGAAGCCTATAGACAAAACAAAATGCTAAAAATATTTTATAACTCAAAAGAGGAGTGGAAAAATCCCCAAAGGGCAATGGGAAATAAATATTAAAATTATAAGCAGAAACAGTAACTAAAAACACTTATATAGGGACATTGATAAGAGTCATAGTTCATGGTATCCCTGAATTAGAAGTAGCTCAGTGATCTGCCAACAGATGAATGGATAAAAGATTGTTGAATAGCCATGTAATAGAATACTACTCATCAATAAAAAATAAGAAACACAACATGGTTGTTTTTAAAATATTATGCTGAGCAAAGGAGCCAGGATAAAAAGTGACCATATTTTATGATTCCATTTTTCTGATGTCCTAGAACTAGCAAAACTGATCATACAAATGAGATTAGAGGTTTCCTAGGTCAGAGGATATTGTATGTTCATTGTAAAGCAGTATCAGAAAACTTTTGGTAATGACACAAATGTTCTATATCTTGAAAGCAGAAGTAGTTATATAGTCAAAAGTTACCAAATAATTGCATTATTCAGTTGCATGTAGATTTTATAGCATATAATTTATAGTTTAATAGCATTTATTTTAAAATGTTTTAAAATTCTTGTATGTGTTGTAAATTTGTGTTAAACTTACAAAATATGATTTATTTTTAAATTTTAATGATGTCAAAGAAGGTGTGAACTGTTTCTTGAAAGGGTTCTGATTCAAAGGTTAAAAAGCAATGTATTAAATGAAGGAAATTTGAGAGATGCCTTGTTTTGTTCATTTTGGTTTACCACTAACCCCAGCATGGTGGCCAATTGGAAGTTTTGCTTGATACATTTTTTTTTTTTTTAACCAGGGAGAGGGCGAACGCAGTCCCCACTACCACAAATTATGCAGTCGAGTTTCCCACATTTGGGGTAATCGCAGGGGTCAGCACCTCCGGAGTGCAATGGAGAAGCCTCGCCCTGGGAAAACCACCTTCGTGATCAAGGTATCTCCCCTGCCAGGTAAGTATGCTTGATACAATTTTACTGAATTTTTTAATGTTAATTTTCAGAAAATTTAAATTACCTTGTCAGAGCAAATAATTATCTTTCATATTTGAATATATTCTTATTCATCTCTAAATTGAAAGCCTAGTTTACTAAATTAAAGATCTTTATTTTATTTTCATTAAGTATTGGCCAATATCTTAAGTAGATTGGTGTTTTCCTAAATTCTCAAGTTTATGACTGTTGACTATCTTTTTTTAACCCACATATTATTAGGAAATTGATTCCAAACTGTATCATGTGAGATATGGATAAGAATAATTTTCTATCAGATAGAGATGCTCAACATTGTGATTGTCGGTGAAAGGTTATATTTTATCATACTTGAATGTCTTCTTTAAGTGGACATATTAATTTCTGCTCAGATAATTGCTCTCTAAAATGTGAGCAAATAAGAGAAATTTAAGTTTACATGAGGAACTTTTTGGTTCAAATTAGGCTAAAACATACCATTATGATACTGTGCACTTGGAAACTGTCAAGCTTGTGTATTGCCAAATACTCTGGAATCAGGAGCTGTAGACAGATTTTGAATCTGAGCCTAAAATTGCTGACATATAAATAGGAAGGCAAGTTTCCTTAAAGGATATACATTTTTTTCACCCTCTAGTATCACAGATAGTTGTTAATTTTAAGTGTATCTTATCCTAAAACTCTGTCTTAAAGTTTGGCTCTTCTGTTTTTTTTTCTTGGGAATACATTCTTGGAACTCATTATGTGCCTGCATGATTTATCCTGGATTAAAAAAAATGTAAGCACATTTAGTTTTGATTATAAAGCTGTTTGGGACTATTTGCCTCAACATAATTTGATTGTTTTGTTGCTTTTCATCCTCTTTGACAGATACTTACATTTTTAATTGAAAATAAATGAATAATGATACTACTCTGGAGGAGAAGTTTAGTAATAGAGGTTATTTTGTGCTGGAAACTATTTAACAAAAGTAGAAAAATGCTCCTAAATTTATTATTAATTGCTATAAATTTATCCTATATAAATAATTCTCTATAAAGCTCAAATTACTTACCAGGTAGTTCTTAGTGAAACCTATAATATACTGCTAGTGTATATACTATGTCTCTAAACTGCTAATTTGCCTATAACAATAGATTATAAAATAGCATTAGTAAAGCAATAAATCATGATTTGATTAAGGTCCTTCATTTTTCAACTGAAAACTCAAGAGCTTATCAGTAGAACATCACTGATTTATCTATCCTGAACTGTTCTCATTTGATCTTTCTTCTGAGCTCCTTCCTCTTTTATATTTAAATAAAATAACAGTAAAACCCTAAAAGAGTCAGCCCATCTGAAAACCAGTTTGAATTCAGAGCTCCTGAGAACTCTATATCAAGTATTATTAAAACCTAAACCCTCTCAAACATTGCTTATGTTTTTAAGATTACTTGGGGTGACTAAAACAATATGGCTATTGGAATCCAGGTGATGGCCAGGACAGGTCTTGGGAAAGGAGAATGGGGTGTTCACTGAGTTGAGAGCTCATGTAGGCAAATGTGTGGCACATTTTCGTCCAGTACTAACCTGGACACATAGCTTGACAGTAGATAATACTGGTACGCCAGATATTAGAAACTTACAGGCCATTCGAATCACACAAACAAATACTGTGTAACCTTGAATCCAAGTGGAATTTCAAGTAGCATGTGCTTTTTGAAAAAGTAAGTGAAAATGTCATGGGGATACTAAGTTTTGGTGTGTGGTGAGGGCCAAAGGAAGGCACTTAATAGTCCACATGTTTAAAAGATATCAATATATATCTATTTAATCCTTGGACTTTTACTCTTTAGTTGTTTTTCAACTGTTGAATTGTGATTCTCTTTTTCAACTGTATGACTGGTGCACTTTGTATTCAAGGAACTAACCTTTTTCAAATTTCCTTTTATATATTGTATTTTTTCCCCAAAGTGACTATAATCAAAGAGCACTAAAGATACATTAAAAACCTTTTATCCTAGCTACTTTTATAGGATACACTTTCTTAATGCTAACATTTTCTTTATGCACTCCTTTAATGACATCAGAAGAATAATAAAAATGTGAAAATGCTAGACATTCATCATAAGTACTAACTTTACCTTTTCTTGGTTCAAGTTGATTAGTAGTGATAAAATTAAGTTCCATGGTGATTGTTCAGCATAGGTACTTGCAAATTCCACTGGTGATAGCATGATTTTTTGTACTACTAAAAAATTATATGGAAAACATATCTTTATTTCAGATGGCTTTATTTTGTGGTTATAGGGTGAAAGTGTGTCTTTAAAAATAAAATATCAAGTCCATATGTTTTTGCTGTAGTAAATCCAATTCTAAAATTAAGAAGGTGGTAATAATTTTATCCTTGGCAAAATAGAAGGTGCAAACAGCTATATTTTTCTTTTCTGCTGATTTGAATTTCCCCTGTTAAGAGAGGAAGTGGAATAGATGTGTGTTTTTAAAATTTTTCTCTCAGTTAATACTTGATTCCCATAATAAATCAAATATCTGGCTAGTCTAAACAGCTATTGGACATCATTTTCTTATATGGTTAGTGTTTGATAGTGGTTAGTGTTTATTAGTGATTACTTTTCCTAGTCAGAGTTTTCATGGTACTTTGCAATAAAGAATTATGTAGAATGTTTTACTTTGTACCAATTCATAACAATTATGACTTCAATTTCATAAGCATTTTAGATTTATTTCACAAACATCATGAACTTATGATGGGGAAGGTGCTCTACTGGGCTTGTCACTTTGAGGTCCATCAAGCCCTTGAATGATTGCTCTTCGTTTTGGAGTTATTTCTTGCCCTAAGAAACACCAAAGAATTCTGAAGCTTCCTATAACTACTGGGAAATGACAAATAGTGTTTGATAGATTTTCTTATCCCCAAATAGCAACAGTTCTGCACACACTTGCTATCTATCTATGAAGGAAAACAAAATAAAGCATCTCAAAGAATCTCAGATGACTATTTATACTAATCTGAAGAGATTTATAGCTGCCGTCTGTACATTCTGTACCAATCCACACACATTTTTATTTATGTCAAATACATATCCTTTTTTTTTAAAGTAAGAGTAGATTAAGAAATCAAAACTGTTCTCAAATAACAGAAGTTAAGGCCAGATTAGGATATTGGTATTTCACTATTGAAACTAATATCAAACTATTTCTTTTCTTCAAACTATTACTTTAGAACGCTTTCATCCAATGCATATTTCTGGATGAATAAGTGCATGGATCAGGTAACGTGTTTATAAACACTTATTGATTCCTTCTCCTCTGGGCCACGTACTAAACTATAAAATGAATAAGCCGTCCTTTCTCCAAGGGCTTACCTCTTGGCTGATAGACATGTAAGCAAACAGATGCGCTTCAACAGCCTGTGTGCTGTGATAGATGCAGACAACAGTGGAAAGCATGGGAACAGATGTGGCCATTTGAGAAATACAAGGTCAAGGATTTGTTATATGGTATTTAAACAAGTACACTAGGTGATTTTGAGAAAATTTATTGAAAATATGCTTTTATGAAAGCAATACAAATCTTCATATTTTTTCTTGACTAATAGAAGACTTTTCTCTGCATAATTCTCAAACCATTGTATTTCTCAAATGGCCACATCTATTGGTGGTTCTGAGAGTAAGACTCCGGACTCCCATTGCTAATAAACTCCCCAGGTTATCAGAATTTCCACAGAAGGTTGGGGATCAAGGCCCCTTATAGTTGAAATGTGTGGAATACTAGTTTTTGTGGACTTTAAGGTATATTTCTGTACTTCAAGAATATTTGATTGATAAAGTGGAAATTTTCTCCTGATTAATTCAGCTACAAGAACACACAGCCATACGAGGTTATAACCAAGCCCACCCATTGACTATGGGGTACCAGGTTATGCTGATTGAGGGGGAACCTCCTATCTAGAGCAGTGCTTCTGGAAGTAGAGACCTGTACACAATGAGCATCAGTCCCAGTACCCCAGCTCTCTGTTAGCATTCAATCTACCTGTTCTCCACATGAAATATTCCAATCAGGAAATGCTGGATTTGCTTTTATTTGAGCTCGTAGCAGCTCTTTTCAAATATATCAACAGACAAAAAGTTAAACAGAAGAATGGCTTCATAGCTGTGGCACTCAAGAGCAAGCTGCATGCCCTCTTTAAATTCTGTCCAGGCACATAGCTAAACACTTAGGACAGGTTTGGCCCTTGCCCCTGGTGAATAGTTTTTGGTTAGGCATTTTTCTTTCTTTCTTTTTTTTTTTTTTTTTGGCTATTTTGTTATATTTTTTAATGATGTTAAGTAAAGAAATTGTTGTCTTTGTTCAACAGTTATATGAGGATTGCCACTGTGATGTTGAAATGTAAAATTCTAAAGGGTGAGAAATGAGATAAAATGCATGGCTTCCAATCTGTGTTGCCAGAATTCCCACCGCCCCCTCTCATCCTCTTCTCTCTTCCTTCAGGCTGTGGCTCAGTTACCCTTTTTTTTCCATCCTTCTCTTTGCCTTCTGTTCATAAAGGCAGCAGCAGGACAAATGAGGCTAGGATTCTCTTTGGTGTCACTTTTCCAGTTTTGTAATGTGGTTTATTTCCCAGTATTTTTTTTTATTAAATATGGTTGAAAGTTTCATCTTCATAGTCTAATTATTAAAGTAAAATATTTCTATAGCTTTTATGTTAAACTTTCAGTTACATAATTAAAAGGTAAACATTGATGTTTAATGTGTGAGGATATGCATTTTGTAATTTGCATGTTAAGAATGTAATTAGCAATAAAATGATCATTGTCCTCTATGATTTTTTTCTTTTTTTTTTTTTCACATTTTAAGATGCCAGATTTGGCGAATGGGGAAAAGGAAGATAAATTACCTTTATACTGTTCTTACCTCAGTTACTGATGACACTGGACAACGTTCTTGCACGGGGATTCTTCAGACACATCACAAATTCCAAAGAATTTCAATCTGTTAAACTACAAATTTTAAAGACAAAATAGATGTGAGGATTGTGCGTGTGCGTGTATGTGTGTGTGTGTGTACGTGTACATGTGCACATTCATGCATGCATATTCCTGTAATTTTATGGTTATTCAGTCTAATAGTATTTGAAACAGATCAGAAGTTCTTGAACTCAATATGAGACTAGAACACACTAGATGGTGCTGTTATCCCAACAGCAATCGAGCTCTGGAAACAGTGCTTGTGTAGAGCAGAGGGAGAGCAAAGGGAATCATGCCCAGAGTGCATGTTTGATTTTGCCTTACGCCAGAGGATACGCTAATATCAGATTACAGAGTTCACTGTCACCGTTTGCATCTTACTCAGAGATGATTTGCTGAAGTTCTATGCTAGAGCAACATTGTTTTAATAAATGTGTGCATGTGAGTACATGAATGCATGGGAGGTGTGGGGTGGAACAGGCATCCTGCTTTTATCTAATTTCTCTCTGACTTTATCTACTAATGCTTTCTTAAAAGACCACTATATTCCAATCAGAATTTCTAGAAATATCTTACATCTTCCTATACCCTTATTTGTCTCCTGCATTTTTCCTCCAACTGGTGTTTTACCACCATACTTTGTATTTGTCCCTCAAGACCAATCTCAAACACTATGCTCTTTGTGAAGTCCTTCCTGATAGCCTCAGTCAATTCTTTCTTTATACTTAATTCCCATATTCTTCTACATATTATATTCTGTCTGGCATTATTTGCATACAACTCTTCTTATTCTGGTAAGGTCTTTGAGAACACAGTTTCTTATGCCATTTTTCTGTCTTCCTCTTACCTTATAAGCCTTTACATGAAGCATTGCTTCTTGAAAGTAACTGATGCTTACAAATGCAATGAAGAAATGAAAGAATGAGCCAATGAATTGTTAATAAGATGAATTTTCTAATTGTTCTGGATAACCCTATTTGCTCTCCAAGTTTTTACCACATTGTTCTGAATCCTGAGAAGCTGACCTCTGCGAATTGCATCAGCCATTCTTGCCCTCTGGTCTCCAAGTGGCATGGCCAATGAGAAGGACTTCAAGAAATATGAAGTCAGGAGAAGAGAAGAGTAAAGGTATTTATTGTCTTATCACCTGAGCCATGCCATGAATTGGCCATAGTTTCCTACCCATAAAGCCACAGGAATCTAGCTCCAATCTTTTGCCCTTTCAAGTCAAGTTAGCTCTGGATACTTCACTATCCCTTGTTGCTTACATTAATTTTGTCCCTTTGTTAAACTCTCTGAAATCATCACTTTGGGTTTGTAAACTATGACCCACATACAAACTATGATCCACAAAAGACAATTAATTACAAAAATGAATTGGTTCTTTCAAGAAATCATTCTTTCTGATAATATGACCAAGGGTCAAGATTTTAAAGGATTATTCATATAACTGAGGTTTGATTTTACCTTTATCCTGAGTCAAAACACAGATAAATCTGACACACACACCAACACTTGAGTTGCGGAACTGTTCAAAATAAGCATCTTAAATACTGAAGAACAGTTATTAATTTCCTGAAAAGGGAATTATCTACAGTGATATTAATGATTGCTTTTCTTGGGCATGGCCTATGTGCCATCTACACATTATCTCATTTAAAAATATTCCATCAGTTCTTTTCCTGCTAACACACAGAATCACTGACTCATAGAACTAAAACTATGGTTTTCAAACCTTCTCTAGCTGACCTAGGAATCTCAACTTAAATTTTATCTTTAACAAGAAAATGCATTTGACTGCCTGAGCTTTCAGTGAATAACCGATCAAGATGGGCATGCAGCTTTTGGAAATTATCCTAAAAATGACAATATTAAACACTTCATTATATAAATAAGATTCAAATGAAAATGATTTTTATACTCACACAAAAAATACAGAAAAGATTTATAATGGTTGAGAAATCTGTTCATTGATTCTCTTCCAATGTAGACAAGAGCAATGAGAACCTTCTGCGTTTCACTTTTTCAGCTATAAAATGGCAATAATTTATCTAGCTCGCTTAGGTTTTTATGATGATTAACCAGTACCATGGTAACATCTGCTGGGGGCTGACAAAGAGTGCTCTGTTCATCTTGTTTTTCTTCTTTTCGGCAGTCACACAGTCATTTATTGGGCAGTCCCATCTAAAGCCCAGGTCTCCAGACTTCAAGTGCAGAACTAGTTCCACCTTGCTGATGCTACCCAAGTTAGTCTTCAGGTATATTATTTCTTTTTCAATTGTATTTTTCTTTTTTGGTTGATACATAGAATCTAGCATATCAGGAAAATATAGGCTAAAAATACAAACTTTAATGGCCTCTGGGTAGACAGGTTGGAGAAAGTCAGAATAGGAGAAGAACAGAGAGATCGTTCTATTTCTGTACTTCTTTCAATTTCCTTCGGTTTAAAATATGGAGTATGTTGTGTTAGTTAGCTTTTGTCTTTGTGACCAAAATATCTGAAAAGAACAACTTAGAAGAAGAAAACTTTTGGATTCAAAGTTTCAGAGGTTCAGTCCAAGATTAGTGGATTATGCCATTTTTCTGTCTTCCTCTTATTTATAAGCCTTTACATGAAGAACTGCTCTTGAAAGTAACTGATGCTTACAAATGCAATGAAGGAATAACAGAGTGAGCCAATGAGTTGTTAATAAGATGAATTTTCTAATTGTTTCGTATACCCCTATTTGCTCAGGAGGCAGAGAGTGAAAGGAGAAGGGGCCATGAGGAAGATAAAGTTTTCCAGGGCATGCCCCCAGTGACCCACCTCCTCCAGCCTTCCTAGTTACCACCCAATTGTTCCATTCAAACTAAGACAGACAGACTGATGAGTTACAGCTCTCATAATCAAATAATTTCATCTCTGAATATTCCTGCATTAACACAAGAGCTTTTGAGGAACATCTCACATCCAAACTATAACATATGTCAAGGTACCATATTCTGTGGTGGTGTTTCCTCTACCCCATTACCTCATCCTTCAACTAGTCAGATGCCTTGCAGTCAATACTTAACAATTTCCTAACATGGGCCTCACAAACTGGAAGGATAACATGCAGCCTATGAGTTTGTATTTCTCACAATCACATGCATATTAGCTCTCAGAATTCCAATTCTTAGTAACTTGACTCCCATTTTTTTCTTTTTTGGCTGACTAAATTATAGGTCTGACATTAAGGAGACAAAACAGTTCTTGGGGAGATGAGTTTTTGAATTTATTTCAAATGTTATTTATTTGAATTTATTTATTTGAATTTATTTCAGAAGTTATTTATGTCAAATTTTATTTTTGATCAAAGTATACTTGTAGTTCATGTTCAAATATTCCATCTGACTGAAAGACTAGTTTTATGTCTTTACTCTTTGGATTGTGAGAAAAGGACAGACTATAGAGAATTTGTGGATAAATGTGAGACTACAATATAAAATCCACAGAGAAAAATAAAAACAACACCAGAATTTCAGTCTCTAAAATATAGAATATAGTCCTTAATTATCTTTAAAATTTGTCAATGTTTCTTCTTAATTTTGCCCCATATAAACCAGGTATCAAATACTTACATACACTTACTGATATATACAAACATACATACATACACACGTTTATATGCTTGTGATTTTAAGAGTATCTTTCACATTTGTGAATATAGACAGAAAAATCGATGGATAAGTAGTTGATTGATATTTCCAAATTCATATACATTTATCTTATGATCATTCTTCTTATAGTGATTTCTAGACCTAAGAGTTCTGTGAAGCAGATCACTTGTCTTGCTGATGAGGCCACCTTGGTCAACATTAGCACGTGTGATGAGTGAAGGACAATGGCTGTTTTCAACACAAGCTACAAGAGGATATTTCATTTGACATGTAGCTTATCTGCCCAGAAAAGAGGTTACTTACAAGGTGAGTCAGAAAGCACAGCCTTCTGCTAATAGTGCACCAAATCCAGCCAACAATAATGTGCATTGAACACAGAAGGGCCAACAGTGCTACCCTGCAGCACGGTATGTCCTAGGTTCCCTGCTAAGAGCTCTGCATTACTTCCAATGAAGGAGAAATTTTTAAAAAGTCCTAGTCTTCTACTTTCATTAAATCATGTTTAATGAAGTAGAACTGGAAGATAATAGTGGACCAAAAATATAAATGTCTAAAAACTACGTGTATATATATTATTATATTCATATAACACATGTATGTAATATATGTACATAATATATGTGTATAATATATGTACTATAATATACAATATATGTGTATATAATATATAATATATGTACATGATGTGTATATGATATATTTGTGTATATTATTATATATAATATATATTACATATTAGTCATAGAATAAAAGAAAGAGTTTATCAGTAACACATATGCTTCCCTTTTAAAACTATTGATATTAATATGATAAAATAATTTTTGAAGAAACTAGAAACACATATCAAAGTGATCTCAAATCTCTTGGCAACAAGGATAAAATAAGAAGATACTGCATCAGAATATTATATAGCAATTATTAGTTTTGATTTGTGTTTTGTCCTTAGTGGAAATGAAGCTGATCTTTACCCTAGTTTACTGAAGACAATACAAGCTTTAAGCTTTCACTTGCTAAATTTTGCTAACAATGTAGTTTTGCCCACTTGGGAGCTGAAATCTTGACTGTGATATTCACTGTTAAGTGAGTGATCTTAGCACCTGCAACCAAAGAGCCAATGTAGATCCTAGGGGTGTGTTAAATGCAATTGAAATCCATTTAAATATCAAAGCAAAAGTTGAAGCACAGTCAGATAAGATGGATATTGAAAGAATTGGAAATAAAATTTAAAAATATGTTCATTGAATACAACCTAATTGTAGACTGATATATGCCAGACAATTGCAGATTCAAATCCTATTTGAAAATTGGGCAATGTATTATTAGAATTCAAAGACAAAATCCTCATGAGCACCCATTCAGCAAATTTAAACTTTGAGTGCCCATTGCTATTGCAGCTAACCATAGACATTCAACTCTTTATTTAAGATCAAAGAAAAAAATGCAATATATACATTTAAAATTTTTATTCTTTTTTTTTTTTTTTTTTTTTTACCTACTAGGAATCAAATTGAACCCAGGGGCACTCTACCACTGAGTTACATCTTCAGCCATCTTTATTGTTTGACATAGGGTCTCATCAAGTTTCCCAAGCTGGCTTCAAACCTGTTATGCTCCTGCCTCGGCCTCTCTAGTATCTGGGATGACAGGTATGTACCACCATATATTTCATAAACCAGCAATAGAAAAAAAATCTCTCTAGTAATCATACAAACCTCATTACTAGAGAGCATAAACTATTTTCTTGGGAAAACTACCCCAAATTACCTTGTGAAAGTAGAATCATTAGTGGGTTATTAAAGATTCTCCTAAGTGAATCAAATGTCTATTTCTCTTTCTTTTCATGTGTGGATTTACTGAGATTTATATGGGTGCATGGCAGCCAACCTTGAGTGGACATTTCTCAGGTTCCGTTACAGTTGTAGCCACGTGTAAACTGAATAGAAGTGAACTTGGCACCTTCTTAGTCATCCTGTTAGGACCTTTTCAGTGCATACTATTGTTCCTCTTTTTGGCTGGGTAGGAGATAGCACATTTGGGGGCAACTGTCTTCAATTTAAAAATAGAAACCACATTTTGGAGATAGAAAAGTACATCTAGTCAACTCTCAGAAGAGGAACCATGCTAACACTTACTTACCTGTAAACTCTTACATGAGAAAGAAATAAAACTATATTTTGTTCAAGCAAATGCATATTTTGTCAGCTTTATTGAAATATAATTCATATTCCATAAAGTTTACTTCTGTTAAGTGGATAATTCAATGGTTTTTAATGAGTATTGAGTTGTGGGACCAATATCATAATTTAACTTTAGAACATTTTCAACAATCCCTAAAAGACAACTTTCATCCACTAGCAGTTAGTCCCTAACTCCCAACCCCTCAGCAGCACCCCTCCAGCCCTAGACAACCACTAACCCACTTTCTGTCTTTGTAGCTTTGTCTGTACTGGACATCTACATAAATTATATATATATATATATATGTGTGTGTGTGTGTGTGTGTNATATATATATATGGACTGTAATGACTGCCTTTTAATATTCAGCATAGTGTTTTTGAGGTCAACCCATTTTGTAGCATGTATTAGTACTTTATTCCTTTTGGTTACCAAATTATACTCTGTTGTATGGATTTAGCAGATTTGCTTATTCATTCACCAGCTGATCAACATTTTTTTGCTTTCACTTTTTGGTTGTTATGAATCCTGGATGTTAGAGTACAAAATTTTTGTGTAGCCATGTGTTTTCATTTTGGGGTGATATATACCCAAGAGTGAAATTAGTGTATTATATGATAACTCTGTATTTAATGTTTTGAAGAATTGCTGAAGTGTTTTCCAAAGTAGCCATGGCATTTTACATTATCACCAATAGTGTATATATAGCAAGTGTGTTTTCAGGTTTCTTTGTTACTACAACTGAACTTCTACCCAGAAGTGATATTCAAAATATTCAACAACTAATACAATATGGAGAAAAATCTGTAGTATGGAGAAACTTGCTTAAACTGTCTTATGAGAAGCAATTGTTGATGTACTAGGGATTGAATCCAGGTGCCCTTTACCACTGAATTGCATCTCAGCCCATTTATTTTTTTTTTCTTTTTTTCATTTTGACAGGGTCTCAATGAGTTACCCAAACTGACCTTGAACTTCCTATCATCCAGCCTCAGTCTCCCAATTTGCTGGGATTACAGGTCAAGAACCAACCATTAATTAGGAATTTTAAATGTCAGTTATTAAATCTGTGGTTGTTGGAAGTGGCCCATGGGTGAATATTTACAACACAGAAATTGGCAACAACAACAACAACTAGTCAGGGAAATGCATTCAAAAGCATTAATAATTTGTGGTTATCTGAAATTATTTTAATATATGTGAAATTAAATATTTGGAATAGATCTGTAATTTCAGCGTATAAAATATTTAACACATTTTACTTATATTTGACTTACTCAATCGAAAATTGAGTTAGACCCATGATTTTAAGTAAAAGAAAATTATATAGTTATTAAACCTGTTAGAATTTTAGGATAATTTATGAGCTACTGCCTTGTAAATCAAATTTATTAAATCACAAGAATGTTTAAATACTTAGATTTTTTTGTAGGAGGCATTTGAAATATTTTAAAAGAAAATAAGTATAGTAGAATAATAGATGCATTGAAGCATATTTACCAGAAGTGTCTCTCTTGACACCTGTCAAAATTTGCCCCGCTGGGGATATAGTTGAATGGTAGAGCACTTGCCTAGCATGTGCTGGGTCCTGGATTTATTCCCAAGCATCATAAATAAAAACAAATTACCAGGTTAGTGAATGAATAAAGGAAGTTATTAATCAAACTTCAAGGACTTAAGACATTTTAAATATTTTATTTCAATAAATCAAATATTAATTTTAGAAGTCATACTAAAATCTCTGTTATCCCCTGAAGATGCTCTCGAGGACATAAAGGTTATTCAATGACATGTAGACTCTGTCTGGGAAGGTATTTCTGGGTTCCTGAATAAAATGATCAAAACACAGGTTTCTAGAAAAATAATTAAAAGGATATACTGAGAATTAGTATCTCAGTATATGGGTATACTATACTATTCTGATAAAGTTTTTTGTTTTCTCTTTCTTCTTTACTTGGGAACTTGTGTTAACACCTTTTTCATTAGGATGGAGGGAGTGACCTGACCCAGGTCTAGGTGCCTCTTCTTGCATATTCCAGTGATACTTGTCCATGGACCACATGGGTACATCAGTCTGCTAGTGCCTATCCTTATAACTATCTTCAGATTCAGCATCTCTGTTGATGTAATTGTTCAAAGTTTATCTGAAATGGTAAAGCTTTCTTAATGTCTTTTTATACAAATTTAAAGTGCTCTGGAGAGTGCTGGTTGCCAAATTGGGAATGTTATCATGGGAATGGCGGTATTCCAAGGTCTTGCCTCCATGAATTTTAGTCTCAGTTCTCTCTGAACTGCTTGCCTTACTGAAACAAAGAGAAAGGCTATATTCTGAATTTTCTCATGGGAAGAGTTCCTTCCCTGGCTCAAAATACAAGTTAAAACCATTATATCCAACCATATTAAGATGCCTTTTCTTTTACTCTTTTTAACATCTCTCCTGGTAGAAATGGTTCAGGGGGATCCCTGTCTTTATTTTTACTTTTTTTCCCCCATTGAAATGTTTTTTTCTCACTATCATGAGGGCTTCCATCAAAATTTAAGGTAATTACAAAAACCATGACTTACTGTGAAAGCTGATTAATTCCATGCACTTTATCTGTACTTCCAGGCTTTAAATGTGCAGATATTTCATTTGTTTGCTTTTGTGTTTTACATTCACAGGCAACTCCCAACTACACATTCACAGGAGGACATCTCCAACAAACTTCACTGTCTCTTCTTTGCCCTGTCTACATTTCATTGTATCACACATTTACATTCCCTTAGGGGAAAATTGCTTTAGACATAACTGTAGTATGACACTTATAAAAATTCCTTGATTCCAAATTTCCTGCTGTATATTAATAGTTCATATCCAAGAAAATAATAAAATTTAAAAAAAATATTCATCCAATTATCACAAGAGAAACTGGACCCAAACTCCTCAGCAAACCTGTATAAAATCTTCCAATAATCTAGAGGGAGCCAGACATCATGGGTTTCAACTGCATTGCTGGGTGCTTGAGATTTTGGCATCTATTTCTCAGACAACAGAATGTTTGTTAATACTAAGGATGCCTAATCTACTAAGTGACTTCATAGTTTCAAGTGGGGAAAAAAACCTAATCAAACCACTACTGGGAATGTTTTTATTTGTTTAGCAAGAACAATTTTCAACTAATATTTCACTGCAAGACAAGACCACACAAGCATCACTGAAGCCATTCTTGTCAAATGTTTCTTGGCCTGACAAAACACCTGCAGAAGAAAACGAACAGCAGGATATTCTGAGGCTCTGCAAGGGGAAGTAGAAATAGTTGCAAAAAAAAGATGGAGAAATAATATTTAAGTTTCCTTAAAATACAACCTCAATAATACTGAATAGGAGTGAATAACTAAGAACAATAGCACAAAATAACAAAACTAGAATAAAGGAACAAGAGAAAGATGATTTCATGTGAGCCTATTCAGACTATGACTATAAGAAACCTTCACACCATGCCAGGTTATTGAAAGATATCCTAAGAGCAGTTTGCAGCCTAAGGAATAAATTACTTTGTATGTGATTCAAGACACCATTGAATTAAGATTTATTGCTAGATATTAAGGATCTTAACAATTGTATTTGGTGAGTTGAATAAAAGCAAATTTTTATGAAACTTAAATCAAGTTTATGAGATGAATTCCACAAGATCTGCTACTTTAGCTTACATCCTGAAATATTTTTTGTTTTATTTTGTTTTTAAGTGGAAGACTTTTCTTTCCTAGGAAGATTCATAGCTATAGTCTCCTTTTCCACCTTTCTCCAGTAAACCTGCTAGTTCTAAAATCTGTTTTCTTCTTAATTCTACCGAACTTATCTACTATTTATATGGATAAAATTGAAAAAAAAAATAATAGTTAAATTAACATTATTACAAAATTCTAAGTGATGGAATATTCCATTTAGTGCATGATTGAAACAAGGAAATTATCACCTTTAATTTGTATGTAATGACATTTTGATAAACCAAAAGTTAAGAGATTTGGGAAAACTTGGAGTGTTTATAGCTACAATATTGACAAATGAATATGTGTAGAGATTTTTTTTTAAGTTTGCATTATAACTGGGGTTGTGGCTATCATGTGTGAGGCACTAGGTTTGATTCTCAGCACCACGTCTAAATAAATAAATAAATAAAGGTCCATAAAAACTAATAAATTTTTTTTAAAAAATCCATAAGTTTGCATGCTAGCCTTCTGAGAGTTCAGTGCTGTCTTGATACATCACAGAGTAAGTCAAAGTGGTAAGTTAAGGATATAGACTCACACCAAAGTGTATCTCATGTTCTTGCTCATGCTTCTTTTTCCTGTCTTCCCATTGCCCTCCCCCACACTCTTTTACTCTCTTTTGCTTAAGTCTGAACCTTAACATTATTGCAATAATGTAGTTTGCTTGTACCAATAACTTTCTTGTCAGGAGACATCTGTTCTGTTATAAAAAGTCTCTTCTAGTAAAGCATCAATCATGTCACACTTGTAAAGCAAAACACATTTTTTGGGGGTCCCTAGATAGCAAAATACTGCTGAGAAAACAAACTGTGCAGAAATATTAACTGTGGCATATTAATACATGTACTCTTCACATTCTTTATTTGTCTCCTCTTGGTGCCATGTGATTCTGATAGTACTCGCTGCTGACCTCTTGTCTCTGAAATCACTAAGGACTTGTCAGTGTCCTCCTTAAAAGCATCAAAGTGGGCTGAGTGCCACAGAGATCCACATGATAGGAGAATGATGCTGCATTTTAGGCACTTGGATTTCATACGCTAAAAGCACAACTGTTAAACACTGTCGCAACTGTCTGAGAAGCTTCCCAAAGTGTGCCTACACAATGTCAAGCTACCTGGAAGGTTGTAGTTGATCATGTTAGGTGTCTGCAAATGCTCAGCTGCTTGGCATCCCTGATACAAAACATCTAGATGATGGATGGAAACTTGCACTTGACATCCTGAGGATTTTTGCATTACATTGATGTGCTCACCATGTACTTTTATGGCACCATTGAGAGAAATGAGACCGTACTGCTCCTTACCTACATCAAGGTTTGAAGTGGGGGGTGAAAGATAAATTGAGTCTTTTGGGTAAATACTTGTATGCCCAAAATTACTTTGGACAAAATTGTTAGAGCTAAAAGAAATAAATCAGTCAGTGTGTAGCTAGGAATATAAAATCATGCTAAATATTTCAAGTAGAACACAATTGGGAAGAAAACACAAGGTCTGGATAATCAAAAGGGAGAAAGGAATATCAAGGGAACTAAAAGAGAAGAGTGGGAAAACAGGCCAGGCAACTGGACTGCCCAGGACTGCTGGACCTGCAGGCAGCCCATCCCATGCTCTCCCTGTGGCAATCACCACCAAGCGCCAATCATAGCCACAGCTAGCGGGTCCAGAACCAGGACATTTCTCAGCTCATCCTGCTTTCAGGTTTCCTGACAATGATTTCAAATAACAGAAATAAATTGGAAGCCAATGGGGGAAGGGAGTATGGGAAATGAAATTTGTAGACTAGCAACCCCAAAAGTTCAAAGCAGAATGTAGTGGGACAAATATGAAAACTAGAAAAAGCAGGTAAATATGCAACAGTGTTTTGCCTGGTCAACACTCACACACATGAGATCAGATTATACTTAATATCAAAAGTAAGATGTAAATGTTGGGTACAAAGGGAGGTACAAAAATGGGAAGGTGGCAACAAACCCACAGCCCAGTGATATGTGGAGTATATAAACAAAGCAATGACATTTTCCTGTGTAGCCTATTAGCCTGCCCTTTTATATAAACTGAGACATCTGAGCTTTTCTAAAATGTACATTTCTTCAGTAATCCATGAATATTTTCTTCTTGTAAAATATTAAAATTTATAGCTGCAGGTTAATCCCTCTTTGATTACTAAGTCAATCCTAGTTTCTTTCCCAGAAATGACTACTGTCAGTTTGATGTGTATTCAAATAAGCTGAAGCATCCTTCAGTAGAAGAAACGACCAAGTGAAATCTATTTACACAGTGGAGTATTTTGCTGCCTTTTAAGAGGAAAAAAAGTAGGTCTATAAAGATTTTATGAACGGCAAGTAAAAAAAAAAAATTGAATTTTCAGGATTTGTACTGTATTCCATTTGTAAGTTTTTCTAAACAAACACAAAATATAGACTTATTTTCTTCCTAGTGTGTCCTTCTAACATGGTCTTCTGTGCCCATTGCATCCCAGTTTATATCTGGTCACCTCCCAGATTGACTGACTCTGATCCCCCGTGACCCCCCGCCATGTATCATCCCAGATTCTCTGTTCTATTTCTCACCATTAATTGGCTGAAAGAAAGAACACTAGAAGCTGTAAAAAGAGACAACAAAAGGGTAAATGAAACAAATGAAAGCTAGTTACAGGTAACATCATGGAATTCTTTATGTAACATCTTGGGATTCTTTATCTTTGCAAAAAACTTAATCATAGGAAATGTTTTCCTATGAAATTCCATAGATTCTCAGTTTCTGTTAAGGACTTAACAAACCTATTTGACTCTATCCGTTTTCTCTCCCTTCCTTCCTTCTTTACTTCCTTTCTTCCTCCCAAAACTTAGATATGGCTCCATGTAAGTTAAAGAAATTTCAATTAAAAGAGAAATTTTGATAAAAGATAGCAATTTATCTTTGGGTGAAATCTTTGCTAGACTTCTAAAATAATCTCTCTAAGAAAAGAACCACTGAAAGAAATGCAAAATAAATTCAATTGGAGTGAATATCCTTAAGTAATTCAGGCGTCAAAGGCTCATTCGAATTGCCTTGTGATCTCCCCCAAAGAAGACCTGAGGTGAAGCTTGTAGACATGGAGTTTACATAGAATATGCTCCCAGAGAGCAGAAGTGAGGGGTGGTTGGAGTGGAACCAGGAAAGAGAAAATATCAATATAAGAGTTGTTATCCAGTTGATCACCTGCAGGTGCTTGATTTCACCATGACTTTCTGAGCATATTTGTGGAATTTATCTCAGAACTGTCAATCTAAGGATGAGAGAATAAAACCCTTTCTCTCAGTTTTCAAGGACTTTGTAACACTTCTATTTTTCAAGGATTGCCCCACAGGGTTTTCACTAATTTGCATTTGTGGGTTGTCCATTCATGAGTGACAGTTTTTCATGTGGGTCTCTTGTGCCATCTGGTTAGAAAAGATACTAAAAAAGAAGGTAGAGAGGTGTTGGAAGTCCCTGAGATGAGACACTTTTTGGGTCATCCCAGGCAAAGGTGATGGCAGCCCACATAGAGCTCATCACCACAGCTATCACTGAGCCCAAGGCCTAGAGAACTTGCAGGAGGGACACAAGAGGTATCAGACCCAGAGTTCTTCAAAACTGCCATAGTTTTAACACATGAGTTCCATACTGGTAGGTACATGTGAGTGAGTGTTGTTTTATATTTAATATGTATTTCGTTTGCCTTTCTTTTACTACTTGCCATTATAGGATGAAAGAGTTATAAATAGCCACATATTCTTAAATGCTCCATAATTTTAAAATGTATTTCAACATAGAAAATGTGCTCTTTGAGAGCAGGAATCGTGATTTACTCATTTCATTACCGTGTTCACAGTAGAAGAACAGGCAATAAAAGGAACTCAATAAACATTCAGTAATGGTGCACATGGAAAAGTTCTTCGAAGGCAATAGAAGCTAAAGCAATCCAGGTCACTTGTTCCTTTCAATATCATATGGGTTTGATTGGGTGATCCCTCCTCTGTTCATTATCTACTTACCTTTTTCTTCTAATGAATGAGAGGGCAGAAAGGAGTAATGGGTACTGGAATGGGTGGGGTATTGTTAAGAGTGGGAGAAAATTAAATATTTTCCCAAAATATACCTGATATTTTGTAAATCATGTATCCTGGCCCTGATATGTGGTATTAACTCATGTTCAGGCTTTGTTTTCTTGTCTCATTATCTCCAAAGTCCGTCCGTGACCTCTCAGTCACCAGTTATTTTAATTTCCATGCTGTTCAACTCCTATTTTAAATTATAACATAAAATAATTGCTCCCTTCTGAGGTAGTGTGAGCAGAGTTAGAAGTTATGGGGTAATTTCTAGAGCCTGCTGTAGGCCATCCTGAATTTATTATTATACTAGCTTGAGCTTCTGAAAAAAAAAATGGGCCAGACTTCAGAAAAAAAGGAATCACTTAGAATGGGACAGTCAACTGCAATTTTAAATCAGTTAATAATGTGTCTCTGCTTATCCAGAGTCTGTCAGAGACGGATGCTGGCTTCTCCAGGCTGTTGGTCTGTTTACACCAAACTAACTTGATATTTTTATCTGTTTACAAAGTGGTGCAAAGTGTTTACATAGTAGTGACCTGGATTCTTCGGGTCTGCAAATCCTGTTTGCAGCAGAATGTTTTCTAATCTTCCCTAGTGCTCTAATGGTTTGCATTGAGTGGAGTCTCAGCTCCAGTTGAAGTGACCTATTTGGAGAATGGCTCCACTTTAATACCAATATTGTCTCCCTTCTTCTCCTGAAGAATAATTCTAAAAAAGCTCCTCACATTTACCAGACTGTTTGCCTTTTGGTTAAGAGCCAATTCAAATTAAACATTTCAGATATCTGAGCATGAGTATTTTTAATGATTAGGAGTTTGGAAGTCTACACTGTGTAACAGAAAAAAACAAATAGAGTTTAGTATAACCCCTGGTTAGCCATCATCTTGTCAGAACACATCATTTTCACTAACCTATATCAACCTCATCTTTGGTCTATTTAAAGCTACTCCTGGATTTATCTCTGGAAAGCATAACTAAGTTTCTCTACATGTTAACACAGCATCAACTCATAGGAATAGGAAATTTTTACTTAAGTTTGAGTTATAAATCTTGTTGATGAAGGAGGTCAGGCTGGCCCAATCTACCTTACAAGGCTGATGTGACTTTCAAATGCAGTAAAGTATATGAGTGCATTTTGTAAGCAATATGGAAATGAATATGTATCAGGTTAGGAGCAATATACATTTATTTGATTCCAAACCTGAGCAGTATTCCTGGACTTAAATTCATTAGCAGGAAATGAAATATGAGGGAAATGTGAAATGGAAATCACAAGTCTGGTGTTTTTAATCCAAGTGTTCAGATACTATTTAATATTAGTTACTGAACTGATACTTACTTATCTTCTCTGCATCTTAAAAGTCCTCACTGGCAAGCCACTAAATTACGTGATCTCTAAATTCCTTTCAGTTCTATGATTCTTTGTAGCTTCAGTACACATTCTAAATGAAATCGTATTGCTTAGTTATAAAATGGGATCTTTGAACATTTTATTTATTTTCAGATAATTGTTTTGACAAAAGATCTTTAATAATTGCATCTCTTTTTGCCCCCTAATATGATGTTAAAATAAAATATCATTGTTTCTATAATACACTATAGAAAAGAAATATCAGATTTTCTTTAAGTAAGGGACAATTTGAACTTCAAACACACTTAGGTGAAACTATTTTGAATAAATGCAGATTTTCCTTGGGCTTCTGGAAATGAATACCCATCTCTCCAGCCGTCATTCCCAGCCTCTTCCCACCTGAACCAATGGAGCAGGGAAGAACTAGAGATGTGGAAATTGGGTGAAGTTTTGATGTTGTTTAAACTAAGCTACTGACCACTGTTTCTCAAAGCTCATTTCACCAATCATTAGTTTTATGAGATGTTACAGATAAGGCTTGAAGAAAGGTTCCATGATTAAACAAGCTTGTAGAACAGTGGACACAGTCAACATAATCCGACTGCCTCAGTATAAAACTTCATCAGAAATTTTAATAAGGGGCATTCTCCATCTAGGTATGACATACGTGTTGTACAAAAATGATTGATCACGGGGCCCTTTATGTTTGCAGACTTATGGGTTTAGATTACTGGAAACAAATGCTAAAAAGTTTTGTTCTTGTTTTTAAGAAATTCAAATTCATTGAGGAAAGTACATATTCACTAAACACCAAGATAGAAAACCTCATGGGTAGGGTCAATCACTGATACATGCTACCATGATGGTAGATAACACCATGTTGAATACTATTAAGGATTAGTTATTAGTTTCATGTTCACCTAAAAAGACATTTGTTATGTCTTAGATCTGGGCTGAGTATGTCTTTCTAGTTTTCATGGGTTGAAATTCAATCCTCATTGTGAGGTATTGAGTGGAAACTTAATTCAACGTCTATGCTTAAAGATGGGGCCTTTGGATGGTGATTAGGATTAGACTGTCATTAGTGCAGGGGTCCCATGATGAGTAATAAGAAGAGAGGCCAGAAGAGACACACAGATATGCATGCTCTGCCCTGCACCTTCCCGTGACTCTGCTAGAAAGAAGGCCATCACCAGGTGTGGTCCCTTGACTTTGGACCTCCAGAAAAGTTAGCTCAAATAACCCTCTTTTCAATGAAACTTATCCTGACAGCACTATTGTGTTATTAACAATAGAAGCAACTAATACAATACTTCACCAGTTAATTTAATTTGCTTTGTAGGGTCCTCAGTGCACTATGAAGAGCATATAGACACTTAAGAAGTACTTCAAATGCTAAGGTAAAACTTTCTAGAATATGGTTTGTAGCTGGTTATTAAAGATTTTATGGTGTTCCAGTTTGAATCTGGAAAGTCCCTCAAGAGTTCATGTGTTGAAGGCTTATTCTTCAGTTGGTGGGGCCACTGGGAGGGGAGGAAAATGAGGAACTGGGGCCTAGAGGAAGGAAATAGGTCACAGGAGTAGGTCCTTGAGGGGTGTATCTTATCCATGACCCATTTTCTTTCTCTTTACCTGCTGGCCACCCTGAGGTGAGCAGCTCTGCTCTGCCACGTGCTTTCTGTCATGTTCTGCCTTACAAAGGCCCAAAGTGACAGGCCCAAGGGACCATGGATTGAAATCTCTGAAACTGTAAGCCAAAATGATTTTTTTCTCCTGTAAGTAGATTTTCTCAGATATTTTGTTACAGTCACAGAAAGCTGACTAACACATCTGGCTACCTTATTCCTAATTCTTTTCTTAATTTCTTCAGCACACATTCATTGAATATCAGATTCTGTGGTGCTACATCATTGACCACTTAAACACAGAACACAAGATTTGATTTAAAAAGATAAACATATATGTATTTTAAAAAAGCAGAAACGCAATGAGGAAAGAGCAGTCTCAAAGAATGCCAAGAAATATTTTCCAGAGAACACCTACCTGAATTTTGAATGCAGAATAGAAGCTTGCTAAATGGAACAAGTCAATTGATTCTAATATCAAGATTAGCAAAGCCAAAGAGATGTGAAACAATTTGCTGAAGGTGAGAAAGTATAAGCAATTCCATATTACTGGAACATAAAGTAGAAAGAGCAGAGAATAAAGACATAAAACTTAAGAGTTTGACTAGGATTACATCTTTCTGTGCTTTGCAAAACAAGTCAGAGTCTAACTCAGGCAGAGAAGAACTATGAAACAATTTTAAAGCTGACTCTTGGAGCAGTTCAGAGAGGCTAGAGGTTACATGGTGGCACTAGGGATGATGTATTTGGAAAGGACAGGACATATCTGAGATACTAATGATGTCAATTTGATAATACATGGTACTGATTGACTGTATAGACTATTAGGGCATTCCAAGAGCCATGGATCCCTCCCAGGGGTATGGCTTCTGAATTGGGATTGGCAGTATGACTCTTTCTGTGACAGGATAGGAAATACAAAAGAATTATTTTGAAGTGTGAAATGTAAGTTTATTTTTAACATACAAAATTTGAGTTGATTTGGAGATATGTAGAATAAAATCCAATTTCCTTTGATTTCCACAGAACTATTGTGTTTAAAGTTATATATCTGTGTGCCCTTGGATTTTGGATGGTAGATAAAATATGCTTCAAATAGAGGGTATAGTATTTAAAGAGCAGTCTGTAGGAGATAGCATATTATTATACCAGGGACAAAGAAATAACATCCTAAAAAAAGAGAATGAGGAATATCTCAATCCAAGATCTAGATCTAGGAGGTAATATGTGAAAGACATAAAAATGAGAAAATATTAAGGAGAAAGTTGTCACACACACACACACACACACACACACACGCCACAGAGAAGTGTTCTGGGATAAGACCAAGACTTATCTTAGGATTTGGCAACAATGATTCACTCGTAACCTTTGCTGGATGCTGTCAGGGGCACAAGGGGAATGGAAGCCAGATTGCCTCGAGTGGTTGAGATATAAGCAGGTGAGGACCATGGGTTTGGGATGAGAAAAAGAAAGATAAGAATAACTAGAGGGGTAAAAGGTTAAATAAAAGCATTTTTAATGTAATTATTTTAGTGTTTTTGGAGTGGAGAGGAAATAAATAAGAAAATGAGAAAGAAAGGGAAGGAGAAAGGGAAGGAGGAAGGGTACAGGCTGCAGACAGGCTACAGTGTCTCTCGGCCTTGACACTGACATTCTAGGCCAGATAACACTTTATTATGTGAGCGCAGTGTCTTGTGCTATGTAGGATGTTTATCAAGATTCATGACCTCTATTCAGGATCCAGCTGCTTTTCACTTGTAACAATCAAAAATGTCTACAGGGATTGCCAAATATTCCCCCAGGGGAGAGGGAGGCAAAATTGTTCCTGGGTGAGAGCCAGTGGGCTAGGAGAAGAAAACTGTGGGAGATTGTGAAGATATAAGAGAGAGAAGGGAAAAACATAACGAAGAACCCACTCAGGCAATAGAAGATGAGAAGATTCAGAACCCCGATAAGGCTCTTTCCACTGTGCACAAGAGACATAATCTTCCTCAAACACTGAAATAGGGAGGAAGAAAAGTATAGGGAAGGCTAAGAAATTTGCATTTAGGGCTGGAAACGTGATCAGAAATACAAGGATGACTTCTCTTCCTTTGTGGGTTATGCAGATGAGGTCATCTGGTAAAAATGAACAAGCAGCAAGATGAGGAGGACTGAGGACATGGAAATCACAGAGGCTGAGAGGGCTGGACTGGATGTGAGCAGGAAGGGCCATTCTCCAGAAAAGTCTTGAAGAATCTTATTGAAGGCCCAATGTGAAAAGCCTGAATTTGAAATAGTCCCAATTCCAATAAAGGTATATTATTCCTCCTAGCCGTGACCAATCGCTTGTGTTGTTGCTACAGTGTTGGGCGTCTATAGAGAGCATACCATCCTACACGTCATGAGATTCCCCACAAACAGTAAGGAAGGTGGCAAAATAAAATGCTGTCAAGACAAGGTCACCACAGATAACGTCAGAGATTAGTGGATCTTAGGTGACATCGAGTTCAGTGGGGTTTTGACCTAGAGCTTACCAATAAAATCTTTCAAAAAAAAATACATGACAGTACTTTAATTTTACTTCCCAGAGGTGAGGTCTGAACATTTAAGTGAGATTCACCATATTTCACATTTTTAAAAGCTATTTGTATTGTTTTCTCTATATACTGTATCGTTGTATTTTAGCACTAAAAAATAAGATGCTTATCATTTACTATTTGTCAGATCTCTTTACATATAAAGTAAATCAACCCTATCTGACAAAGTATTGAGAGGTTCCCCCCCCCCAGTTTTCTCTTTATTTTGTCCTCCAACTTTGTGATTTTATTCAGGAATTTTTAAATTGTTATGTGTTACATATATCAATGTGTCTTCTTATGAAATCACAGAGGTTTTGTAATTTCCTGTGAAAAGATTTTCTCATACAGACATGAAAAAAATAATTTTCTTATGTTTTCTCCTAGAATTTATGGCTTTCATTTTTTTTATGTATTTACATTTGCGGTCCATGTGGAAATTTATTTTGGCATAGGAAGTAAGCATCCCTATGCAATTAAATTTTTTTTTCCCCAGAGGGCACAAGTTGCACAAACATAATTTATCAAATACCATATTTTCTCCACTTTTAGGCAATGCTACTTTTTCCATAAAATAAATGTATACAATTATTTGGGTCAGTTTATATAGTCTCTACTTATCCCATTGATATGCTTGCTTATGTATGGATATATGCATTCTGGAAAACTCCATGAATAGTACACATGATGACAAAGAGCCATTGGTTAGACTAAACTCTTCCTTTCATGACAAGGTCTGAAGAATGTAAGTGATTTAGCAGAGATCATTCAGATAGACATAGAGCTCATAAGCCCAAACCCATTTTTCTCTGTTTAGTATGGTTACACTAATGCTTCATTAGCTTTCTATGGAGCAATAAGTTCTTTTGGCTAAATAGCTATTGACTACACTGGAGATGAACCAATCATTTCAAGAAAATGTTCCTTTGGCTATTGTGGTTACTAGGTGAGGGGATACCGTACCTGGTTCAATGGGAAGAAAAAAATGTTTACAGATAATGACTGCCCAGTAGTCATCAAAGTGCTTTATTTTTATTTTGTGTTGAAACTTCAGGTAGATAACTCTGACCACTTTGAATTATTGGGAAGATAACAGTGGAGATTGTGTGAAACTTGGATTTGAGTTTGAGGATAATGTGTTGGGACACAGGAAAAAGTACAGATAATGTACCCAAATGATAGCCAGATATTTAACATAATCTATGAACTAATTTTCAGTTATATGTGTGAAGGTTACTTATTTGTTTTACAAAATTTATCTGTTGGTTTCATTTCATAGAAATCATTTTCTTTTGTCCTAGTGTGAAGACTAAGAAAAAAGGGAAATTCTGTGGATTATTGGTGCTTGTATAGTTTTAATTTCAAAGCTATATTATCAAATGACTTTGCATTTTCTCAAACTTGGGAAATATTAATATTAATTAATAGATACTGGAGAATAATTCTGTGGAGATATTTTTAAAGTTTAGGAAAACAAATGAGCCACATAGTTTTTAGAGCCATACCAAAAAAAAAAAACAGAATAAATTAATCATTTAAAAGCTTGTATGTGATTTGCAAGGTGTAACAGTGGTCCTCAGAAGTATGAAATGCCATTATAAGCCAATTGTATCAAAGTACAAGGTAAGTAATGAGTGATTCAATGCCACCAAACCCTGAACAAGGACATTGACCCTTCTAGCCAGCATGTACATATACATGGGATAAAGAGATCACCTGCATAGTTTGCCCTTACCAGATAGGAAATATCATTAGTAGTAATTAAGTATAAATTTAATAATCCTCTTATAGTAGAATTTTCAGGATGATTTTATTCAATTTAGGTCTTCTTTGCTCTCTTTATTTAATGCAAAGCCATAGGTAAAATTTTTTTAAAAAATAGTTTTTGAGTACAGACTCTACCAAGAGATGCTTGGTAAACATTGAAAGGTTTGAAATCTTAGCCAGCTTAATAGTTTGATGTCCTCTGATCTGCAAATTGTTTTTGTGCTTCCAAATAAGTGTCAAGAAAATAACTGCATGAATAGAATGAACCATGTTACACCACAAGACCTCTTATTTTAGCTCTCTGCAGTAATCTTAGGGTTCAATTAAATCCTAAGGTAATAGAATTCAAGTTTCCTTGTGGATTACAAGTTATCACATAAGCACTACATTTTAAGTTTAGAGATGCCCTCTTTTTGGAAAGAGGAAACTTTGGGAAGCCTAGTGATTAGGAACCTGAAAGCTGGAGCTTTAATTTTGTGCAAAATTAAAGAAAATTAGAATCAATGCATTGTTGAAGCTTGGAGAAGCTGAGTTATAGGGGAATAAAGATATAAGTTATGATGAATAGTACATAATATGATGAAACACTTAAAAGACTGAATTTCCCCTGTTGATTAAAAGATCATTTATCTGAAATAATTCTTGCCCAGTTTAAATCCATTTTGGTGACACTAGTATTTTGAGGATGCCTTCAGTAGCTGAGTTTCAGAGTAACATGTGCATACATAGATAGAGTGGTAAATACAATATATCTCTGAAAGGGAAAGGGGATAACTACTGAGAGTCTCAAATTATCATATGGCATAGTTAAGGTCATCTAGAATGCACCAGAAGTTTTCATGCACTCACCTAGGGCTTATGTGACTCTGGGCAAAACTTTGGCTCTATGCTGTATGTAGTTAGGTCAACAGCAGAAGTGCAGAAGTTTTTGTTTGTTTGTTTGTTTGATAAAGAGTTCACTCTCCTAATTTCCTTCCCTTATGACATTCTCTATTTTCACTTCAACCCCCCTTCATCAAAGATCCTAACCCTTCCCATACTCTCTGCCCTTCTGTTTAAAAACCTTTTCTCTGGAGGGATCCAAGACCAGCCATTTATAAATGAACATGAAATTCATAAATTATTTTTTTTCCAGATTAGTTTCACTTAAAGTCTTTTTGTGATTACAGATTGAAGGTGTATATAATTACCTCTTAGAAGTCTTCAGTGATAATATGACATAAATATCTTTATGATTGATTTAGGTGAGGTTTCAGATTTTTTTTAAGTTTCTTAAAAACCTATGAGTATATGTCAGTGACTTTGAATATTCAGACATGAATATTAAATAAAATTCTCTTTTTATCTGCTTTAATGCATTATAAGACCCACATGTACATAAAATTATTTGATATTTAAAATAAACATTTATCAAAAAAATCATGTGGAAGCAAGTAGGAGATATTATTGATGTTTTTTTAAATTAGATAAGGATCCTTAATCTCATGTGAAGACAGAGCTAGATCTTGAATCCAAAGTTGCTAATGAATTTCTTTCTTTAAGAGTTGTTGGACAAAAAAATTCCAGAGAAAGCACTATTTTTTTTCACTTCTATTTAACATGAAATATTGTTAAAAAATCCAACTGTGTTGAAATCTTGAGAATGTTTCCTTCACTTTTTCTGTACCCACAGTAGTTCAGGGATAGCCACAGGATGAGGAATGTTGCAATGCTACGTTAGAAACACAGACTTATGTTGAAATCTTAGTTGATAACTTTTAAATAGATAGTGAGATGTGGTGAAATCATGAATTCTGAGGGAGATCAAGGCCAAGGTTGTAGAATAATCTCAGATGGATTATACCACTAGATAGAGGATAGCAAATGGCAAAGACAAGTCATTTTAGGAAGAGAGAACAGTATCAGCCAAGCCAAAGGAGATGAGGAAGACCACAGAATGATCGGAGAAGAGTGAGGCTGGAGACCACCAGGGCGAGGGGTTGGGTGGGACAGTTGAGAAGACACATTGTAAGATACGATGAAGAGTTAAATGTCACACCTGAAGTTTGGGGCCATATGCTATAAGAATGAATACATTATGGGGAGAATTAGGATTTTGATGGTATTTCAGGTAGATATAATTAAGAGACAAAAGAGTGTTCAAATAGAAGATCTGGGTTTGAATGAAAGCAGTAGATATCAGGACAGAAAAAGAGGGAGCACATTTGAGAAAAAAAAATTGGCATACTCTACTATGTTCAGAAACAAACTCACTGCAGAAATAACAGTAGAAGGAGAAACAAGAAGGAAAAAAAAGATAAACTCAATTTCTAGATGAGAAATCTGCAGGGATGCAGAAATGTCATCAATTGGTTTTAGACCATGTGAGGCAAAGCAGCCCTGGAAACTTGGCTGGTCAAAAAGAGTGAAGCATTTGGTTTTAGACTTATTGTCTGGACAGTTTCAATGATGTATACAAGTATTTAAAATGAAAAATACAAGTCTAGATTTAAGGATCGAAGCAGAACTTGCATATGAAGATTTCAAAGATGATTAGGATCCATAGGGATCTCTCCTTGATGAATTGGAGGAATGGGAAGGAAACACTTGGCTAAGAGTCCTGAGCAGAAAGAAAGGTGATCAGAAGGAGGAGAGAGCTAAGCAGGAATTCCTGGGACACCCTATGATGAAGCAGTTGAGAAGAGGTGATACCAAGGGCAGGGTGGAGGTAAAAGAGAACCAAGGAAAAGCAACATCAGAAACCAAAGGAGGGTCTCATGAAGGAGGAAGGAGAGAATAGTCATCAAATGTGGTTGTCACAGCAACTGTAAGTGGGGAATAGTGGGAAGAGAGCACTGATTGGGCATGAGGATGACATTGATATGCTCTCAGATGTATGCAATCCTCATTGGTAAGAGAGGTAAGATCCACTGGGTGATGGGGAAATGAAATTTCTATTCAGAAATTGGTGAGAGAACACATTTGGTGTACACCCCAAAAAAGTATTGAACATGTTCTATATGCTATATAATATTATCCATACTAGAAACAATATAGCAAAAAAAGGCAGACTCCTGGTATACAAAGGGTCTACTTTTTGCTTAAGGGAAGGGACATATAGGTAAATAGATCACTATTGAGGTCATTTAACATGATGCACCCCATTATAGTCTCTCCCTAATAGTGAATTACCTATAAAGACACTGAGAAGTTATAGTATTAAAAACTAAGAATCACAATAAAACTAATGTAAGAATCCTCACGAATTTTCAATTAACTATAAAGTCATGAAAGTCAGATTGATCAGTATGATTAATGGTATGTAGTGCCTTCAAACTTGAAATACAGTGAACTTTCTGACTTGAAAAGTTGTATAAAGATGAATTTTAGGGCTGGGGATGTGGCTCAAGTGGTAGCGCGCTCGCCTGGCATCCGTGCGGCCCGGGTTCGATCCTCAGCACCACGTACAAACAAAGATACAAAGATGTTGTGTCCGCTGATAATTAAAAAATAAATATTAAAAAAAAAAAAAACTCTCTCTCTCTCTCTCTCTCTAAAAAAAAAAAAAAAAAAAAAAAGATGAATTTTATTGATCGATCACTGTCCACACACTAAAATCTATACCAATTAGAACTCTTCAAAGATTTGTCTCTTATCAGAGAAACAAATGCCCTTCCCCACATTACCATGCCTTCTCTCTTTTTAAAAATGTTTGGCTAATTCAACTGTCAAAATACAGCAGAAGAAAAGGGCAGTGGCCTGGCATTTAGTTCATGTGCGAGGTACAGTCTGCTGCATAAGGCTCTCAGTGGGGCTGATGGTAGCAATATGGTACAGGGCTGCACTTTCTCAGAACTTCTATCAGTTCATAGTGTCATCAAACTAGAGAGCAGTTGTAGTACAAGTTTCTCCTTTGTTCGTGGTGCAAATAGGTATCCTCTCTTTTGAGACTGAACAAGGTGAAACAAAACACCCAGGCAATAAAAATATATTTTATTGTAATAGCTGTGGAAACTCTGGAGTAATGGCATCCTTCTGCAAAAAAACACATCAGCCAGGAAAGTGTGTGGAACCATCAACAGCATGTGAGAAAACTTGTCTTCTACAAGAAGAATAAAATATCAGATATGGAAATAAACTCCAAAGCAATTAAATAGTAGTAGTAACTCAAATAAGGCAATCATTCAGATTTTAACCTTACTAAAGCTGTATCTATTGGTATTTTATCAAAAAAAGACATAATATTACAATGCTAAAAAACAAAGAATCAGATACATGATTTAATTTTTTTTTTATTTATTCAGTCTCCTCAGAAAGGAATGATTATACCCTCATTGACAGCCCAAGGATTGCTTATCAGGTAGCTGCCTCCTGATTTTTTTCCTCTCCCAATATTTTTTCTCTCTCTTTCTTTATCTCTCTATTTCCTCTCAAATAAAAAGGCATCAGGTCATTCAGACTCTCCATTCACTTCTCTCCTTTCTTTCACTCTCTTATCAGTTCTTTAGCTTTTTCTTTGGCAAACTAATTTACTCTCTTATTTTTTTTTCACTTGTCTCCTTCAGCTAGTAACCTAACACAACTATCTAGAAACTTCTAGAAACTAGAAGATATAAATGAAATGTCCCAGGAAAATGCGTAGAAAAGCTGAGAATGCATATATGCAAATACATTTTATTCCAGAGTGCTTTGGTACCATACCATTCTGAATGACAGACAAGGACATAGAGGTTCTTAGTCATTCAATCCTCCACTGTTTGGAAAAGTGCGTGGCTCCTGCTAGGAGGAACAGTCCATCAATCTCTTTAGAAACTGAGGCAGAGATAGTAGAACATCTTCCTTTTTCCTTGGTGACTAAAGCACTAGGAAGAATAAAGACATCCTGTGAATAAGAACAAAATCAAAGAGATGCCCTCTAGTGTACAACAAGGTCATCATCTAACCAAACTGTCCATGTGCTGTAGTCTTGGCTTTGTGTCCTCTCTTGGTTCATGCCAAGTTTCTAAGGTTGATTCTCCAATTTTCCATACCTGTCTGACAGCATGCCAGGAATTAACATTTGGCTTATATTAGTCAGAATTATTTTATTTTTCTTTTAAGAACTCTGCCTAATATAGACATTAGTATCAGATGTAGGGGTTGTAGGCAACATCTCTTAGAGTGACAGGAAGAGGGTAAGGGGAATTAGGAATTTGGGGGTTGGAGCAAGGGAGCTCATTTGAATTTGAAGAACAACAAAAACACTGTTAGTCATGACAGGGAAGGTTGCAGCATTAGCACACTGGGACAAACCCACCATTGCCCCAGAGTAAGGTTTTTGTTTCAAGCAAATTTTCCAGGGGAGCTATTGTTAGTATCTTGGAAAAATATGAAAAAGTTGAAGAATTCTAAGCTTGAGGTAAGGCGACTGCTGGCAGTGGCCCAGGACAGCTTAAAGAAGAATGGATAGTTTAAATCCCTAAGTTCTCAGCTCAAGAAATATTTGGCTATAGAAGGTTTCTAAAATCAAGCTAATAAGCCTGACAAATGCTACCATAAGGCTGATACAGTCAAAATCAAAACACAGGTTTTGAGGCTGTTGGTCACTAACTTATCATTGGATTAATAGCCATTCCACATTTCTTATAGTAAATATCAAATCATTTGTGGGGGGAATCCTGAGGGGAAGGAATAGCAGGAGCCAAAGGGTAGTGCAAGGACTTAAGCTAAGTTGTAGAAGGATCAGAATTCCCCACCCCTCAATCCTACCTGAATTCCCATTACCATCTGGAGAGGCCCTCTTTTGTCTTCTGGTGGAGCTATTTCTTTAGATGTCTTACAATCTCCTTGTGATAAAAAAACAAAAAAAACAAAACAAAACAAAAAAACTATTCTTTGAATCAGATATGACTTTCCTTGTTCATATATGAATATATGACCAGTATAACTCCACATCATGTACAACCACAAGAATGGGAAGTTATAATGTATGTATGTACCATATGTCAAATACATTCTACTGTCATATATATAACTAAAAATAACAACAACAACAGCAACATAACCTATTCTCGTAGTGCTCCCCAGCTCCACAAGGCCCTCATTGTTTCCAGATTTACGACTACAGTCAGATCACAACATACCCCCAGAAAGTTAAGTTTTATGTACAAAATAATTACAGGGCTTTGTTCATTTATATCAACATAAAAATGGAAATTTTAGTGGGTATGGATTCTTAGCACATTTACTCAAGAACAGAGGATCAAGCTAAATTTATCAATATATGTGAACTCATTAGAGATTCTGGATTCTGACTTAAGCAACTGCATCTTGTTTCAGTTGTTTACTCAACTGCCTGACAGAAGTCTGGATTCAATGCTGATACACTTTAAACAAAGTTGAGATACCAGAATTACCTTGTTAATGTAAGGAAACAATCCAAATACTTTGGGAGATATGAATGTTCAAGTGAATTTAGTTCATACAAACCACCTATCTATTCCCTGAACGTGTCCCCTTAAGATGGCACAAAATATTTTTCTTATCAAGGTTTTGAGAAATAAGGAGTAAGGAGAGAGTCAGAGAATCTTTGACAAGTTCTTTATGGTAACTATTCTTTAAAGACTAATAGGAAATATCACAGCTAGAAGGAATTCCCTAATTTCAACAATCATAGCAAGTGGCTAGACTGAACTGTGTCCCTCCAATTCATCTGTTGAAGCTTTAACCCTAGTGTAATAGTTTTTTGGAGGAGGCATCTTTGGGATATAATTAGGTTTAAATTAGATATTAAGGGTGGGGTGCTTGTGATAAAATTAGTGCCCTTATAGGATACCAGGAGAACCAAACAACTATCATTCTGTCTTCATTGTATCCCATTCCCCATGCCTTTTTCCTCTCTCTCATGCCATCATTTGAGAATACAGTTGGCTTGCACTTTGATCTCAGACTTAATAACTGTGACAAATAAATGTCTACTTCTTAAGTCACCCAGTTCATGGTACATTGTTATAGCATCCCTAGAAAACTAATACAAGAAGATCTTGAAGAATCCTAGCAAAGTAAGGGAACTTCAACAGGAAGAACAAAAATAGATGTGGTCACCTTAACCAACAGCAAGGCTGGTGGGTTAATCTGAATGAATCGGCCTAAAGAAACTTTTTATTTGTTTATTTATTTATTTTTGTTTGTTTGTTTTGGTACTGAGGATTGAACCCAGGGGCACTTTTACTACTGAAGTACATCACCAGCCCTTTTTAATTTTTATTTTGAGACAAGGTCTCACTAAGTTTGCTGAGGCTGTTTATGCACATGGAGTCCTCCTGCCTCAGCCTCCCAAATGGCTGGCATTACAGGCATATGCCACCATGCCTGGCCTAGAAATCTTTCCATTGTGGTTAATTTGCATCGAATCCCCATTTCCTAAATAAATGAACAGTCTGTTTAGGTAATAAGATATATTGTTTTTAGCCTAAAAACGTTACTCAGTAGAAGCCCAGCCTAAGTCATCATGAACTTGACTTGTACACATAACTTCCATATTTGAGCTGGTTCACAGACCCGGAGTTGAATGGAGGGGAGATTGGGTATTTTGGATCAGAATTTCCTACTTGGTGAGCATAACATACTGGTGTGCCTTGCAAGAATGTTGAGGTGCTGTTCTATTCATCTTTAAATAGATCAACAGGGCATTGTAGCACATGAGCTTCCTGAACAAGCACATCCAACTCTGCTAACTTCCTGTTTACTCTGATAGGCTGTAGAAATAATATTTCCTATGTGCACGGTGATGCAAAGTCACAATGTAAACCCTAACATGCAGAAGTGACCCTATATTAAAATCATAGAAAAATATAAAGAATGTTCCTCCTAGACTTTTCCAAAGAAACACCCATCTCTTTATCCATCAAACTATGCACCAGAAAATTATTACCCAAGTACCTTAGTGAATTTTAACTTTGTATTTAAGTAATTTATGGGGTCCCAGAATGACTTTTCTGTTCACTGGTCAGAGTGACAATATAAAATGATATCAAGATAAAATGATAAATGCACTTAGGTCTAAGTTGCACCATAGGCCCATCAACACACACACACACACACACATAAAAACAAAACAAAACACTCCATGCTTATTTCTACTAAACCTGAGTAAATATTCAGAATAAATGCTCTTATGGGTGTGTGTGTGTGTGTGTGTGTGTATAATCTTAATTCCTATATCTATTTGTGTACACACATCCTCACCCTTTTTGACCATTGGAATAAGCAATTCCCTCCCAACCAAAAGAATTAATTAAAAATCAATGACTATATCTTGGGAGGATATAAAAAACATATATAGATCCATTTACATTAATGTATGCCTTTGTTATAAAATATATGAATGCAATACAAGAGCAAAATAGTCTAGCTCCTTGAACTATGCCAACAAGCAAAGAACACCAGGAATAGTTTGTTTTCCTTATGGCCAGGACAGCTATAGAATTGCACCATCTTAACTCAGGGCTATTTTCTCTCTCTTAGTTTTGTTTTGTTTTCAAGGACCTTGATTATCTCATTATCTCAAGGATTATCATGTTGCTCCACTACATTTATGACATCATGCTGATAGACTCCAAGGAGCAAGAAATAATGGGAACTCTGGATACCTTGGTAAGAAGCGTGAATGCTGTGAAGGGAAACATAAAAATACATCTTAAAATTCAATGGTCTTCCAGCCAGACTTAATACATAGCATACTAACCACACCAAGCAAATGGGAATTTTTTCTTTGTTTTATTCTCACAATATTTAAGGGCCTTTATGCACAATAGAGGGAATGTAGGTCACACTTGAATGGAAAACTTTGGATGAACTGAAAGATGGTCAGGCTTGGTTGGTTTCAGAGCCAGAGAAGGCTCTCTAGCTTGACCAAGCTGTTGTGCAAGCATTGAGCCTCAGCCCTTATTACTCAGTAATAAGTCATTTAATTACACAGTTAGGTGAGATGATTAATTCATATCATCAAGGGAAAATAAGACTTCTGCAACATATCTGAAAAGGAAACTTATGAAAGGAGCCAAGGTCATCTCCCAGCATTTCTTATCATGGTATCAATTTCAATAAAATAAGTTAGTAGACACCGAAGTCAAATCTATAAAGACAGAACAAAAACAAAAACAAAACAAAACAAAAAAAAGTAGATCCATCAAGAGACTTTTGGGTAAAACTACCAATCATAGAATTCCCAACAAGTTGAGACTTTGGACACAGGCAAGAGGACATTATTTATACAAATGAGGACTCTTTTTCTTCTTGTGATATATATTTACTTACTGATTTTAGATATTTCATTTTTCATTCATTTAAGTTTCCTCAGCATTGTGTAAGGGACATAACTTTGTCTGTAGCTGGCAGACTATCAAAAGAAGAAAGCAAGGAATTGACCTCACTCTGTGTTCAGATCTGAGCCAGATGCAGTAGCTCATGATTGATAATTCTGGAATTGTTTCTCTGGAAGAAGATGTACATGGTGTTTGATATCACAGACAGGGACCATTTTTGCAATGTCTGAATATAGGATAAAATATATGTGGGTAAAGAGCTACCCGAATGACAGGGCAGTTAGACATTTGTCCTTTTCAGTTTGTCCTACACCAGTACTTTCTCCATGTCTGAAGGATCTTCCTTCCCTTCCAGGCTGGGAGTCTGGGTGAAAGCACTGTCCACCTTGTACTTGGAAGAAAGCACATTAGGAAGATGCACCTTTCCCCTTTCTCTCTCCCCCTCAAGTAAAGGAGGATGTGAAGCCTTGAATCTTGAAGGAGTGAAACAATGACTTAGAGGTACAGGGGGGTGGGGAAAACCATTCAAGGAACCCTTGGAAGCCTTACAAGCCTAGTGGTGGCAGTGAAAACACGAGTCCAGTAGTGCTGGTCCAATGCCCAGGGTGGTGGGGTCAGTGGCAGCATCTTAATGAAACTGAACTTGTAATGTGACCTAGTCGGAATCAACCAGAGATCCTATTATTTTTCCCTCTATTTCTTAGTTTTGTGTTCCAGATTTCTTGTGAATTCTTTTTTCTGTAGCAAGGAGGGAAATCATATTGGTAAAGAACAATCAATATGCAGTAATCCTAGTACTACCACACACTTAGGTTCACTCCAATTCTTTGTATCATAAAGAATGCTATGAGGGGCTGGAGTTGTGGCTCAGTGGTGGCATGCTTGCCTGGCATGTGCAAAGCACTGGGTTCAATTCACAGCACCACATACAAATAAATAAAATAAAGATCCATCAACAACTTTAAAATATTAAAAAAAAAAGAATGCTATGACATGCCTTTCATCTCATCTCCTTATAGACCAATATAAGGCTTTTTTCTTTTTGGATCTACCCAGAAAAATAAAAGAGTCTAAGCATATGAATAAGCTAAAACTGTCTAATTACTACTAGGATAGCTGTATAAGTATGCTGAGCTTACCTACACTATATTTTCCCTAACTTTATCATAATATATCATTTGATATTGAGTTTTCACTACACAGTTTAGTGGAAAATTGTGAATCATCATCATTTATAGTTTAAGATATATAAATTGAAGCATTTCTTACTTATTTTATTCATGCTTATATTCTGAACATTTCTTAGGACATTTAAAAACCTAAGAAATGTTCAGGATATAAAACCAAAGTAAATGAAGAAATAAATATGTATATATTTAAATTTACATATAAACATGTAAATATATACATATACATTTCTTTATTTACTCTCAAAAATTCTGCTGGAATTTTTATAGAAATTTCAACTCATATATAGTGATCATTTTTATGAACAAGAGAAAAACCAGAATATGGGGAATTAAGAGTACTGTGAGGGGTAGTTTTCAGAATTAAATAGGAATGGTCATGATAAATCTTTTGAGGGTGTATCTGGGATTTAATTCAGGGTCACTCAACCACTGAGCCACATCCCCAGCCTTATTTTGTATTTTATTTAGAGACAGGGTCTCACTGAGTTGCTTAGCATCTTGCTTTTGCCGAGGCTGGCTTTGAACTCATGATCCTCCTGCCTCAGCCCCCAGAGCTGCTGGGATTACAGGCAGGTGCCACCATGCCTGGCATGGTAAATTTTAATGAGTAGTAAGGTTTGAACAAAGACTTGAAGGTGGAAAGAGAGTCATTTAAACAGATGTGTGTTTGCTTTTCATCACTGTGACCAAAATACCTGACAAGAACAACTTTAAAAAGTTTATCTTAGCTCATAGTTTCAGAGGTTTCAGTCCATGGTTGGATGACTTCATTGCTCTGACCTGAGGTGAGGCAGAACATCATGGTAGCAGGGCATGATGGATGAATGCACCTCAGCTCATGGCAGCCGAGAAGCAGAGAGAGCACGATGAGCTAGGGACAAGGTGTACAATCACCAAGGGCACACCCCCACTGACCTACTTCCTTCAACCATGCTATACCTACCTACAGTTACCACCTACAGTTACCACCCAGAAATCCATTCAAATTCTTAATCCATCTAATAGATCAATCCACTGATTAGTTTACAGGTGTCATGTTCTAATCATTTAGCCTCTGAATATTTTTGCATGTTCACGTGAGATTTGGGCCATGATGCCTCAAATCCAAATCACAATGAAGTATCTAGGATAAAAAGATTCTAGACAGAGGGAAAAGCTTAAGGAAAAAACCCAATGCTGGTGTATACACAAGGAACAGCAGGAAGGCCATTGTGGTGGGATGGAGTGTACAAGGGGAAGGAGTAGAAGGAGAAATTTTAGATGAGGAGTTGGAGGTACAGACCATGTGGAGGTACAGATCCTTGTAAGGACTTTAGCTTTTATTCTGAATAAAAGTGAGATTTGGCAAAGTTTTGAGCAGAGAAGTGAGTGACAGTATCTGGCCTACAATCTACAAAGATAACTCTGCTACAGTGCTGAGAATAGATGTAAAAGGATAAGAGTAGATGCTATTTGGAACATCTAATATTATATGGGCTAGGGTTATAGTGGAGATGGTTAAAAGTGATCAGATCATAAATATGTTTTAAAAATTGAGATAATAAGATGTATAGATGGATTGGATGTAGAATGTTAGAGAAAGAGAAGGATTTTTACTTGAGCAACTTCAAGGATGCAGTTGCTATTAAGCCAAGATAGTTATTATTGCTGGTGAAATAGGTTTAGGGGAGAAACCCTGGAGTTAAGTTTGGGATATTTTAAATTTGTAATGTCTAGTAAACATCAAAGGGAAATGCAAATTTGGTAGTTGGATATACAAATCTAGTTTTTGGGTATAGGATAGATATATAAATTGGGATACATTTGGCAGTATTTCAAACCATAGGAGTATAGGAAATATCTAGACTGTATACATAGGAAAGAATCAGGAATTGAGCCAAAAGTGCTCTACCATTAGATAGTCTGGGAGGAAAAGAGAAATAATCAAAAGAGGCACAAAAAAAAAAAGCACTCGCACGCACACATACATGCACACACACAATCAAAACTTTCAAATTTCCTCTAAGTTTTCCTTTAGGTTTTTCACATAAATTTTAAGTGTGGTGATCTCATTGTCATTCAGCTTTATGTTGCTTATAATTTACATTGCAACTGCCTTTTTAACCCAAGGGTAATTTAGTAGTCTGTTTTTTACTTTGCACACATATGGGACTATTTTAGCTATCTTTTGTTATTGATTTCTAACTTTGTAGCATTATGGTTTGCATCATAGTTTGCATGATGTTGATTCTTTGGAATTTATAGGAGCTTCCTTTGTGACCTAGTATAAGTTTGTCTTTTATGACTCGAGAGAATGCATCTCTGTGTTCGTTAAATATAATGTATATATTCACAAGCTTATTTATTATAGTATTTAGAATTATCACAGATCTGCCTATGTTTTTATTTTAATCTAAAAATTTTAGAATACTTAAAATCTTTAATCACAATTTTTAATTTTTCTTAATGAACATTGCAATTTTTAAGCATGTTTTGTATTTAAAGTGTCTTATATATTTATTTTAATTATATCTACTTCATTTAGAGTTTTATCATCAGCATATAATTTTCCCCTAATTATTTTAATGTGTTTTAAATTGAACTGTAAGTTTTTAATATTAAAATTCCTATGTACTTTTTAAGGTGACATTATTTGTATTTACCCAGTGTATGTTTTGTTTTTCCATCTCTTCACTTCTTTACTTTATGGATTTTTTTATTTAAAATATGTTTTTTACAAGTCACATATGCCTTAAAGTTATTTTAAAAACCCAAGGTGAGAGTCTGTTTTTTCATTCATGAGTTTAGACTCCTGTGGAAAGTACTGTTTTATTCAGTCTTTGTTCTGCAATTTTGTTTTGTGTTTTTTATTAACCAAGTTTTTTTTTTTTCTTCTACTTCCTTGCCTTCTCTTGGGAGAAGATCAGTTTTTGTTCATGGAACCTTGAACATTATGATTTCATCTTTATTCATCTAATGATTATCCTTATTAACATTCATATAGGTCTTCTGATACCTGTCTTTTCGCTAAGCAAAGCAATTAACAGTGTTCTCTCCTCTCTTTTCTCACTACCACCTTCTCTTAGAGAAGATTAGTTTTGGATGTTCATGCATTTGCTATAAGGGAAGTTATTGTTGTTATTTAGAGGATGACAGTTTTTACTTAGTTGATTATTAATACCTACCTTGTTTATCTTATTGCTCCTTCCTGGATAGTTCCTTTCATTTTTGGTGCACTTTCATTGCAGAGTAATAGTAGAAGTTTTCTTATGCTAAAATTTTGCAGTCATCCACATGCTAAAATATTTTTGTATCACCTTGCTGTTTAAATGTCAGTATTTACAGAATATGAAATGCTAAATTCAAATTCATTTTCTTCCAACACTTTGAAAATATTATCTTATTACCTTCTCTCATGCAGTCCTCAAGAAATCTGAGGTTAAAACCATTCTGATTTCTTGATAAATGATCTGCAACTTGCCAGCATTTTACTAGGTCTCTGTATTAAAAAAAAAAAAAAAAACTTTAATAAGATATTTCATTCTTAGTCTCTTCATCTTTTTTTTAAAAATATTTCATTGAGAAATTTTGACATGTGATCCTGCAATGTTTTTTAAAATTTAAATTCTTCTTGGACTGCTCTTAGAAGGGTGCTTACATTTGTACTCTTCTTTTCCATCTCATTTTTTTCCATCATTTGTGTCTTCCTTTGCCTGCTGGAAGAGATCTTCAGTCAAATCTCCCAGCCTACTGATTTATTTGTAATCTGTTCATAGTCTGATTTCTAATCCATATAATTAATTGTATTTTAGCAGTCACATTATTATACCTAGTATCTTCCATTGATTTTTAAAAAAAATTTTTGTAGTTGTAGATGGACAACATGCCTTTATTTTATTTTCTTATTTTTTTGTATGTGGTACTGTAGTGCTAGGCAAGTGTTCTGCCACTGAGCCACAACCCCAGCCCCTCTTCTACTGATTTTTAAAAATGTATTTGCTCAATTTTTCTAATACTTTCTCTTACATGTCTAAAATATTTCTTATTCTTGTTTAGATTTCTCATTTTTCAAGGCTATGGATTGATTCTTCTTCTAGAAGAAATGGTTCAATTTGTTGTCCTTCTTTCATGACTCTAGTCCTATAGGAGGGGTAAATACATAAAACCCAGTTTGTTCCCATCTCATAAATTCAGGAGCAGAGATTGGAGGTATGCTTCAGGGCAGAGAGCCTTGGCTTTGAACCAAGCCTCAACTTCTTTCATCTCACCCCACTGCAGGAAATGTTAGGCTATACAGGAAACCTATGGTTTCCTCTGCTCCATCCACCTTTCTTTTAAAAGGGATGTTAATTTCAGCCGCAATCATCTAGCCCAGAATGTGGAGGTTAGAATATACTGAGAAATTGACCTGCTGCACACATTATGTCAGCCTCTTGCACAGCTGGTTCTGGGGTAAAACCCCCAGCTACCTGCATGGCCCTGTATGCACTTCGGCTACGGAGCCCATCATTAGTGATATTATATTAGGAACACAACATATGCAAAAGAGTGAGGCACCTCTGGAATGGCATCCACAAGCTGAGCTCTACACTTACAGCACCTGGCCGTTGTGGGCTGTTTATGTGATGCTGTTTCTGTTACTTGCAAGAACCCATCCATTAGTTATGTCTCCCAGATCTCCTCACTATTTTTGTATAACTTACGTGTTACGTTAGCTTTCCTCTGACTTGTGTGACACCTCTTCAGTTAGGTTCTTGGGTTGGAGATCATGGCTAATTTCAGTTCCCAAACTTGTTCATCACTGGAAGTTTCTCTAATTTATAAAGCATATTACTTCTTTTTTTGACACATAAAAATGATTGCCAATTCCTAAGCAGAATGAAATATTTAGTTCCTTTCAGCTCCAGATGCTTCTAGAGAATATTATTAAAACCAGGCTGGTCTCAGAAAGATGTTTAAAAATTAAGTTCACATGCCTAGACAAATCTGTTAGTGCATTGCTTTTACTGCTCTGACCAAAGTATTTCCAACATATTATAAAGAAATGTTGGCACACATGGGATGGATGTATAAGAGAATAAATAAACTTGATTTCAGGCTTAGAGAGGAAAGTTCATTTTCCTAAGCACTGGGTACATGACCAAAATTCTCCATCAGGGGAAACTAGAAGGAATATACAAAGTTCTCTATAATTAAAGAATGGGGCAATTGGAGTCGAGGTGTCATACTGGGATACTAAGGAAGTCATGAATCAGTGATGGAACTTGTAGTTAAGCAGGAAGGAAAGGTGGGAAGGAGAGGTGTGGACTGTAATCAGGAGATATTATTAATAGTGTGAAATGTAATAACCTTTAGCTAAGCACCAAGTTTGGGCACAGAATGATGCTTATTGTACAAATGGTAGTATGTTCATTTTTGAGTTCAATGATAACAAAAACAACAGCCAGAATTATTTAAGCATTTACACTATGCCAGATACTATGCTAAGTATGGTATGCACATGATCCCATTTAGTCCTCATAAAATTTTATAGGTAAGAACTATATTCACTCTATTTTACAGATGAGAAAACTGAGTTTGTAAGATTATGTAATTTTCCCAATGTCACTGTGTTAGTCAGTTTTCTCTTACTGAAAGAAATACCTGAGATAGTTAACTTACGAGAAGGAAAATATTTATTTTGGCTCATAGTTTTGCAGATTTTAGTCCACGATCAGATAACCCTGTTGCTTCGGGCCTGTGGTGAGACAGCTTATCATGGTGGAACTGTGGGGCTAAGCAAAACTGCTGTCTTCATGGCTGGGAAGTGGAAAAGAGAG